>NC_052951.1:28570676-28882238 GCF_013358895.1 Oreochromis aureus
AGATTATTATGTTGAAGAAACAAGTCTGAAAACATCTTGTAAGTGCTTTGCAAAACACATTTCCGATCACAGAGATCTCAATATCAATATACTATCGTCCAATCGCATTGCAGATTGCATTTGTGCAGATGTAATCTCAAAACCACACAGTGGCGACAATTTGGCTTTTTAAAAATGGATCCGTGTTAATAAACAATGACCAGTAAACTGGACGTCTTGGCCCAAGTATTGGCCATGGACCCCCTCAAGTTTGCAGAAATATTAAAATGGCAGTCCACATTAAAGGCTATTAAAGGCAGGATGAAAGAATTAAGCTTGTCTCTAGACAGAAATATTCAATTATTTTGTTAACACTTACCGAGTTTTGGTTTCACAAAGCCATTGGTCACCCCCAGACTGTGAGCAGCAACAGTCTCCCCGTTGACCACTCGAAACAAAGTGAATTCGGAAGACAGAGTGTGCATGACCATCGGGAGGTCTCGCTCTCGAACCTGCGGACGGCAACATGAACGGGTTCAGAGGTCAAGAGTAAATGATGAATATGTAACAGGGAAGAAATGTCGGTGAATTTTCAGAGAAAGCATTTGATGGGAAATCCCACTCTTATTCTCCTAGCCCGAGCTTTTTTCTAATGAAATGCTTTCATTTATTTTCAGTGTGCCCACTCTCTTGCTCTGCCTAATCTACATTTGCTTTTAATGACTTCCTACAAAATGGCTTTTGATAATGAGCAGAAAATGGGATTGGGCTGTTCATATTCAGCCAGATTTATATGTTCTGAGGAGGAGCAGAGAAGACAGTAAAGCTGCATTCTTTACTTTAAACACAGCCTTTAGTTGTGAGTACTAGCATGGGCGGACAAAATGGAACATGGATCTTTGCCTCTTATGCCAACCATGCCGTCATTGTTGAAGGTTTGTTTACAGCCGCATGCAGCTAATCGACAGCTTCACCCTTAGGCCACCAGCGTACTGAGAGTACAATCCTGCATCATTAGAGCTGAGCAATATGTCAAAGCAGGTTTATTTGTTGAACTCTTTTCATAGACGAAGGTAAACATGTGCAACATAAAGCAAAGGAGCATACAACGGTTAGAATTAGAAAACAAAGCAAATTGAAACGCAAACAGACCAAGAAAGACATGAAAAGTGAGAAGTGGCCACGAGCCAGTGCATTTAAGATCATTATTGTTACAGTCTAATCAGATCATCGTGATATGACTCACTCAAAAGCATTTTGCATTTTTGGTCCTTGTGTAACTGCATTAAGAGCGGGGTTCACGAGCATGTGGCTTTGATATGTCTTGTGGAGAATTAGAAGATTAAGGTGAAAGGGTCAAGAAGACCTCGGGGAGCCAGAACTTTTCAGCAAATTTCAAGGAAATTAGTTTTCCAGATTTCTTTGAAACTAATTGCTGACAGCAGGGGTAGAGAAAAAGCCACCAAAATTATTATGGTAATGGAGCAATTAATATTTATATTTCTTTAACTTTGCTGTCTCTAATTAAAACTAAGCTGATCTCTGTTTAAGGTGGGAAGGGGTGGGGGGGTGGCGGCATGAATTTAATTGGCGTATTAGATGTCGCTCTTGTAATTGTTGCTCCTGAGAAGCTGATGTGTGTGGCAGATCTGAGCAGACTGACTCAGTCTGGATGCTTGTTGCTCTGTTGAAATGAGTGTATTCAACATTTGGGTCAGGCCTTACTGCTTTATGTAACACAAAAGATCATAGCAGTGAAAAAACAAAAAACATCTTAAGCTGGTTTGTCTTTTGGTCTGCTGAGGATTCAGTAATGCAATGCAACACAGAGTGAGATGAAGATGGGAGATGGCTTGTGGGTAGGGCTGCCACGATTAGTCGACTAGTCACGATTACGTCGACTATTAAAATCGTCGACGACTAATTTAATAGTCGACGCGTCGTTTGAAGCTTTGTACGCAGGAATAAGTAGTAGTATTTAAGAGTGTAATAACGGACTGAAACAGAAGATGGCAGCACTGCATGTACAAGGATGCCAGCTGCCGTTAAACCCGAAGAAGAAGAAACTGTGTCCCAGAATTCATAGCGTGCCCAGCGCAGTTGTCAACAATGGCGGCAGCTAGTTAGTTTTAATATTACTCTCATTATTCTTTCTGGGTCACAAAATAAACGTTTAACATATTTTCAGGTGAGAATGTAGCTGTGTAAACCTCAAATATCTGCTCAGTTTATCAAGACACCACATATTTTCAAAAGCGCTCCTACGTTTTCGGAGACGTCTGTTACCCACCAGCTCCATAGCGAGCCGGGTTTCTAGGCTCATTAGAGTCGGTGAGAACACCGGACTCCCGGCAAATCGTTTTCAAACTCACCGCCGTCTTTTGCTACTCAGGTTAAACATGATATAGAAATCACTTAGATAACTTAAAAATGATATTGTTTGGCTTTTTTTTTAGTATTTTATTTGTTCCTGAGTAAATTGGTTTGGGTGAGAAATAAAGTTATAGTTTTTGCACAGATGAATAAACGTCAAGCAGACAACTGATTATCAGAAGTGTGAGATGCTCGAGAATATACTCCGGTGTCCTGTTATATTTTAGATAGCAAGGAGCAGACGGCTGAGTTTATTAAACTTCACTGAAACAATCTGCAAATTTCATTAAAAGTGTAATAAACTATCATCTTGTCTTTATTTTTAGTTAGCACATACCTTAAACACTTCAAGCTGTAAGCTAATGATAGTTATATAAGAGCAGACGCATGCTGGTGCAATAAGCTGTACATTTTACATCCAATGGATGCATGATCTGATTAGTCGACTAATCGCAAAAATAATCGGTGACTAGTCGACTATCAAAATAATCGTTTGTGGCAGCCCTACTTGTGGGTGTGGATAACAAGGTCAGTGCGGGACATTTTCTTTCCCTCCTTTCATCTTATATACCAACAATTAGGACAGTGGGAAGGAGCCAGTGTCGAGACAGGAAGCATGCCCCGAGTATGATACCTTAAATTCCAGCAAGAGGCTGATCTGCTGATCCCCTTTATGTAACAGATTATCAACATCGACACAGGTTTTTTTTTTTTTCATTTTCATGAACATGCTGAAGCTGGTCAGCAGGCCTTGTTTTTCCACTAATGCAAGGCAATAAAAAAAGAAAGAAAAAAAAGACTCCCTGTAGCCAAAAAGGCATGAGAAAGGATTTCATCCTAAATCAAAAGAAGTGGGGCCGTGCAAGGTACACTATATCCAAGGTTATTGCTTTTTCATATCAGGCACTGTAGATGTAAACAACTGTGGTGCCAGGAGTTGCATAACAGACAAATAATGCAACACACCGAGCATGTTAAGAAGCAGATCAACTGTTGGCTCATAAAACACACACAATCATCTTTACTAAACAGAACTGAAAAAGAAACTGCACTTTCAGTTCACTCTGACAGACGAGGGGGGGAGGGAGCTGTGTGAGGTCAAGTAGTGTCATGATACCTGAAGCACAGTCTGGATTCATATCAATTAAAATGCATCCCAGTGGTTTCCACCGACCATGCAAGTAAGCACCGGAGAGGCAGCTCTCACTGCAGCAGGTGCTAGTGCCGTTTTTCTACTTATCGCCATTAAAATACCTGTGAGATCAGAGGATGGTACTAGAAACAGTTAACTTCTGATTCAGCTCAGCATGTGATGGAGTGATGGCCTGTTCAGTGTATACAGCTGTATATTGCCTCTCACCCACCGACTATATACAAAAGATGGGCTACCATGATGTCACCTATGGGTTTATAAAGTCCCACTTTAAAGTCTCAACTTGGATATTTTGGCATCACCATCTTGGTTCATGAGTTCAATTCAATTTATTAGGCGCCACGTCACAGCAAAACTCGGCTCAAGGCATTTTAAAATGTAAGGTAAACCTCTATACTACTGCAGAGAGAACCAAAACAATCAGACCACCCACTATTAACAGTCACTTGTTGACAGTGGGAAGGAAAAACTTCCTTTTAACAGGAAGAAACCTCCGGAAGAACCAGGCTCAGGAAGGGGAGGCTGCTGCGACAAGTGGGGAGTGAGAAGGAGGGAGATAGGACAAAAGATACTGTGGAAGAATGAAGGGAAGATCTAATAGTGAAACTGAAACTAGCCTCACCCCAAAAACATACCATTGTACTCTACATGAAACCATAGTGCAAAACTTGTTTCGAGGTCATAAATTGTTAAGGAACGTGCTTACTGATGCCATATATCAAGAGAGCAATAAGGTAATTTTCTATAATATCAGATCTTTGTGCAAAACGCCCCCTGCTGGTTATTAGAAAGGATATTTAAGGGGCTTCTGTGCGGACCTTACTCAGAGACTACACCCATTTTTTAATCCAGCCTATGGTATTGCTTGATGTCAACTGGGATGGCTCCAGCCCCTCGAGCCGTGTGTCGAGTCATTTTTTGAGAGCATCACATGGCTGTCGGGACCCACACCATTCACACACAGAACCTTGACATGAACAATATTCACACTCACCAGGATGAAGTCCGTCTGATACGTCGACAGCATGAAAACAGAAATGTTGTGGTCGGCCAGTGGTGCGATGACTGATTTAGCAATTTTGGTGACTCCTATGGGTTGTGAAGTGGATGTGTTGCTACCTCCTGACACCACGTTAAGGGCCACCCACGTGGCGTCGGCAACACTGATGTGCTCCGACTGGGGCAGCTCTGGAAATGAAATCAGAAACAGTTGGGAGTGGAGCTGGTACAGTTGTTTGGCTGTCACAAAATTAAATGGTTAAGATTTGAGACTGATTGTTTCATAGAGGCAGCAACACAGATGGATGGATTTAATCTTTACCAACAACCGCTTTGGAATAAAAAAAAAAAAACAAGCTGGGTATCAGTAGTTTTCATCTGCACTCATTTCTTTCTTTTTTTGATCTTTAATGTAGTCACTTTTGCATAATAAATACAGTTTTATTTCTGACTTATTAGGAATATGATACTTCTAACAGCTTTGAGGTAAGGTCACAGAGAAAAAGCATTAAATATTAGACCAGCTTTTCCCTTTCTGAGTCATTCGTGAGTCAGATTCGTGCCTTGATGACTCTCTTTGTCTTCTTGAGCCATCATAACTCTGAGTTTTAACGTTTATCATTATCCTGTCACTGGTACCTTTAGCTGTCTAATGACTTCAACACAGAGAAGCCAGGGTTGTGTTTACACCAGTGACTGGGATAAAATAATGAACCCTGCAGGTAAGAACCACAGACTGTGTAAATAAGACGTCAATGCACTAAAGCATATCATGGTTCATCCTCTATTTAACTCTGAATCTGCTCATAGTTGTTAAAGAAAACTTAAGACTACCACTATCTCGACACAAAGTGTTTAATGCAGTCATAGCACAAGTGAGAAGTAGGGTCATTTTCTCATGGAGAAAGAAGAGCTGGACTTCTTTCTAATGGCCATTAGGGGGCAACACATCTGGTAAAAAGAAGAGCTGGCTTTATTTTTTAAACCCAGAATCAATATAAATCTTTTAGAAATACTTTACTAATCCTAAAGGAAACAAGGCTAATAAAGCATAACTTTTAGTTGCTAGGCGAGTTCGGATTCAAGTAAAAAAGAGAACAGGGCTCACCTGGCAATGATACTCCCATGAGTGAAATGTCCAATTACTGTGAGGGACTGTGTAGAAAAATGGCTGTAATTTCTAAACTGTTATGTAATACTTTTTTTAAACCCCTCGAATTAAAGCTGAAAGTCTACACTTCAACCACATGCTGGTGGTTTGATTTAAAAGCTGCTGTGTTGGTGAAAAGAGGCAAAGTTACCAAAACTGCGTCCACGTCCAAATACCTATGTGCAAATATAATTTACAACATACAAAGTATAACCTACCCAAAACATGTGGACTGAACTGGGTTGTGCACTCATGGGCTAATTATGGACTAATTGTACATAATCAACATGCATACGGATATATAGTATACATCTTCTTGGGAGTTTCCAGTATGATTTAATTTCACAATGTAGTTCAGTTCAATATAAGACAATAACCCACAGAGCCAGCCACCAGTAGAAAATACCTGCACCAGTTACGCAACAAATAGCCTGTAGTCTCCAGGGTAACCAAGGAGGGTCACCCTGGAGAAGGGTGTGTAATGACACGGATTCACTCACTCAGCCAACACAGCGAGCGGCAGCTTGGCCTCACATCTATAATGACAAAGTGTGCTCAAACAGTGGCAGCTGAAGCCGCGCGTTGCTGGTGAGAATCATAGATTACACAATGCGACCTTCTCCTGCCGCCTGATCTCTGGTTGCCACAGTGACTTCAAAGATTAGTATCCACAAAGCAAGGCCCACCTTTAAAGCCTTCCTCGTCGACGATGATGGTGTAGTCCTCTGGAGTCTCTGTCAAACTGAAAAACTTGCATCTAAATTGGAGAGAAAAGAAAAGGGAGAGGAGATCAAACAGTGGAGAATATAAGTGGAAAGTTTAAAAATAATCTAAATAATGTTTCACTGTTTCTCCTTCTTAACACACTATAAAACACACACATCATGGAGAATTAACCTATAGACTGTTCAAAGACGATGGTAGTGCTTCAGGGTATAAAATAAGTGCAGGTATTAAAGAGCTATAGAAGTCAGTAAACACAGAAAAATCTGTCTCAAACTGAGCGTTTGGAACAATTTCATCAAAAATGTTTATGTGATTATTTGAAACTTTGACCATGTTTAATCTGACCATACACCATCATTACAAAAAATAAGGAAAAAAGGATATTAGGTCCCCTTTAAATAAACACCCACAAGGACCAATGCATGTCTTCATCATCTTCTGTTGAATATGAGGCTCATAAACCCAGTGATTAATAAAGTGCTGGGCAGCTTTACCCCTCTTCAACAGACAAAGGAAAATTTTGCTGTGACAGGAATCTCAGTGATCCAGAGATGTTTTTAAATGCACAAACATATACTGAGGCTATGAGCTCAAAACATTTATAACTGACAGAAATCCCATTTAGCTTAAAAACCTTATCTGTAAGCACGTTTTAGGCCATAGATATACATATACAACTTTGGTATAAGTGTTTGGAATTAAAATAATCTCATTCTAGCTTTGGTTTATCTGTCAAACAGTTTAATTCTCACTGTTAAAGAAACCAAAGTTTCACAAAGGCCAGTGTAGCTGTAGATTCACACAAACATTTACTGGAAATTATATAAATAATCTTTGGTCACTATGTGATTAAAAGAAGTGAATTTGCTGACTGACCACCTCTACACAGACCACAAGCCAGCTGACGTTTGTGTTTTGGACTTATAATTTACCTGACTTACTGCAACTTGCAATAACCTCATGAAAAACTTGCACAAGCATAATTTCATCACAACAACAGTGGAGACAAAGTCTTAAAAGCAAGTTGTGCCACTGAGCTGAGTCTTGATAATGATCTGAGTAGCTATTTTCCAAGAAATCCTCAGTCATATCTGATTTAAACAATTAAAATGTTTGGCTACTGCCTAAAAGCAGATTTGGAAAAACTTTTTCTCCCCCACACACACAGAACTCAGTGCCCTCAGGGTCAACGTCTCTGACTGATCCCACCAGAGCACTGGGCAAATGCCATGCTAATTCATATTATGGATGCAGCATGAAATGGACCAGCTTTTATTGTTTAACACTTTTCTAATCTTATTTGACCACTCAGAGTGCTCTTCACTATAAGCCACTTTTGCTTTTCACACATGCACTTAAGCACTTTATCCACTTTGCAGTCTCACCTACAGCAAAATTCCAATCATCAGTTAACAAAACATACATGTGTTTGGACAGTAAGAGGAAGTCAAAGAACCTGGAGAGACCTCACACAGCCTGGAACATGCAAACTCCACACAGGAAGCCTCCAGCCAACCAGGAGGTTTGATCTTGCTGTGAAGAAACAGTACTAACTGCTGCTCTACCAATCTCTGAGTAGATATGCACATAGTCAAACTGTTGTGAACTTGAGATTTGCACTTGTTTCAGTGCTCATATATTTCAGATTTGTCTGTTGATAAGCCCATCTGGGCAAGGGCGTTATAGAAAAATCCCACCTAGATTTCTATTTATTTGTATTTCGATTCTTTTTGACTGCCTTGTTTCTGCATCATCATGTGCCTTGCTGAGGTATGGTATATAGAAGTGACAGATTATTCGTTTATTACAATACAGGTTAATTTACAGCCTCACATCAGAATTAAACTGTTCATTACAACAGAAAGCTCTTAACCAGTCAAAAAATGAAATTTCAACAACTCAGCGTTCCTCATCAAATTTTGTTAAGAGGACACTTTTGAAAACCATTAGTCAGATCTGACCATATTTCAAGGTCACTTTTTCTCAAACCCTACTCTTGACATTCAGCTCATCGCATTTAAACTGTTCTCAGATGGTGAAGGATGTTAGAGACCATCTCAAAAGTGTGCCCCAAAGATTTTACAACAAAGGGAAAACGGTGCAGTAGGAAAAACACACAACGCTCCTCCGATAATCACATTCTTTACACACCAGCTACTGAAAGCTAACACTTCATATTGGCTGAAAGGTGTGAATAATGACAAGAGAATAACAGAAAGGCTCTCAGAAATGTTCTCAGAGGGAACAGCAGGATTTCCTCCTGGCATTAAATGAGCTGTCATCTGTCACTTTGACTTGCAGGGTGTTTTGCAGAGCGAGAACATTAGAATGATGTGCACTGAAGGCTTTTCTTGTGCCCGGGCTGGCAACACACCTAATCAATGACTTACTTCAGTCTTTGACATTGTTCCATCTAGATCAGCTGCACAGATTTACTGTGCTACTCCCGATTGTGGGGGTGATCTCTGAATATTCAGCCTTCATTACTCACATTCTGTGTGCCTGCAAGGAACTTCACAGGGAGCCTTTAAATGAGTTTATGCTGTCAACCACTGCACTGCAAATGTGTTTGTAAAAACTCAGGGCACATATTAATGGAATTACGTTGATATATGATCTGCATAAAGGTATATCCAACACAACAGTGTGACAGAATTTTATTTAGGAGTTGGAGAGGAATTTAAAGAATGTACAGAATAAGAGTTTAAATAAGCAGAACATCTCCATATCTTTACATCACCAATGTTCATATTTATTCTAATTTGGATCTAAAGTTTGTTTAGTCTTTGACAAGATATTTCCTTTTTTCTTAACTTAAGACAGTGGCTTCACTTACATTACAGAGTATATATAAAAGGTGGATGTAGCTGCAGAGATGTCAATCCAGACGTGTATTTCCTACATAATTAGTCTGTATTTGTGGTGAAAACTGAGACATGGGACTGGGGTGCATGAAACAAGACATGCCGATAAATGTAATATTTTTTACTACTAATAATAATGAATTCTCTACATAATGGAGGAACTATCAGTCAATGAGCACAAACTTCAAGGTCTTGAAGTGCAGTGTGAGACAGCAGTCCTGTTCCACAGCCTTGGTGAGCTCATCGTAGTGACACATGAACCACTTCTCCATCTGCTCCAGGTTCTGGTTAGAATGACCCTCCAGCACTCGCAGCCATCGTCACACCAGAACAAACATGCAAGCTGGAGTCCAAGACTGTGGAGTTGGAGTCTGCCCAGGCACAAGATTAGGGTCTCTGGGGATTGACTCAACAGTGATCTGAATAGCCCACCCAGAGGAAACAGGAGTGAGAACAGGCCAGAGATGGCTAATTAGCAGTGACTGAACTTTGAAAATCTGAACGAGGGGATTGTTTAATATAAAAACAGATAGCTTTGGTGATAAAAAAAAAAATTAAAAAAAAATGGCTAGGGTGGCTGGAAATATATCCGGGTGTTGGCTTGTATCTAGAATACAGTTCACTTTGTCTCAGCATCTTTTGAGGTGCTTACAAAGCACAATGAGGTCCACAATTTCAAGCATTTTGTGGCTTAAATACAGAAGTGGTGACACACTGTCCTTCCACGTATTTCTAAGCTACTAAAAGCAACTTTGATGAAGAACTGTGCTGGGGGCGTGTATGCCCGAGTCCTTAAAATGCAGGGATCAAACATGCTTGTTCACGGTATGAATCGCCTACTGTTAATCCAGCCTATGTGTGAGAAACACTGGACTCTGGACAAGGTAAGTCTGCCCTCCTTTATCATCCCAATTTGACTATCGCCATCCAATCTGTACCAGGGCCATAATATACAGCATAAGCATCATGCTGTATTCAGTAATAGTGGGAAGTAGTTATTGAGACCATAAACTCATCAGGAAAGAGTTTACTGAGGTCATGAATCAAGCAAAGTGTTGTCTTCTAGTAGACTTCTATACAGGTGATCTTTCGACAATCGATCTGCTGACCAGAAGAAAGAATGAATAGTTAATGCACTTCTGCATTGGTTCTACTCTTCCATCTTTTATATACAGTCTGTGGTTTATAGATATTTTTAAAAAACATTTATTGAACTCCTACCAATTAAAGACTTCAGACATTTGCCAGGGATGTGAACGGTGTGATAAGCATTCGTCCTTTTCACCAGCTATCTATTTTTTTTTTTTATTATGTTTGTTTAGCTCAGTGTTTGCAATCATTATATTGCTCTTCATTCAGAGGCAGGCTGTCAAATTTAGAAAGAGAAGACACCAATATCCCTACACATTTACATTCAGATGGAGGGCGAGCCCAGAAAGAATCATTTAACATGGTAAAATTATTCTTCCGGCTGCTTCGTGAAGGGGTTATTGCATCTCCTTATACCATCTCCTTATTCTGTCAGTGTCGTCTGATTGGAGTGTTCATAAGAAGCATTTTTAATCCTGCCTAAAACTAGAAAGACAGTATTGGCTCCATATAAACACAGAGACACTAAATCCAAAGACATGGCAGTCTATGAATCCTGCATAGAAATCTGTGGTAGAATCATGAAATGCTAAAGATGACAGCTGCCTTCTTCCTGCCTTTAAGAGCCAATCAACAGCTGTACCGGGAAACATATTAAGCAATCAAGTTGTTAGCGCGAGTACACAGTAATGGTTCACAACTGTCTCACCTGTGTGGTGACAGGTGTATCACTCTACTTGTTATCCTAGCAGCTTAAGAAAATGCACTTTTTTTGTCCTACTGTATCCTTTACATGACTCTGCATTTGTTCTTGTGGGATGAGCAGTCGATTGTGTTGGCACTCACTACACTGATTTTAAACTGTGTGCACGCAAGAAAGACTATAACTTGATACTATTTTGGCATATGCCAATATTCTTCCAGTGATACGCGGAAGAATACTTTCATATGATTACTCTACATCTGAAGATACTTTGCATTTCATTCTACTTACTTCGTCTCAAATATAGAAGCATCAAATTTCACTCTAAAGGAGAACCACAGGGCATTTCCATCAGCTGGCTGCACTGAGAGGTATGTTATGTAATCACCACATGCTGGCATCGAGTTTCTTTCTTAGGACTGCTAGGAGCATGCTTGAACGTTTCCAGGACTGCTAGTTTTTCCAGCTTCGGTCAAGTCATAAAATGTGATTAATTTCTAAATAAAGTCAATTTTGTAAATGTGAGCAAAAGTAGACAAGGCAAAGAAGTTGAGGTGGTCTATGGAAAAACTACAGGAAAAGATTAGATTAAAACTTTTTAGTTCTCAAATCTGGAAATCATTTAAGCATGCATGCATATTATGTTCAGTGGAAGAAGGAGGCACAGAAGAGAACTATGATAAGGATGAAAGAACACTGTTGTATTGGCTTATCAAAGAGGAGGCACGAAGGGGTGCCAAGGTTGCTGCTTCAACAACATTAGGTGGAGGATGGGAGAGTACAGAGAGGATTCATGGGGAAAGCAAAAGAAACAACTGCAAAAAGAAACAAATTGCAAAACCAGTGTCGTCTAACGGACACTCGTGTCCTACAGTCAAACAATGAATTTATGTAATCATTAATGGATGGCGGCCACATAAACCTCCAGCTTGAAATACAGTGCATGACTTAGGGATGTGCACAAATCACCAAGTACTGTGTACAAGTAAGGCTGAAAAGAGTAAGAGTCCTTTAAGCTATGATTACTCAATCAAATAAAATGAAACTTTAATATGTTCCTCTGTTTCTCTGCCTTCCAGCAGCATTCATGTAGGTTTCCCTCGTACACTGGGGAGGAAGTGAAGCATCTGGGGGCCTTTGTGAAGGAAATTTTGAGCACCCAGTGCATTTTCTTTACTGCATTAACTTAAAGTTTAAAATGTCTTTATTTAAATAAGGGGAAAAAACCCAACAACAACAGAAAAATCCAGCACCCTACTGGAAAAACATGTATTATGTGTCAAATTCAAATAAGTATAGTCAGCTTATCTCACTGAAAATTTTCACAGCTATGTCAACACACATACAAGCACAGTTTGAGCTTGTTGTTATTTGTGTTTATCTGGCTACAGATGTGAGTGTCAGAGAGTGAGTCCTCAGTCACATGGGCTTTGAGACTGGTTGTTGACCACTTGGCAACCACCAGTTGTTAGGGAAAAGATGTATTCCCCAACTTGTTGCGCGTTGTTGCTGTGAAATCGATTGCTAAAACCTTAATTAAACAACAGTTGGCAATAGTGTGATTGTGGTCGAGACAGAGATTGTTACCTTTCCCACAAAACATTCAGCGTTTGTATGAACTTTCGATGTTGTTGACTGAATTTATATTCACATTTTGGAAGTAAACAAGACCTTTTGCTGAAGAAAAGCACTCACACTTGTCAGTGGCATTCCTCTGGGTAATGTGATTATTTTTCTAAATAAGCCATCTGCTTTTTACACGATTTTACTGGGAGAGATAAATGCATGTGTTCTAAATATTAGTTTGTAAGTACTCCCTGCATCGTCTCTGAAATCTACACCCATGTTTGCAAGAGCAGATCTGTAATCTGAACTCATGCTTGTATTCACGGTGGCAGGGGGATTTCACAACAGACAAGTGCAAAACGCCAAGTTAAAACTGAATGGAAAAAAACAAACAAAACAAAGTTAAGTGAAGTTTCTTTCTTTACACCCAAACCAGCCATTTCTGCTGTACCACCAGAGAAAATGGACGAAGTGCATTATCACACCCACAGGCAGCACGCACACAGGAAATGCATGTAACACTCTGCACTTGTGAATACAGTGAGAGAACGGTTCTTTTACATATATCAATTTAGGTGGCTGGAAAATCTGATGAAAATGGAAGTGGACTAGCATTGCTTTTCTTTTTTTCTACTCTTACTGACCTCTCAAAGTCAAAGACATTCATGCAGCACTTCACACTATGATTTTAACTACCTCACATCCACGGCCAATTCAGAATCACATGCATGCCTTTGGATTGTGGGAAAAAGCCTGAGATAACCATGCAGGCAACCTCCAACCAGAAAGCTGACTAGGAGATCAAAACCTAGGACTTTGTTGCTGCGAGGAGACAGTCCCAACCACTGCACCACAGTGCCACCATTAACTGGACTGGGCCGAATGAGAATGTCTGATGAGCTTGTCTTATTTCAGATTCTGATTTAGAGCTTGTATAACTTTTGTAGCTCTTTTTAAAATTTGATTATTTTTTTCCCTTTCTAAATCAAATCAAAGTAGAACTGAGATAAGTGACAATAAAGTGCAAAATCACATGGATAATAACTCCTCTGGCTCTTGCTTTAACTGGAAATATCAAGACAACATGACAAACAACAGTTAGTTTAAAGAAAACAAACAAAAAGACAAAACCACAGGTGTCGTGTTTCCTGACACTGACACATAAGTTCTGCATTTCCTATTTTACCACACCAGTGTGTGGTGGAAACAATGATTACTAAACTAAAAGATCAAAACTATGACACTGCACTTAAAACAGCTGATTTTTAAAGTAACTAACACCTAAATACTCAAACTGGGGCTTTTGGGGAGCGTCGCATGGCTGTAATACTAATCTGTCCACACACAGTAAAGGCAGCGAGTCTCTGTTAGTTTATTTGGTAGGACTTTAGGCATTTCTGACCACATGACTAAGTAAAATCTGTGTCCAAAATCCTACAGGGATTTTTGTTTGTACAATTCTAACACTTTAAAGTCAACATAAGATTTTTTTGTCATTTCTTTAGGTAGTCTTCAGGAATAGTTCTCCAGGTTTCTTGAAACTCAAAGTCATCCAAAGCTCTTCTTTGGATGTTGGCTGTCTTTTTACCCATTTTTCTATAAAGATGATCTCACACTGCTTCAGTAATGTTGAGGTCTGGGCTCTGGGGAGGCCAATCCATGACTGATAGTGTCCAAATGTATTTTTCTATGTGTTTACTGCTCTGACAGTGTGTTTGGGATCATTGTCATGCTGAAAAATGAAGCCGTTGCCAATTGGACACTTTTCAGAAGGTATTACATGTTGGATCAAAATCCGATGTTATTTTTTTCATTCACAATTTTATCAGCTTTGAGAAAATCTCCAACACCACCGGCTGAAAAGCAGTCCAAAACCATGACAGTATCTCCACCATGTCTTACAAATGGCTGTAGGCACTCACTCTCTCTGCTGACCTGCATACATATCGATGAAGATTTAAACCAGCATTTTCAAATTTGGTTTGAAAATGGTCACTCCATGAGACCTCTCCATAAGGCATCTCACAGGTCCTGTGTCAGGTCTTTGCAACATGTTTTTCATATTTCTTAAGGACACGACCTTCAGATCATCATCATCAGTTCATCTGCTATAGATGAACAAAGCCGATATCCAAAGACAAACTTTGAAAGACCTTTCAGAAAGCCTGCAGAACTAGTGCACTAAACCGCTTAAAAAATTTAAGGAAGTCTGGCTTTATGGAAGCAAAACATAAAGAAAGGGGTGGCTCGAGACTTTTGCACAGTACTGTACGTAGATGTAATCAAAAATGAGACAAGTCCAACAGAGAGGGGCAGCTGGTGATGACATTATGTTATTGAGTCAAAGAGTAGTAACTATTTGACTGAACTGAGCGGTTGATTAGATTAAGCCACTCTTTGATGCAACTGTTCCAGCAAAAGTAGCAAACATTTTACAGCCTCAGCTTCCAAAAACACGAGGATTCAATTCCCCCTTTGTTTTGCATGTGAATGTAGTATTTGCTGAATTTTGGCTGATGGTTGGTGCATTCCTCTCTGCTCGTACAGACCAATCAACTATTAGATTAAACAAAAGCCTAATCTGCTGATAACGAGAACAACAGCCGCTGCTGTGCTCCTTAAGCTAATCTTAATTACATCAGGTAATAATCAGTAATCTGACTGTTATTATTATTATTATTATTTTGTTGTTTTTAATCAGTAACTTATCCTCAGTAAAGAGGGGGACGTGATTGCCAGCTCACTGCCACACTTGGACTGTCTTTCCCTCTTGTAAAATAGCCAGGAAGAAAACACACACACACACACACACACACACACACACACACACACACACACACACACACAGAGCCAAGAGTGTGAACTAATTTGCTTAGGCTTATTTTAACAGAGTGTTAAAAACTGCACAACAGAGCTATGGCAAGTGTACAGGCCTGCTATCCTGTCACTGCCAGGGCTATTTAAATGAAAGTTTCGCCAGGCTGACTGGCTGTTAACATCCACTCTGCTGGACAGGATCCAGCATATATAGAGTGTAAATGTCCTCTGCTGCTTGTTTAAGTTTTTCCTGATGTTGTTATAATAGTCCTGACAGAGGTAAAACACCCACACACACTTCTGCTGGCTGCAACCCAGCTACAGATGGCACGGAGCTACAAAATGACACTACAGAACAAGGATAGGCCTGGAAACTGGAAGCAGGGATCAACAACACGTACAGCCGCGTTTGTGAAGCGTTAACATAACTAAAGGACCTGGCTGGAGCACCAGCGAATACCGCTACCTTTTCTAACACAAGCATACAAGTCCATGCAGCCCCGGGCATTACTTTGCTCTAATGTTAACAGTAAACAGCACTTAGGAGAATGTGAAAAAACATTCAAAGATTGTGTTTTTACGTGGACGTCACGAATGGGAAGTTACCTACCTTGTTTTGGAGGCCAGGAAGGCGAGTTTTATTAATCCGTGAGTGCAAATCTGGATCCCCTCTTTCTCTATACTCGCCACTTTCAAGCTGTGCTCTAAAATATGAAGCTCCATCTTTTACGTCTTCTCATTTGAGGAAGGACTAAAATGTAAAAAAGAAAAAAAAAGCTAAATATTTTCAAATTAGATGCATGAATAAATAAATACACTCAGACGGCAGGCCGAGACGTATTTAACAGAGAAAGAAGCAGGGCGACAGGGTGGAATAAAGAAAGCAAAGCGGTAAAAACGGACCTGCTGTCAAACCTCCAACGGAAACGTTGGCACTTCCGGCCTGGGTTTTTTCAAAATAAAAGCGCCTGGTAGCTGTTTTTTTTTTTTTTTTTTCTGCCAGGGAGGTGTGGGGGTGGGGAGGCTCCCAAATGTTTTATCTGCCTAAAAAATATCCGTTCCAAGTCTCTGCTAAGTCTTATATTATCTGTTGTTTATATCTGCTGTCTTAAACTCTTCTTATTATTGATATTCTTCTTATTATTATTATCATTATTATTATTATTATTATTATCACTATTATTATTATTGTTATTATTATTAGCATTAGTATAAACATTTGCATCAGTTTCCCATTAAAAATAACTATTACCTAGTTTGTGTCTCTTAGATTTGAGGATTATTATTTTAATAATCTTGGGAATTGACTCCAAGGTTTATTACCTCAGTATTCCTACATATATCGACTCTACCACCTTGACGACTCATTGATGTGAATGGATAAAGGCCGTTTTAATGTGGTTTTCTTTTCTATGCCCTTACTTTGAAGAAAAATGTAGAAACGGAAGTAACTTTCTAGCCAGCTTCCCTCAGCTTGTCGGCCTTCTTAAATGGAGAGCAGAGGACCGCTGCTCCCCGTGTTTGCTCTCCGACTGGAATAGTTAGCAGCTGGTTGGAGTGAAACAAACAACTTGCCATTCAAACGCAGGGGGCGGGGCTGCAGTGTAGCGCGGCAGTATGGGATTTGTAGTTTTTGTCCGCAAAGGTACACTAAAGGGTGCTACAAAGCAGAATAAACTGCAATGATCGGGGGGGATTTTTTTTGTCCGTGTGAGACTGACTTATGCCAGTAGAACCACCGCTGCCACCAGTATGTGCTTCCAGTAGCAAAGCCTCCAAATGTATGTTCTAATGCAAAGATATGTTGTATATTTTATATGTACTTAATATAGGAGCATATATTATAAAAATACCTTTGTTTTGGAATTTTCCCATAGATTGTTTGATTGCCGTGTTGCTCTTGTAATGGCTTCCTGTGCACACATTAAGTCAGTACTAATGCATAGAATTAAACAGCACCAACATAATAAAATCTGAATAGAAATAGTCCTTTAAATATGTACAACTGAGAAGCTGTGTTTTCAATATGTGTTCAAATATCTGTGGAAAACATACTGATTAAGAAAATTCATGATATCAGAGTTTTATAATCTGCTTATATCCTGTTCATCAGAGTTCACGTTATGAGTTAAATGTTTGGAACAAAGTAAGGAAGCGAGTTAAGTCTTACTCAGATTGTAAATACACACCCCAGAATAACACACTAGAACGTGTTAATGCAATCAACTGTAACTTCTATATATTTTTAAATATACCAGATGTACATGCACAGAGGCTAAAAGAACTCTGTTTCTCTGTGTTTCCAGAAAGATGAAAATATTTTGGGAGGAGTCGGCACAACCAAAACCTATTTCTGCTTGGACTAAATTACATAAATGTAATAATGAATCCCAGTATTTTTTAAATGTCAAAAAGCTCATAGACAAATAAGACAAATAAGTTAATGCAACCTTTGGGTTTTGGACCCTGGGTTTTGAGTTTTTGCGAGTTGACATTTTTGGATTGTGAGAATGTTTTATCATTAGGTTTTTTCCTTGTCTATTTGAAATATGGAGTTGTCAGCTTTTTTGTTATTTATTATTACCTTTCTTGTAGCCTATTTAAATTTTGCTTATTTATTAAAGTCCTGCATTTAGGTTATCCTTGGGGTCGAGGTTTCTGTTCTTTGCTTAGCCAGTATTTCGTTTCCAGGCTTTCTTTGTGTAGTACTTCTGTCCTCCCTTGTGTCAAGTTAACCCCTTGTTCCCTGTTCAGTTGTGTCTTCCTATTTTATTTTGATAACTGTTGTTCTATGTCTTGTGTGGTGTTTACTTCTATCCTTTATATCTGTTGTTTCCAGCTGTGCGTCCCACCTATTGTCTCCCCTCTTGTTATCTTGTGAGTGTATACATTGTCTCTGACTCGCTCTGTTCATGGTTGCGTCATCCTTCTTTGGTCATGACTGTGTAAACTTCAGCTCTGTAGCTCTCATCTCTGATTTCTATAGTGTGTTTGAATCTTCTGGTGGGTTTGTATTCCCTGGTGATGTCTAGTGTTTTGATTCACGTGATTCCTTCCCTGATTGAAGTGAACAATCACCTTTAAATGCTTGCTCTAAGTTACTCCACCCTCCTATGTTCTGGACTTGGACTGTCAACAAATATCTCACACAGCCATACTTGACGTAATCATGGCCTCATTCACTTGGTCTGACATCTCTTTCGAGCTCCTATTAAGAATTCCAGTGAAAGTCTGCAAAATCCAAGTTTAATGCTTGAACTCTGATCTTTCTGATCCTTGAAAAATGGGACCAAGGATTTCGTCACAAAACCTAATGGCAGTCACGGTGCTGTTGCCTAGCCTATACAGGTCTCCGTGGATATGCCCCCAAGGCCATCACTGACCCACCACCAAACCGGTCATGCTGAATGATGTTACAGCAGCGTAACACGGGTTCTCCAGACCCTTTCATGTCTGTCACATGTGCTCAAGGTAAATCTGCTCTCATCTGTGAAAAGCACAGAACACCAGTGGTCAACCTGCTGGTTAAGGTATTCTAAGTCAAATGCCAATCAATCTCCATGATACCAGGCAGTGAGCACAGGGCCCACGAAGGGATGTCAAGACCTCAGGCCACCTTCATAAAGTCTGTTTCTGACTGTTTGGTCAGAAACATTCACACCAGTGGCCTGCTGGAGCTCATTTTCTAGGGCTCTCGCAGTGCTCATCCTGTTCCTCCTTGGACAAAGGAGCAGTTACTGGTGTTGCTGATGGGTTAAGGGCCTTCTACGGCCCTTTCCAGCTCCCATCTCCTGGAATCTCCTCTTGAGACTGTGCTGGGAGACACACCAAACCTTCTAGCTAATTAACTGACCAGATCAATATCCCAAAGGTTTAAATGATTTGATCCTATAATCTGATTAAAAAGTGTTCCTTTCATTTATTTATTTTTGGGCAGTGTACTAAGGTGCTGAGGTCTATCAGAGGCAGTTATGTTTGCATGGAGCATTTTATGTCTTACATTTGCTGCTCCAGTTTTATTTTCCCATATAAAATGGAAAGTCAACACGTTGCTATTTGCTGCCATGTATTTCTTTGTGTTAAGTAACCTTTCTCAGGTATCTTTTGAGTAGCAGTAAGGGGCACTCAGAAGCTTCCCGTTAGTTAGATTCACAGTAATTGTTGAATTTCCAGTGCTTGAGTTCATAAGTGTGAATGGTTACCCCTTCCTGTGAGGCTGCAGTGGAAACTTGTATTCACAGCTATGCAGGGTGCAATTAAATTGGACTGCACTGCGCTTTTTGAGGAAAAACAACTTTTGATGTAGCATCGCCTGCTTCAACAAGTTTTTTACATATGTGGGTCATCCACGTACAGCCTGGTTTTGGTTCACTGTCGGCGTGCAGGATTGTGTATTTCAGCAGATGCTATTATACCTGCATCACACGGATTCACTCCGATTTATCAGCTTGGTACATGCCTGCTTTGCTGCCGCTGATTCTTCTTTGATCCACACCAACCCTTTGGATTACCTAGTAGATAAAAGCAGCCGATTGCTCTGGACCCCTTGTGGCCTTTGAAACCCCACATTCGTGTTGTCTCATTAGGTTTTCGGTGCTTTAATTAACAGCGCATTTGGGTATTTGCAGTATTAAAATACGATAATCTGGGTCCCACATTGTGAGCTCTGTGTCTACACTAATCTTAATTATTTCAGTACGCCTAGAGCACTGTCAGGTAAAAAGAATAACACTGATCATGTCACGAGAATGCAAAGTTATATAAAAACGGAGTCTTGGAATTTATGTCGATGTTCAACATCTTCATCCTATAATGTGAAACAAGCCCAGATATTGTCAGATGTGACTGGCTTCTCCTGCACCCTGCTGCTCCTCCCTGAGCATGGTTTTGTTGGAGGTTTCTTCCTGTTAAAAGTGAGTTTTTTCTTCCCACTGTTGCCAAGTTCTTACTCATAGGAGGTCATCCGATCGTTGAGGTTTTCTAGGGTCTTTACCTTACAATATAAAGTGCGTTGAGGTGACTATTGTTGTGATTCAGCACTATATAAATAAAATTCAATTAAAAAAACGAAATAATGTGTTACATTTTAACAGACGTGCCTCATTGGGTCAGGGATAACACATCTTGTACCAGTTTTGACACGTGTGTTGTTTTGAAATTTTAAAATGAAGTTTTATGGACTTTGTTTTCATTTTGTGTGCTAATATTCACAAAAATTCTCTCACATGTGTAACAACACTTTTTGTGTTATTTGTCTGTTATTACATAACACACTCGGAGTCGCTTTTACTCACAGGCCAATTTTGTTTATGAAAATTTGTTTAAACATAGGAAAAGATCTGGAGTGTTTTAGGTTAATCCTGCATGTTAAAAAAGACAGCCCAGTGCCTTTAAATGTTATTCCAAAGGGTCCTTTATGAGCCTCATGTAAGAGAGAGACCCTCCTCGCTTTTGCCCAAACTCAGGAGGACTATGGTAGATGGCCAAGGAACCTTCTGTGTGAATTTAAGATGTTGGTAACTGGATAAAATGCAGTATTTCCATGGGAATGAAAACTCACCTGGAGTATTTGTTGCAGTCTCACCATGGCAAGCAGCCCAAGATGATAACCGAGCCTCAAAAGCCCCTGATCCCCATCCAGCAGAGCAGGACTTCAGGTCAGTTTGTAACAGGATATTTTTGCCTCAGAGCAAATTAGTTTAATTTGACAATAATCAAGTCCAAGGTCTTTTGTGCATGAAAGTCAGTGAATCAAATGGAACTAATTATGCTCACTCCCAACACTTTTATTCTTAGACTCTACTGGAGTAGCTTTTCAAGCCTCAGAGTTCAAATAATCTTTATTTATCATACTCTGGTGTTTCTCCAGAGTCTAAAATAAGGTATCCCCCCCCTCTTCTACACTAACTTTTTTCTGATTGGCTACTCTTTGTAAACAAAAGATTTGAACCACAGGTGGGTGGTGCTTCTGTGCTTGCAGTCTTTAACAATCTCTTAAATCTTGTCACTGAAGAGAGGAATCTGATCTCTGAGTGTTTGGCTGTCGGGGATTACTTGTGCACTCAAACTCACATCAAGTCATTATTTGAAACGTTGACTTTATTTAAAATGAACAGCCACCATTGTGACAGTATGACATAAAATGCAGCCTGATAGGTCCAGACAGTTTTCTGCAGAGCAGGGATCTGTTAGTATCTCAGTGAAGGTGTTCTACAAGTGTTGCTAAAGATTCATGCATTCCCAATCCAAAACTGTGAGACTATCTAAAATTGTTATAATCATTAAAATTCAGGTTAAGGACTTGAACAAGTGCCTGTCGATCATATTTTGAGAAATTTTTCCCAGGGGAAGAACCTGTGTGCTAACTTTAAATCCCTGCTTCTAAATCTCAAGCCTCAAGCAAGCAATCTTGGAGAGCTTTTTAATCCTAATTTGAATTTTGACTGTGACATCCCAAAAATCTCCCAGATTCCTTAGCATTTGGAAATGCCCCAGCATATTCTCACTGATATACCCTTTAAATGTAGTTTTGCTTGGTTTTTTATTACATAAATAAGTACAAGGACCTATCTTCTAGCACTGTATCCATCCCTTTGCCTCAAAAGCAGCACGTTCTGATTTTAATTGGAAGTCTCAGAACCACTTCCCTGACGACTATTCTTGTCTAATAAATCTTGGAAGTGCTCTGGTGTTAATTGCCTTTAGCTGAGGGCCTCTGACGCTACAGTATTTCCAGCCAAGGCTTTAATTGTAACAACAATTAGCTGTAACAGCCCACAACAAAGTATTAATTAAGCAAACAAGGACAGGAGCTCTGCTGCTACAGCAGAGAGATAACAGACACTACAGTGTCAACATATTTGAACTGGGAAAAAAAGTATCCCCTTTGGGACAAGGAGCTATTGTACAGCTAATCCTCTTTGAAAGCAAACACGTGTCCAAACAAATAAATGCACAATTATATGGTTAACTGAAGGGCTAGATGCATTACTCAGGTCTTTGGATTTTTTCCTATTCAGATAATGTTTATCTAAATAGCAGATAATTTTGTTTTTTTAGGAATGTCAAAAAGCGTCTCTTGTACTCCAGTTTCCTCGGGTCTTTTACGGACACATTGCACACAGTGTTGAGATATACCAGCTTTTTGGTTAGATGGACTGAACAGGGTTCTCAACTGGCGTCTATGGATAGCCCCTCTACCTGCAGAGACTGTCTATTGTCAGATAAAGGTAGTGTCCACAGTATGTGGAACAACCAGTCCGTGAACTACTCTTAGTTGTCCTCCATGTCTGAACCAGGATCTTTCACTGATAGACAAATGTGTAAAACATAGAGCCACTAAGAAACTGACTAAAAATGAGTGAAAAAGAAGCCAATGTCCGAAAACCCCCCCAAAACAAATTATTGCTCAAGACCACTTTAAGACATTAAAAGTTTAGCTCCTTGGAAGTAAAAGACAAATAGACTTCTGTTGGCAGCCATGGCACAGGTGGTAGAGCTGTTACTCCACTAATTGTTCATGATCTGCTGCCACTGGTGTGTATAAATAGATACATTATATCATCTAACAGAACCGTTAAGGGTTAAAAGGCTCTTTTATTCATTTACCAGATTACGTAACAAGATTTATGCAACTGAAGTCTGTTTATTTTGCATTGTCATACTTTTATCATAGTGGGCTACAGATGGCTCTTTTATGTCAGTCTGCTTCTTAGTAGACTCAAGACCACATCAAGTGTTTACCATTACCGGTGGTAAACGTCGAGTTTCTTATGACTTTCTTTCCACTCCACAGGAGTCTTAGAGATCCACAAGTATTAAGTCTTGCAGCTAAAGGCAAAAATGTTATTACCTGTTCAATGACTGCATTGAGTGTTGTGGGGAAATGCCTGCCACGACACACATGGAGGGGGCTCTGAGGAGAGCTGGGTGTGCAGAACAGTCTGAATTTCCCCCTGCAGCTACTCCACTTCAGCTACCCTTTCACTTCCTATTTTTTAGGCTCCTGCAATCTCATCGTAAAGTTTGTCCCATTATATTTTGGCTTCCTCCTGGCTGCACCTCAGTGCCTCTCCAGGAACCCAGTGATTCTTGTGGTCTTAAAGTGATGAATCATGTAAATGGCCCCAGGCATAATGGCAGACTTTACACTTTTGTACAGCCATAAAGTAAGGAAAGGTACAGTTTGAGCACTCTTTCTGCAGTAAGACTATAATTTCCAAGATTTCACCCAAAGGAATAACCAGCAATACTTATTTGTTATTTCACACATCACCCAATAGATGTGCATGTGTGATACATTCTGTGTCAGACATTAACCTGGCATCTCCCTACTGAACTCAGGTTTTGCCAGTCTGCAAATTTTCAGTGCATTGACTGCATGTGCACTGCTTCCTGCACACTCTATTCAGTGAGCTAACTCACCTAAATCACAATATTCCCAGTAATGTAAAGTGGTCCATTTTCTGCTGTTTCCTACATCCGAGAAAGAAAAACTGTTGAAAATGTCCTGACCTCATTCTCCTGAAATTGTGTGAAAAGCTCATGGTGATTATATTTCAGTATATGTTGATGACCGTAGTCACCATTTTAACTCCTACCATTAACAGTAATTGGTCTATCATAGCTTAGCAAATGTGCGTGCATGTATTGGCCCCGGTGGAGTGGTAGTACTGCAGAAAGGGAGAACCTTGTATAACATATATATAATATATGTCATGTGTTCTGGGTGTTTGGCCCAGAGCTTGTGTTTGGAATCTAAATTTTGACTGATCTTTATTATCCTCTGTTTTTGTTATAATCTGAGCTTTGATGATTTCGTTTAAAGCTTCTGGTCTTCTTCTTTTCTTAGTCTGCCTTTGAGCTTAGTTTTTGTTCTTACACTTTTGTATTCTAGGTTGTAGTGATTGCTTATCTTGATTCCCAGAGTTTCAGTTCCCCGTGTAACCTGTTAAGTCTCTGTGTCTGTGTTTGTTTATCTTTCTGTGTCTGTCTGGTCTCTCTGTGTCCTGTCTCTGTGGAAAACACTGCAGTCTAATATGGTAACACTGTTTCAGCAAGAAAACCATGCCCCAGAGCATACCCTGCTTTTTGCATCTGTTTTACGGGTGCAAAAATGTGCAAAATGAATCTCATGGTGTGCTTAATAAGACTGGAAAGTACTGATTGAGACCATAACCTAAGTAATTTCTATTTAGGTCAGTGAGCAGTAAAGTAATTTTCTAATATGCTTCTAAAGAACTGAGATTTGTGTCCATTGGGAAAAGCTCAGGTTTAAGTCGGGTGAATAGCATGTGTCCCGTGTCCTGCACCCTCCATCCAGGACACAGGACACATGACAGATAGCATCCTGACCTAAACTGGGCAGTGTTTCCAGAAGCGAGAACGTGTCTGTTGTCATGTGAGGGAGGGTAACTTCAGACAATGTCCTCGCCTGATTCTCAGACATGGCTTGGAGATGATGTGTGAACACAGATGACACCAGTTCGGTTCTGTGAGGGTTACCCCTAAAGGTCAGGCGGGCTCTGAAAGTGACTTGATATTGTATCTAACTGTCAAGACACGCAGACACAACAAAAGAATCACTGAAGGGAGGGTGAACAAAAATCCAGCTTGTTTACTTCTCAGCTGAGCTTGCATCATATGAGATGTGACAGTCAAGTAGAAAAGGCCTCAAGACTCAGAATTTTATGCATCACATCTGAGCAGCTCTGCAGTCTCCAAAGGACAGATGTGTGATGTCAAACACAGAGACTGTCTGAAAGAGAGTCAAAGGGAGAACTCGGGAAGAAATTCCTCCACAAGGTCAAGATATCAACCCGGCATTGTCAATCATCTGCTGTTTATGTTTCCAAGATAAAACACACACACCATCCACGAGTTCACCGAGGAAATAAGAGACATGAAGCAGCAACTCATTGGAGCCCTTTGCATTATCTGGCTGTGCCAATTAAAGATGTAGACAGAACCCCCACTCAAATGATTAACACACAGAAGAATATGAATTTCTCTGGATTAATGTACTGACATACTTTAAAAGATGAATAAAGTCCTACACAAGTATGAGAGGGAGCAATGTGCATTGACATATGCATCCTTATGCAAATGCATGATTCATATGTAAAGTTTCATTTAGATTCGGTTAATCAGATGTAGGTAAACTGAATTTGCACAATGCATTACTTAAGTACCCAATAGCTTGTAGCTTACAGTAATACTCCTGTATCTTTTGCCGGATAGAAAAAGTGATGTGGTGAGGTGCAGGGTGGGACTGGTCTTTAGTGATGCTTCTAGCCTTCCTGGTGATTCTGGTAGTGGTGACACAGTGTGAAGCTATGAAAGTCAGTCTGCAACCAGTGATCCTGGAAGCTATATGTTTAAGCTGTTGTTTGTCCTGATTGGTTAGGTTATCGTACCAAGACAGGTTTGAGAAAGTTGTATGTCTCCATAACAGCTGTACTGAAAATGGATCACACCTTCTCAACTGAGCCCATATTTCTTAGCTGCCAGAGGAAGTAGTCTCCAGTGGTTTTTGCTAGGGATTGGGCTGGTGTAAATAAGACTGGTTAATAATTGTGCCAAGGAAATGGAGGGAGGAGACCCTCTTAACCTGGCCATTGATGGATACGGGGAAGTGTTGAACCGCCTCCCTTCTAAAGTTACCAATCAGCTCTTTAGTTTTAGATGTGCTGAGGATCAGATAGTTGCCTTTGCATCAACTCAACCGCTATTTAACCTCACTCTGGTATGCAGATTCATTGCTGTCAGACAAAAGACTTACCACAGCGATATCATCAGCAAACTTTAGCAGTTTACCTGAAGTTTGACACTTATCTGTGTAGCACACAACCTTGTGGAGCTCCAACATTAAAACCCTGGGCACTGAGACATGATTGTGAATTCTAACAACTTGTTTCCTACAATTCAATTCAATTGTATTCAAATAGTGCCAAATCACTGCAACAGTTGCCTCAAGGTGCTTTATATTGTAAGGTAAATACCCTACAGTAATATGATGACTCGATTTGTACCTTGCTTCCCACGGGCCTCCTTTGCATTCACAGAACAATAGCTTGAAACTATGCATAGCAACAAGATAGCCTCAGGTTGTAAGAACAGATCTTTGTTCAAAGGCTGAAGATTTTTGTTTTTTTGGTTTATGGCTTTGGAGACAGTACTTACATCTAAAAAGGTTAAAAGTAAGGAAGGAAAACATATGGTCTCCTTATTCAATTCAATTTGAACAGAAAGTTCAAGCTCCATCCCATCTGTCACAGACTAAGTTGAGATAGCATCAGTGTAGGTTTCCTGTGAGCATGGAGGGGACACAGTAATCAATAGATCTGGAGGTCGGACCGTTAATTTCCTGCATTCTGTTGACCCTTTTATGACCTTATGCGTGTTCTTGAGGTTAAGGTTAGGGTAGATTTAATCAGCAGTAGATAAGTCATCCATCATCACATGCACATTTTTAAAAAACAAACCCAGACAACAGATAGATAATACAAAACAATGAATTTACAAAGTGTCGTGTTTATCTCAGTGACGGATCCTGTAACAAAGCTGTTTTGAAACTGTGTTGTTTGGCATTTTGGGATCAGAAGGAATAAACTGAAACTCACTATGCAACGTGTGCGACTTGTCAAATCAAACCGCTGTAAATGTCTGGTGTGAGGGGACCCTGGGTTCACCCTGTTAGACCATTTAGGAAGAGCGAGTGTACGTTCTCTACAGATAAATATCCAAACCATGACACCAGGAAAAAGGACAAAACAGGCTCAGTATAAGCACACAGCTTCACACACTGTTTACAGTTCGTAATCGTTCCAACATATTCAGAAGACTGAACACATTCCAATGCCTGACCTTTAATGGACGGGAGCTCGTGGGTATGAGTACATTTTTAAGAATCAGTGACCATATCCTTTGATATGTTTAACTGGAGATAGGACTCATCACACCATTTAACCAGGCCATCACTGTGACATCTAGCATAAAATATGAGAATCAGTCTGCTACAGTGCAAAAATGGAGCAGCTACCTGGTTACTATACCTGCTGAGTCAACACGCCCAGGTATGATTTACTCTTCTCTCAAGGTGTGAGAGTCAGAAGGTAACAGCCAGTCAATTCAGATTTATATCATGTCTCTGTTAGAGGAACCTGCATAAACACACATGTGTACACCGATCACGCCACTGATATAATCAGTGTTCTAAACATGTTCAAAACATGTCACACACACATCAGATGATTTTAAAGAATCCAAAACAGCTCAGTTATGTTTTTGAACTTCAATGGAAACCAGAAGAGCAGGAAGTGTTGCTTTAAGGTTAGTCAGCAAACTAGTTACACGACTTCTATTGTAAACTCGAAGGAAAAACAAAACGTGGCTTGGAAAACATTTAGTGCTTCTATGAACTCACCATTCACATTTTGAGCATAAACACGGCCCCCACTGTGCTCACTGTGTTTGAATACATACAATGAATACATGTTTGTAGCTCATGTGAATGTTCCCTTAAATAAACAAAGGCATTTCAGGTATTGTGGCTGTGTTTCTTGGTTTTCCTGATCTGAACCTGTTCACAGAGTTGATAAAGCATAGATACAGTTAAGCAGCTGAACATAGTTACTTGAGTCGTCTGACATTTTCCAGAAATATTTGCTGCTTTAGAGACTTGACCTTTGTTCAAGGATTTTGAGCCATGCCTTTAAGTCACGGACTGAATGGAATGAATATGTGGGTGTTTTGTTTGCACTGCTCTTTCTCTACTGACGATCACTGTCATTTAAGAAACAGAGCCTCAAACAGAGGCCTGGGGTAAGTTTTAATCTCTTCCCCGTGACCCAGATGAAATCCTGAGAACAGCCAGGTTTTTGGCAGAGTTCAGCTCACCTCCATCCACGAGTGCACACAGCTGATCTGTGCAAACACCATTCTCCATGGATGAATGGACTTTGTGCACCTTTAAGATCTTGAAATACCAAAGCCTCTTACCTAAACCGACGGGTTATGTAAGTTTCAAGTATTAAGAAGTGATAAGAAGATTCACAGTGTAGTCAGCTGCTCACAGCTAGCAAACACACTGCTGTTGTCTAAAATGGGAAATACAAGTTTGTTTCCACAATTAGTAGAACTTAAAGCACTATAGACTGAAACATTTACATGTAGGGGATTAAAATATGGGGGATTGATTACAATCCTTCAGATTCTCTCATGTATTAAGCGCAGACATGTAATATTGATAAGCCTGTTAACTTATACATTCAGCATTTTTTGCTGCTTTTCCTTCAAGGCTCAAATAAAAGGGTTTTTCCTGTCACACACTCACACTCTGCTGATTTATCTTCAGCAGCTGTGTTACTTTCAGTCTGTATTGCGCGTTTAACCTCTTTGCAGTTTTCCCATATTATATTTAATTTCATCTTCCTTTGTGAAATCAGTTGCTCTGATGCCAGAACACTTGTGCATAATTTTGATTGGTTAGATGCAGACGATTGGTGTAAGTGAATCTAGATGACTGGGTGTTGGACTCAATCCATAGTACAAAGCTCGGGTCTCTTAGAAACCTGTTAGGACCGTAACTCAGAAAAACCCTGAAATTTGACCTTTAAAACAAAGAAAGAAAGAAAGAAAAGAACTCGTGGCTTTGTGTGTTGTTAAATCATTAATTATTTTATGGACGGTTGTTGCCTGCCCATATCTTTATGATAATCACTAAAGACAAATAACTCCAAGTGTCACATCTTGCCGACTCTGTGAAATGCAGAGATGAGAGGACCCAAATCAGACTGAACAAACAAAAGCCGGCCATTTATTGGAGCTGGTGCACAGTCCAAAATACAAAGTCCATAAACTGAGTAACAAAAAGCTGAAGCTGCACCACAGACCATGATGGGAAAAGTACAGGGAGAGTTACAGACACTGCAACAAAAGGACAAAGGGAAACTGAGGCCATTCGCACTGATACACTGATTACTGATGGGTACCAGGAGGGAGAGGAACACAGGTGAGCAAACCTTCAAAGTAAAACAGGAAACAACCAAAGAGGACTGATACTGAATACTAACATCTGGCAAGATGATCAGAACAAGAAAACACAAAGGGACCAAGACATAAACACTGAATGAGACAAAGGCAGGACGATGAATAGTAGATATTCAATCTGCTATTTTCATACATCGTGGTCGTTGCTCTCTCGTTTTCTCTGGAATTGCTGCACGGAGGATGTAACACCCATGATAAGCGCTGAGGTGTGTGTCCTTGTCAGGAATAAGCCATCCTCAGCTTTCTGGTAAGGAAAAGTGGAACCAGAAGATATTCAAATGCATCTCCTCACAGCTGCTGATGAATTCTACAAAAAACAAAGTTTGTTAAAAACATTTGCAGGTGAATCACCACTGATTTATCACTGACATCCATTTACTCAAAAAATACTGACAAGTGGACAACTAGAATATATAGTTTATAATTTCAACAATGTACTGTACAAAATGAACTATGTATGACAAATGTGGTGTGGTGCTTGTGGAATTTTTAACAAGGACCCTACAAAACTTTATAGTACTCATGCTGCCCAACTTTTGACAGCTAGGTGTGCAGTTCCTGCTTTAAATGCATTCACTGTTAAGATTAAGAAATCTAAGTGATAAGAGGCCAGAAATGTTTGAACTCGCTTATGAACCTACATCACTGAGGCCTTCTCTCCTGCATGAAGTCCAGGTGCTGGTTTTCCAGTGTGTGCGTCTGATGGCCCAAAGCTGACTCAGAGCTGTAACACCATCAATGGCTGCAGTTTGGAACAGATGTGGGTGTGTCCTCATCTCCCAGAGGAGTCCAAATCGTCATCAAACAGCCCTACAGACACAAAAACGTGAAAATATAAACAACCAGACTATCAGCAGTGATTTAACTACTTTAAGACCTCTGTGAAAATCATTTACAGTATATATCACAGAATTTAAGGCCTTTATAATCACAGAGCATACAGAGAAAAGTACTAAACTGAATCAATTTCAGCTTTTGTTTTTCATGATGTATATTGTAATAATTAAACTTCATTATCTGTGTCTTTACCACACATTTGCCACACAGGTGTAGATACTGTAGGTTCAGTGAATGCTTAAATTGCACTGATTAGAATATACTGGACATTCAAAGCTAAGATTCAGTACACTGCGTTAGAGGCTGGGATTTGATGAATTCATCATATATACAACCTTTGATCATCATTTATGTCCAGTTGAGAATGAATCTGTGCACTCACATATTAAATGAACTGAAATCAGTAGTGTGATCTCCAGTCTTGATATAAGGAATGAGAGAACTGACAGCTGTTATTTTAATCAGCCTGTCTCAGCCGTTTTAACTCTAAGCATCATAAACTAATGTGGTAACATCTGGACTGACGAGTTTACTGTCAGCATTTTAATCGCTAGTTTGAAGGCTGTAGGTTGCAGCCATTGCTCTAACACTGTATAAATGTAACAGGGCTCAGTGCTGGTTCTAATAGTCTGAGCTGCTTCCAGCTTTATTTGTGAAGAGCACAGCAGCTTACAAAACACGTAGCTAGCTCGTACAGCTGCGACGTAAAACTTTCATAAGCTAAAATGACCTTAAAATAACGGGGATACGTGAGGTGATGCTAGCGTTAGCCACGTTAGCACGTTACCTTCAACAGGTGGTCAGACTGCGAAAACAGGCACTCAGTCAGAGGTTGGCTCTCCGTTTCGCTGCAGGGTCCCTTCATTCTTCACATATCCGTGTCGAGCCGAGTGTAAATCCCGAGGCTGAACGGCCTTTGTACAAGCACAAATGCTTCGTAGCAGGGCGAAGCTATGAGCTAGAAAAATCCAGGCTGGCAGACAGCCTGTGTCTGTCCAACCAATCAGAGAGCTCCTTACATCCCACGGTGTGGCTAATTTGAATAGCTGCACGATTTTTAAAATGAAGTTGTTAATCCAACAGCTAATCCAGCAGCTAATCCAGAAGTTAATCCCTGAGCGAACAGGAAAGGGAAATGGATTTTGAAATGCAGTTTATTAAAGTGCAATTGGAAAAAGGATTTTGAAATGCAGTTTATTAAAGTGCAATTGGAAAAAGGTTTTTAAAATGCAGTTTATTAAACTGCAATTGTAAAAAGGATTTTAAAATGCAGTTTATTAAACTGCAATTGGAAAAAGGATTTTGAAATGCAGTTTATTAAAGTGCAATTGGAAAAAGGATTTTGAAATGCAGTTTATTAAATTGGAATTCAAAAATGAATTTTCAAATGCAGAATTTATTCTACAATTCATTGTTTAAGCACAGAAATCTTTATTTCGATGCACGTGGCTCTTGTGGTCCTCCATAGTGGTCCTCCATACTACCTTACAATATAAAGCACCTTGAAGTGACTGATGCTGTGCTGATGCTGATTTGACGCTGTATAAATAAAACCGAATTGAAACTGAATATCACATTTATGGCAAATATTAGAGTCATGCCTTTTGACTGTGGAAGAAATTGGAGGATGCATAGGAAACCCATACAGGCACCAGGGAAACTGCAGGACTGTTCTGCTTCTCCACCGAGGCCCAGTATAAGATAAATACTAATTATTTTGAATTTTGAAGCATGCAGCAGAGTCCATGAATAACAAATATTGAGCTGGCAATGAGCATACCAGTTTCTCTTTAATGTGAAGCCCTGACACTATGGAGAGTACCTGTGTGCTCAGTTTCCGTGTGGACACCTTCCAGCTGACTTAAAAATGAATTTCATGGCCTGATTGCTCCGAGCGTGTGATGTCTGTGGTTGCCATGGTCACGCTTGGCTCCGTGAAATGAGCAGATCAGGTGGAAATACTATCATTTACTAACACTCAGAAACAATGCTGATATTTATCATCAAATCGGGAAATTGCACTTAGAACCTGAAAAGGTACTGCCAGGAAAATGAGTTTGTTAACCTCGGTTTCACATTTCATTTAGACTGCCTTGTTTATGCTGTTGTGTCTCTGTTGGCTGTAATGTTCTCTTCTTCCTCATTACCTGCAGAGGCGGAGTCCTCAGAGTTCAGCTGCAAGACTCAACGAGCCACCAGAGCCACTCGTTCATCATTTCATGTTTTTTTTCCTCCATTTGTTAGATAGATGGCTGAAAGCTCAAATTTCCTCATTTTCTGTTGTGCTCAAAGACATAAATCACAAATTCAGAATGTCCTAAAAATGTGGTTCTTGACAGCAAAGTAAATGGCTATCCTCCAAGGTTGTGTATATCTCCCTAAAAACATATACCTCTAATGTAGGCTGTCAGACAAAATGCCACTTCCCGTCTCCTCGCAGAATACGGAAGAATTATTATGCTGCTACTTTTTTTCCTTAACAGATGTGTTGTCACGCAGTAATTGCAGAGATGTTGTTAACAGGTAGACATATGCACTTTGTAAACGGATGGGCTTTGAACATGTGCTAGGCAATCAAATAAATGAGGCAGTGAGCAATGAGCCTTCTTTCTACGTAAAGATAAAAAGTGAGAAAAAGAACAAAAATAGAAAGCCTTCCTGTCTGTAACTTTTTGTCCATTGTGCTATGTGAAGCCTATCTATTATTAGACATATTACCTGTGTGGTACCATATAGGTGTTAAGCTGTTCATTATTAACTGATGTGCCAGACACTCTGGGGAAGAAATTCATTGCACAGTATTATATAAATCTTTTTTGGAGTCCTTTTTTGCCTCTACTTTCATCCTCACCAACTCATGAGAACATACACCAATCAGGCATAACATTATGACCACTGACATCAAAGTGATTAACACTGATTATTTCTTCATCATGGCACATGTGGAATATACAGTACCGTATTTTTGGACCATAAGGCACACCGGATTATAAGGCGCATTAGGCGAAACAAAATCAGATCAAACTTTACAGAACATGCTATATCATGTTTAGGTGGAAACTAGTGAGCTAACTTACTGCTAACTGCTAACTCCATTAAATGATCATTTTATTAAAGAGGAACGAATTTAGACGGTTTTTAACTCTGAGTGATGCCGCAGTGTTCGTTTGACTTTGTAACCTGAAGCGGACGGAGTTTTGGACCCAGATTCCTCCGCGAGGCTCCTGACTACGGTAGCCGTAATGCTCCGACAATCCATCAAGCAGTGTGGCTTCGTAGCTTACCAAAGGTTTTTGAGCACCGTGTACCATATAAAATCGGTTCGAGGTCAGTAAGCACAACCAAAATTCATACATAAGACACACCGGAATATAAGGCGCACTGTCGATTTTTGAGAAAATTAAAGGATTTTAAATGCCTGCGAAAAATACGGCATTAGGGCGCAAGGGTGTTCCCGGTCTGCAGTGGTCTGTATCTATCAAAAAGTGGTGCAAGGAAGGAACAGTGTTGAACCTGTGGTGTGGGACTGAAGGCTGGGCCGTGTGGTGCGAGCCAATAGACAAACTACTGTTGCTCAGATTGCTGAAAAATGTAATGCTGGTTTTGATAGAAACGTGTCAGAGTGCTTAGTACATCACACTTTGTTGGGTATGTAACTACATAGCTGCAGACCACTCATTGCCCAACAATGGGCATGTGAGAATCAGAACTTTGGGTCCTCTCATCAATGTGGATGTTACTTTGACGCGTACAACCTACCCAAGCATTGTTGCAGACCATCTACACCCTTTAACGGTATACTCTGATAGCTGTGGACTCTTTCAGCAGATTAATGTTCCCTGCCAAAAAGTAGAAATGGTTCAGGAATGGTTTGAGGGGCACAACAAGTTTTAAGGTGTTGAATTGGCCTCCAAATTTACAGGGTCTTATACCAATCAAGCATTTGTGGCATGTGCTGGACAAACAAGTCTGATCCATGGAGGCATCACCTCGCAACTTAGCAACAAGGGATCTGTTGCTAACATCTTGGTGCCAGATACCAAAGCACACCTTCAGGGGTCCAATAGCTTAATTGGTCAGGACTGTTTTGGCAGCAAAAGGGGAACCAACACAACATTAACTGGTGTAAATTTCAGTCTCTAGCAAGGGGGCAACCTCATGAAGTAAAAAATGAAGTCACCACCAAAATTTCAGAAATTGGAGCTCCTGTAATGCTCTTTAAAGCAAGTCAATCCAATAGATAGCATAAAAAGTGAATTCTTTTCTTTGTTAGTTCAAGTCCCTGAACTGGACCTCTCAACCTTCTAACCATGTTTGTGGTGTTGTTGTCCTATGCCAAAATTTCAATAAAGCTGAGCGGACTCAGAGTTCAAAAGGTTTCTTGCGTAATGACAGACAAATACTGAAGGAGATATCAGCCAGAGGAATTCCTGGGGATGGTTTACAGAGAGAGAGGTAGGTTAGCCCCGGTAAACCACAGAGCTGTCCCAGAGAGTTTTGCTCAGATTGTGTGAGACTTGGTTGGTTGGTCCTGGGAGGATACTTGGAGGGGGGACACTGGTCTGTGCCAGGAAACAGAGTTCTTTTTTTCTAGATGGTATAAAGTTGGTATGAAGGTGGAATTCAGTCAATGGATGTCAGCATCCATTGAGTCTGCCCATGAAACCACAGTCACTGTGCACCAGTCACACGCTGTTCTTTACTTTAAATCCATCACAGTACTGCAAACTAACCTGTTTATCCTGCACTAAACTGCAGAGGATTTTCATGCAAACTTTAAATAACACAGTTAGTCTGCCTCAGTTTGATTTGCAGATGTTTCACAATGTGAAAAAACACACAATGTCACATGTACAGACACGATATCTAATTTAAAAACACGAGGACTTCTATTAAAGCTTAAAATTTCCAGTTTATCAAATACAACTGAGCAGCCCTTACCTTTAAATCTAACCTCCCGTCTTCCTTTCCTGTCTTGTCTTTCTTATCTTTCTCCATCTCTTCGTGAAGTTAGCTCGCTTTCCTTTCTCTCCCCGTGAAATACAGCAGCACGGCCTTTAGCTAGCAACACACTGTGCAACAAAAGGGGTGGCTATCCACATCTTTTATCTGCAGTCCGCCATCTGTTACTTCTAAATGTGCCGTTATTTTTTAGTTGCTAACTTTGCTAACTGCTTGATAGCCAGAGATAGTGGCTGCAGTGCATTAGAAAATTAAAGTCCATTTTCTAAAACTTGGTTTAATATGATTGAAGGCTCACAGTGACGTGAAATAACTCCCCGCAAAGCCGTTAGAGCAAACGAGCATGTTTGAAAGTGTCAGAAGTAGAAAGTACAGATATTTGTTTAAACATGTAGGGAGTAAAAGGAAAATTAGTCAGAAAAAACTACTCTAGTAAAACACAGATACCTGAAAATTACATTTAAGTACAGTAACAAAATGTTTGTACTTTGTTACTTCTCACCTCGGTGCCCAACCGATGCTAGACTTGAAGAGTGGAAGACCAAAACCAAAAACAGACAAGTTCAGGACTATGGCATATCATCTTTAATGCACAAATGTAGTTTGTTGTATAGTTTATGCACTAAAAATAAGGTCTATGTTCCAGTTTTGTGGAGTAAAATTAAAATTCAGTAGGCTACTTCATGCACCCGTACAGCCTATGGATGCATCATGCTATAACCAGGCTTGCTATCGTTAGCCAAATACTCAGTACTCTATTCTCTACTATAAAAATGATAATATTTGGCTCCAAAAACCAACATAGCCATAATGTCAAACTCCAGGCTTCAAAAAAGGAAATCACAAACAAAAGTGGTAATGACACTGTGGCTATGCACATCTTTTATCTGCAGTCCACAGTCTGTTGCTGCTAAATGTGCTAATGTTGCTAACTGCTTGATAACCAGAGATAGTGGCTGCACTGGAGTAGAAAATGAAAGTTCATTTTCTAAATCTTGGTCATAATCTGATTCACAAAGGAGGATTGCTCTCAGTATGTTCATTGCCTCAGGACTTGTGATTGATCAGTGACAATGAGCGGATAATTTCACAGTCAAACTTGCCCTTGCTCACCACATCCAGTTTCAGAACACTAAGAAAGTGTTGGCAAAACACTCATCTTGAGATCTGAAGACAGGACCTCAAAAACCAATAGACAAATTCACAGTACCAACCTCTACATTTTAGTTCTGAGCCACAGGAAGTTCAAAGCAACTTCTCAACACTTTCCCCAGAACCTGTAAGCAAATAAACTGGGTTACTGGGTTTTTGCAGAGCATACACTTGTGCATGCTGTTGCACAAAGCTGAATTTTGAGCACTGTTTGTATGTTTTTGTTTTTTAAAATGCATCTTGGGAGATGTAGTTAAACCCCTGTGAGTGTACTGTCCGTACTATTGAAGAAACTGGCTTTTTCTAACACACTCACCAGACATATCATCATCTGTTCATGTGGCAAAAATATACATTAATTAAACTAGTTCATCTAATTATAGCACTCGAAGTTCCTCCTCTTGATAAATACAATGGTAAACCGAGGTGGTTACATAAAAACAGTTGCAGAGAACTTTTGTTATCCATCCAGCAGTATCACTGATCATCTGGGACACCGTATTTGCACCTGAATGCTGGTGGCAGAGAGTTCAGACTCCTTCACTGTTGCCTATAATGGGTTGTATTAGAAGAAGAAAGGACAGAAATAGGCAGTCACACAGCTAATTGATTTTTCTTTGTTCCCAGATTCTGAATCTGTGCAGCCATACGGTTTTCTGCAAGACCAACGCAGCTAAAGGCACGAAAGAAAAGATCTGTATCTTTCTGAATTGTCTTATAATGTCTCAGAGGAAAACTGCTTGAAAAATTGCCTCGTCTTTTCTATAGCCATATACAATGCAGCTGTGCTCTGAATAAAAACAGCTCCCAGTGCAAGATAGATCACGCCGATCACCTACAACATTAAAACCACTGCACGGTGGCGTGAATAAAATGAATCATCTCGTTACAAATGAGTGTTCTGCTTATGTCTGTGCTATTTTGACATGTAGCACCCACCTAAACATTGCAGACCCATCGCTGTAACAGCGCGCCCAGCTGCAAGAAAACACTCAGGAACAGTTTGATGAACACTACAAGGTGAAAACTCTTCAAATCCCAATTCAAGTAAGCATTCGAAGGGTATTCATGTCAAACCTTGACACGAAAACCTACAGGAACCAAAGGACACCATAGTGTACTTCCAAAAGTCCCACATTCATTTTCTCCAACACACCCTGAACTTTCTTAGGCAAGTAGTCTTCAGGAATAGTTCTAAGGCTTCCTGATGAATATTCAAAGCTCTTCTTTGGATGTTTGCTGCCTTTTGTTTAAGATAATCACACACTGCCTCAATTATTGTTGACATCTAGGCTCTGGGGAGGCCAATCCATGACTGATAGTGTTTCATTGTGTGTTTTTCCTATCCATGTTTGCTTGTTCTTCATTGACAGTGTGTTTGGGATCATTTATCCTTTTGGTTGCGCACCACACGGCAGCTTTCAGTCTCATGATAGCAGATGGAATTCAAAAGGAGTAACCTCTGTGCAACACACTTTTGGTGAAAAGCTGTGCTTTGTCTGGAATATCTGTCTGTGCAGGCAACAGCATTGAAGTTACAAGTTTTCACAAACCATTCGGTGACACATGGAGAGTAGAAACCATCAGCATATGTTCGACTGTAGGATAAAGATTAGTGTGAACAAATTCATAATAATTGCTAATGGGAAGTGCATTGAACCTGCATTCTTTTCAATGGCCACCAGGGGGCGATAGCTGCAGTTGCGAAAAAGGCTCATTCACATATTTTTTTTTACCAAGCTGAATAAAATCTGAAGTCCATTTACTAAAGTTTGCCAAGTTTGACTTGCAGAAAGGAGGATATTCAGAATATCAGCTAACACCTTGTGACTGAGTGACATCAAAATGGCTACATCTATCATTTATACAGTCTTTGAAGGTGCAAAGTGGACTTTTTTATAGAGGTGCTGGATTCCCTGAGACAAAAAGCCTTGAGGGTTTATTTTTTCTTTAATTTGTCACCTGCCTTTATGCAGTTTGCAGACAAAACCTTGCGTGATCATACTGGCCTTTAATTAGCAGGAAGTATCGCTGTAACTGAGTTCCCGTTGCTTTCCCGTCAAAATACAGAACACCAGTGTCAGTGATCAGGCAGGAAGCGCCTGCTGCTGCTGCTTGGAAGCATCATTTGCATGGACTCTGACCGGAGCTAAAGAAATTATGCCACATTTGAGACTTTCACCTGCACCTTGCAATGAGTGAAATGACCCATGTTATTAGAAATAAGGCACAACAACCTTTCCATTTGGCATAGGACTAAAATATAATTTGAGACAAGCATTTATAGTCATACATTCAACAAATTCAGAAAAATGAAAACAAGTGCCTGAGTGTTCAAAAGGAAACGAAAAACAACAAAGGAGAGAATTTAATTCACATCAAGTCACGCTTCCAGATAGTCAATACAGCAGCCAAACAGGCAACGCGATAGTGTTCAAAGGTACAAAATGTAGTCTAGAAGAAAGACTGACTTGTAGCATAATCTTAGAGCATCCACAGTCATATTTTTTTTTCATACAGAAAACAGTATCAAACATTAGGCAAAGTCATCTCATGACAAAACCAAGAACATATGCATGCATTTATGTTTTTTTTATATAATATTGAGCTTGCATACAAAGGCAGACAGATTACAAAATCAAAATCACATGTCAGTTTTATTCATTACATATTAATCAGAGAGAGGGGGAGGGGGGAGGAGAGGGACCACTGCTGTGTTAAGGAGTATATTGAGATGCCAGCAAAGTTTCACAGCCGCCTTGTGTCTCCCGAATCGATGCGGCTGAAGAGCCTGTTAACACTTAAAGGAAACGGAGACGTGAGGCCAGCTGTAATGCGTTAAAGATTTCATTCCCCAGCTTTGAAGGTGCAATATCACTTATCAAAATCAAATTTTTCCTCAAAATGAATGGAAGCAAGCGCAAAAAGGAATCTAATTATTCAAACAGCACTGTGTCAGTAATGAAACTCTGGGTGAAGAAGGTCAAATAGTACAACAAATGGACATTAGAGCTGTTCTTCACAATCCAACAGCTGCAATTAGTGAGTTAAAATGATGCGACTGCAAAAGCAGCCAGCCACACCGACAGAGTCGACATGCTTCTGAAAGAAAAAGCCCAAACATGCCTGCTCGATCGCTTACAATGACGTGAGGTAATGACAAAAAGCTGTTAGCTAAATTGCAAGCCTGACAGGAATCCCGATCGCTACGTAAGGAGTATTTGTGCGCTGCTTCTGAGTTACCAGCCTGTGCACGGTGGATGAAAGGCGGGTGTGGTGGAGGACGTGCATAAAAAGGGTCGTACTGGGGAACTGAACTATATATGGCATGCATCCCAACCTGGTGATCTGAGTTTTGAGTCCTGGGATTCAGGACTGCACAGGGACTCGGGGTAAACTTTAAAGTGGACCTGCTATGCTCATTTCCAGCTCAGTATTTTTATTTCTGGACTAGAGAAGCTTTGAATGAATCATGGTTCAAATCAATGCTTTTTTATAGGTTGTAGGTTTAATGCTGATTGGTTTAAAAGTGGGCCTGAACAGGAACGGGAGTGAAAGTGGTGTTCATCACAAATGTGAAAAAACCCCATCAAAGATTAAAAAAAAGTTGTAAGATAGTACCTGTAGTGGCCAGTTTGAACTGTTTTTAGCATTTCAGCCCCTCTTTGTATATCCAGTAGTGATTCTACAGTCTTTGCAGCCTTAGGCATGAAAATACAAAGGGGCCCCTTTAGCTGGGATTATAATTATCATTATGCTCTAAAAAATCTGACACCACCACCAACAGTGGGGTCATGTGGATGGGCTCTCCGTCTGTCATTAGAGTCTTTAAACATTGGCACTGCTGTAGTTTAAAGTTGTCCTGCCTTGCCAGGTGAAACACCTCTGGTTATATCGCAACAACAACACAAGCAAGAGCAGCCCACAGACTGTGCTGTGTCACTTATCTGTGACACTGCCCCCTAGTGGCAGTGAACAACTACAACATGTCGTCAGTAATCAGAAAAGCTGTGTGTAGGCTCTGTATGGCAGTGGTCCCCAACCTTTTTTGCGCCACGGACCGGTTTATGGCCGATAATATTTTCACGGACCGGCCTTTAAGGTGTTGCGGATAAATACAACAAAACAAAACCAGTACCGGTAACAAAAAAAAGAAAAGAAGATTTATTCATAACACACAGAAAAAGACCCAGGGAAACTGAGTTAACGAAAAAAACGATCAAAAAATAATGCTAAAAACGATAAAAAGCCTGAAAACCATTTCACGCCCGGGGGTTGGGGACCGCTGCTGTATGGGACCAAGGCACAAACATGCCAGTCTGTTGAGCCAGTGGTTCTCAAAATGAGGGGCAGGGCTCACTTGTAGGGCACAGAGCCACTGACCACAAGACAAAATGATGTGCATCTAAGTTGAATGAAAATTTGCAGGTCAAACAAATAAGCAAGAGTTAGCTAACATGCTAACACTTAGTAAAATATAACTTAGATCTGTTTTTATTTATAATGACTGATTAAAAAAAGTGATAATATAGTTCTCCCGAGTTTGGAATATCAGAAACACTTAAAAAAAACCCAATATTTTAAAACCAGCTCACGTCTGATTGGCTTCCCCTTCAATCACACAACCAGAGCTGTGTGCGCCCAGTGACCATATTCGGGACATACTCTCTTTACCCCAGAATGATGTCACATCATACTTTCCTGAAAAACAGGAATGAAATTGGCTCACAGAAATTACCTGCACATATGCTGGGCTCAGTATTTGAACCTTTGACTATTAATTAATAATTAATTAATCCTTGCTTTCTGTCACAGTATGCATGTACCAGAAAGCAAGGAAAAGCATAGTAGGTCCACTTTGACATAAAATATTAAAATTAAAACAATCATAAGTCATTCAAAGTAAAATGTTAACTCACTTAGAATGATTTGAGTGAGATAAGCCCTGGTAGTCCGCTGCAGGGGAGTGAGTTCAACCATCTCTATTCCCAGATACGTGTGCTCAAACACAGAGCTTCAGAGCCGACGTATGAACAATATGAACACTACAGAGCACTAAGGTGCAGGACTTACTGTGGAATAGAAGGGGTTAAACATGTACATTCTGTTTGATACATTTCTAGTGGAGGTGCTCACATAAAAAAACAACAATATAGTAACAATACACATACACTGCTAGTATATTAAAAATGCTGCCCTTCTCATCCGTGCCCGTCTTAGCGAAGCTCGCATTGCACGACTGAACGACCGCAGTGACTTCAGCCAAAGGCGGCGCGTTTGCCCGTTCAGCAGCAAACTTGAACTTCAGCAGGAATAGGCTGTTGTAAACAATACATGCTTTTAGTGTTTTAATTTCTCTTTTTTCTCTTTTTAAACATTTGATGTAAACTTTCTGTTTTTGAAATTCGGCCCTTTTGACAAACAGCAGGTACATTTTCATCCAGCTGAAAATGCCATCAGCGAAACTCATTTTCAGTAGTGTAAACAATAAACTGCACACACATGCGCGCACACACACAATAGAGCTTCCCAATCAGGTGGCATTGTGGCTCAACAAGTGATTTTCACCAGACGGGTCACCCACTGAACTTCTTTCTGTTGTTGATTACAGCTGCACTCAGCTTTCCAACACTGAAGCACGCTGTGTGGCATGACGGCTGCACACAGCGACTGTGGATGTTTCCTATTTTCTGCATGAAATATATCCACAGAGCATCAGAACAATGAGATTTTTCTGCCTATATTCATATCGATGCAGCTCCTGGATAATCACAAAACCCCACAGTATCATTATTATTCTGCTTTTTTGCACTTGTCCAAGTGACCATCTGCCTCAGATTGACTCAGGGGCACTTTGCTGTTTGCAGTTTGAAAGAAATTTAATCATGCCCTTGACGTTTGAATCCATTTTCTTTCACTCTTAAGAAATCTCAAACTTAAAATCCAGCTGATTGAAAACAGCGCTGCGGCCTTGTACCCATGAATCACCTCTCAATTATATTATAACGCGTACTGGTTTCAGTTTTTCTGCTTTTTTGAAGTCTGGATGGGATGACTGAATGCAACAAACACTTGCAGAGCCTCGACCCTCAACCACAAAAGTCAGCAGATGACGGGCTGAACCGAGTAATCGGTGGTTGGTCCACATAGTTGGTGACATTTTGTCATGTCTCATACAGAAACACGCAGGGAGTCTGTGTTTGGTATGCCATGAACAGCTGCTGTAAAGAAGCCTTAAGAAGGAATTTACGCTAAACGTTTGCAAATTAGTTCTTTAACCTCTTGCTTTAACCCTAAAGGAGAGCATCAGTTATACATCTTTACATGGCTTTAAAGCCAGACTTTGTTACCTTAGTAACCCAGTGTGCCTTAGATTTCAGGGACGGGTTAGGGTGGTTGCTCCAGTTGTGCTACTGCGTATCAAGGCCTCAACATGCTTCAAACAACGATCCCATTTTTATATAATTATATGTAGCAGCCATATTAACCTTGTTGTTTACACGTGCCTCTTCAACAATGTAGCTAAAAAGTCTAAAGAGGTTTAAAAAAAGGGTAACTGGACTTCTTTAGGTTTGTGAAGACGCTCCACCTTTCATCCAAAAATGCTTCTTCAATTCTAAAAAGAAAAGGTCATGTGATTTATCACGAGTCACATGAGGGTCGGTACCATCATACTGTGCCCCAACCCATCATGTGACCATCATGTGACTTATTGAAGTCAAACATCATTACAAATTTAAAGAAGTCTAGTTGTCTCTTTTTTCAGGCTTTCTACACTAATGTGACCTGCATGACTAAGAACCTACACAGACACATTGTACATGCCTGGTTTAAACACATCTGTCCCCCTCTAAGTTTGTCTCCTTCTGAATCACTGCACTGCTTCCAGGACATTTTGTAGACACTGTATTTGATATGCTCGCTGGATCTTTTCCACTCCCTCAAAACGACGATCATTTCCCTTGAATTTCACTATAGTGAATTTGGCAAGAAGTACGATTCTGTTGTTGTGGCTAAAAAACATTAGCGTGTGAAGAAAAACACTAGAGGTGAGGCTGTTTCTGCTAAATGTTCTTCCTCAGACTCTTTGGGAGGTAAAGGTAACTCTGTTTTAACTGAATTTTACAGTGCAAAACCCAATGAATGTGAAAAAAGCTCAATTCAGACCTGATGCACCACCTTTGGGCCTTTTTTTCTGTTATACTATTTAGATTCTTTGTTGCCCATGATGTGCCACACTGGGATCTGGATCTTTCTCAAGTTTCTCACCCACATCTTCCAAAGCCGAACCTTTCATATGATCATCACTCTCTGTCACGGTGAAAGTGAATGATACACTTTCGAATGACAACTGCATGGCAGGAGTCTTGCATTCAGCTATCCATCGTTGCTGATATCCCAAAACATATGACAGACAGGAAACACAGTCAGTGGGGAATCTAATTAAAGCAGGATGGGGTCCGATTGCATTCAATATATCACCAGGGGTGGCATGCTGGGGCCTTTCTGTGTGGAGTTTGCATGTTCTCCCTGCCTGTGTGAGCCCACAGAAATGCACGCTAGGTTAATTGGGGAGCGTGTGACTGTCTCTTCATGTTAGGCCTATGATGGACTAACACGAAGGGTCCAGGGTGTACCCAGCCCAGCTCCAATGTGACTCGTAGTTGGATAAGCATGAAAAAACAAATGGATAGATGACTAGCCATCTGGTGCTGTGGTGCTAATATCAGCATACATCAGTCTACAGCTGAATCCAAATAGATGGTGGAGGCTATGAAAGTAGACTTTTTTGTTGTAATTTAGGCTATGTCCACACGTACACGGGTATTTTTGAAAACGGAGATTTTCCGTTTTCGTTTTAAAAAATAATCCCGTCCACACGTAAAGGCAGAAATGAAGGAAAACGCTGCTAGGAACATGCCAAAGCAACAGGTGGCGATATATTCCTAACCGTGTAGAAATGTTGGCCAATCAGAAGTCTAGAAGCCTCGGTGGGAAATAGTAAACAAAGCTGGGGCATAGAAGCAGAACCGAGTCGTATGTGTGGAGGGACAGTAACTGTGTGTGTATATGTAAGCATTTAAACACTGCAGAGAGGACAATTAACAGTATTGTAGAAATTCATTTCATCGAAACAACAACGTGGCGCACACTGTGACGTCAAAAAAGGCGCACACCTTTGACGCTGCGTTTTCTCCGTTTTTCTCGTCCACACGTAAATGCAAAAACGGAGTTTTAGAAAATATCCACCCTGGCCGGAGTTTTTAGAAATCTCCGTTTTCACTGACCGAAAACGCCGTTTACGTGTGGACGAAAGGTGCAAACGCATAGAAAAATCTGCGTTTTCAAAAATACCCGGGTACGTGTGGACATAGCCTTAGACATATTGATCCTTCAAATGTAACTATATTCTTTAAACTGGCCACATAAGGATTAATATGATGCTAGCAGGTTGATATTGTTTGCAATATCTTTCTTAATAAGTAAAAACCACAATTTAAAAAAAGTTTTCTGCTTTAAAACTGCAGACAATAATGTTTTGGCTGCATGAGCAAAGATTATTTTATTAACTTATGGTTTAAAATAACTAAAACTACCTTTACAGAATAGTGAGTATTGGAGGGCGTTGTAACTCCTTTCTACTTAAGACTCACTCTCTATGTGTTTACAGACCACTTTGCATTTACTCATTAATCTCTGGTTTCTTCCTGTTTAAAGGGAGTTCTTCCTTCCCACTCTCGCTTGTGTCACTCTGCTTGCACATTGGGGGCCTTCTGATTGTTAGAGGCTGCTGTTTATTATTGTAGATTATTTGACTTACAATATAAAGTAGCTATAGGCAACTCTTGCCGGAGCCCAGCTCTCTTTCTCTGTGGAGTTTTTGCCTTTACACAAGCTTCACTATTAACTCTATCAAACAAACAAAACAGCGGTTTTCATTACAGAGAGTCATGGTTAGACAGTTTGTTTGAAGCATAATGAGACCTCAACCTGCAGCCGGTTTTAAAGACTGTTCTCCATAAACTACACAAAGTCTCTGTGGCATTGCTCTCATCTGCCCAAATGAAAAATATATGCTCCAAATCTAGAACTTGCATTAATGATACAAAATATTTGCTACATCCTTTATTAGTGTATCCACTACTTTAAATCCTAAGACTCTGCTCATAGCCATGAAATTGAAATCATGAGGGTTTTCCTGTGCAGCTTTATGGATTAGTGGAAATTCTTTAACTGCTGTAAAAGATCTCATCAAATAGATTTTGCTTCTTTTATCTTCCACCGTTCATACAGGAATCCTTTAAAGTCAACACTACAATCCCTGTCAGTCATCTTGTGGATTGAATTTCTCTTAAAAACATGAAATGAGCAGCTGTGCAACCTCCTTTCTGTATGTGTGAAAGTGTTGTTGAACACAAACATGAGATGTGTATGTTTTAAGCTCAGCCCTGTGGAGAGGAAATACTGTGTATTCCCAAAGAGAGGCGTCTCAGGTCGATGCGGGCAACACGAGGGCGACCCAGAGAAGACGACCTGGGCGGAGAGGACGGGGAGGATGCGGGAGTCCTGGTGCAGCCGGCGAACAGGTTGGACGAAGGATGTGTGCGTTCAGTCATTTAATGAACCAGGTAATTCATTGGTCAACGTGTGCCAGCGTTCAATTTTTTTGTCCTTGTTTTTGAGGCAGTCAAACCAGTGCTTGAGCCTTTCTCCATTTGCATTGATACCCAGAGATACACCACCTAAAAGGAGGCACAAACACAGAATGACTTCTTATTAGAAAGATAGGAGACAGGTGATACAAGATTTATAATGCATCACTTTATAATATCAGTTTATATTCTTAGCATCATAAAACAGCTGAAAAACAATATTAAAGATGAAAAACCTTTTTACAAATTATTTATAAGTTGGTTTACTAAAGAGAATCAGTTAAGTTCACTTCCAACTCTGTGTGCTGCATCACTGGACTTTGCGCAGCTCACATTAAAATAAAAATCCTTATATGTTTATTCTATATTAAAAGTTACAGCACCCTCCAGAAATGTATGCCAAATGTGGTGCTGTCCATTATGGCTGAACATTTAGTCTCATATGTCCAAAAGACGTTGTTACAATAGTCTTTTGGTTTATTCAGATGCAACTCTGCAAACCTGAGCCGTGCTGCCATGTTATTTTTCGAGAGAAGAGGCTTTGTACTGGAACCCTTCCAAACAAACCCTTCTTGTTCAGTCTTTTTCTAATGATACAGTCATGCACTTCAGCAGTGAACATGTTAACTGAGGCCTGTTGAGTCTGAGATTTGTCGCAGCTTGTCTGTGCGCTGCACAATCCGACCTTGGGCTGAGTTTGCTGGGACGTCCTCTCTTTGGAAGATTGTGTTATTGTGTTAACATACATCTGAATGCTCCAGACCAGCAAATTACCAAAACTTTAACAGAGGTGCTCACACAAACTGATGACTGGTTGATTGAGTGCATTCGATTAGCACTTAGCTGTTATTTACGCTTTATATTCCTCTGGAAGCAGTGAGGACGTACTTAGCTTTTCACATGACTGCACAGAGTCCTGTGAAAACTTTGTCACAGTACTGCAGATACATCTGAGGTCTTGTGTTTCCCCTGAGCTCCAAAGATCTGATTGGCTTGGTGAGAGGGCTTTTTATACAGACAAACAGATTCCAGCTGTGATTTGAAAGCACAGGACATGGCACATTTTTCAAAATGTGATCATATATATTTTGATAATGTGTAAATTCATTATGATTTATCATATTATGTGTTGACTTGTTATATTACATTGTTTTGGGGGTTATTCATTATGTTATTATATTAACCTCAGTTGTGACATCTTCTTGAGTTGGGCCTCGTTTAATAGCTACTTTCTTTACCCTTTTTTGGAATTTATGGATAATGTTACAATTATTCTTAAGATTAAAAACCCATGCTACACAATCACAGCTGGCTTTTCCATCGCCTTAAAAGTCACATTACACAACAAACACACAACCCCACCTGTGTTGATCTCCATCTTTTTGTTGTAGCAGCAGTTAGTTTGTGTTTGCATTCCTTTTCATGTTGGAAATGCAAACAGAAACATGTAGACCCCAGTAACCCTCAGGGAGTCTCAAAGTGTCAGCAGAGTGAAGCCCAGCACTGCTTACCTATGAAGTCATTCGACTTTCCAATGTCGTAGTCCCATACGGTCACCTCCAAGGTCTTTTTGGTGAGGTCTGCATATTTTATGTCATAACAGAACTCCTGCAGAAAATGAAAGAGGGCAAAATAAGAGCTCCACAATTTTCTCTCTCAAAACGTATGATTAATAATACCTCATCTTTTCTGATCACCACAGTGGGGTTTTAAGAGTTTATTTATTCTGATGGACCATCGTCACACACACACACAAAAACACTCTAATGTGCAGTTTTTCAGTTTGCATAATTATCAAAACAATTCTGAAAGCTTTTGTTTCATTTCCTGCTGAAATTCATTCGGAACGCCTCATTAGGTTTTAATATTTTGTTAGTGCCTTAAACAAGACGCTGTTTAATCTAGCTCTTCTCACTCTAATGTTTTTTTTCAGTCACTACATAACCAGACTCATTTTTGTTAGTTAAGGACACTCACAGCACAGCAAAGGTGTCAACGTATCTTAAACTCAGAGTGGAGGAAATTAAATGCAGAATACACACACGGCTTCTGTAACAGCATGACAGTGTAATCAATAAAGTCCACTGTCCACTAAATGAAACAAGCATTTTCTTCTGATATCAATTTGCAGTTTGCGAAGCAACAATCTGCGGTTCAATCACCTTAATGAAACCAGAGCCTTGATATGGAGGAGGACCTCATTGCTTGTCTCCAACAGAAAGGCCAGGAGGTGATGGAAGAATATGGGCGCAAAAAATGTCAGAGGAAATGTCAAGTCGCTGGCCTGTGTGAGCGTTCGGCTGGGGTACGTCCACTCGTATACAAGCAGAAACGTCCGAGCCGAGCTGCCCTGTGGCCCGTTCAGCCTCGAAAACATGTTTGGCATTCTTGTTCAAAATGTGGCCGAAGCAGCACCTTTCTGATTTCAACACAATTTAAAATGAGCCATGAAGGGAGGTGTTTAGCTGTGAGACTGAGGAGCTCCGGCTCAGCTGAGAAGAACATAAAGGTTGATTACTTAAATTGCTTCCTTCACGGTGAATTTGTCAAAGCAACGGTATACAGCATGGTAAAGGTCTAGAGGCAATGCAACAGCGTTCAAAAATATATTAAGCTCCCTGTTTTAACAAACATTATTTGCATTTTTGGACACCTGGACCAGAAATAACTGAGTTGCTTTTATAAACTAAAACGCATTGTCCTCTTTACTCTGGCTTTTCAGCTGCTAAATGTTTGCAAAGTACTCACAGTTGCAAACTACAGTTAAAAGTTAATTGTACTTTGCAACTGTCAGTACAGTGCTAGTCTCTTATTTGTTTTTACTTACATATTATAATCTTACTTTGAATCATAGACTGAATAAACGATGGACATGAGTACCAATAATAGACAAACTAGGCAATACCCTGGCAACTGCTGTCACTAGGTGAGACTAGTTGAAAGAGGGTGATGCATAAAAAACCTTCTTGGTCACTAGAAGATTGCTGTGGATGTCTGCAGTTTGCATGGAAGACGATGACGTGTCTGGAAACACTTATCAGCTACTTGCTGAGCGGCAGTGAAACTTAAAAACATTAAGTAAACATTTTGATTATTCACTTTCAGAGTAAAGGTTGTGCCTTAACATTTCTAAAGGTGCAACTTTTACTGTCGCTTGATGAGTAGTTGGCAAGTGTTTGCAGACAACTTGGTGTCTTCCATACAAATTAAATGTGACAATGCTGATCTGCAAAAGACCACAAACACCACAGGGAGGCTTTTGGTGCAGTACCATACTGTATGTCTCTTTGGAACCAGTTTCACCTATCAGCTACCAGCAACCACTTGCAAACCGGTCAAGGAGTACACATTTTCTCCCAAGGACAGGTAGCTGACTGGTCTCTAGACCTGTGGGACTAAAGCACACGGTGTCTCGTGATGAAACCGCCATTGCCATCTTGATGTTTTGAAGCCTCACGTTTTCTGATACACTTCTATACAACTTGAAGCCTTTTTACAACCCCATGGGGTTTAAAACAATGTTGATGTAATGTAAAACAATGTAACAACAATGTAACAATGTAAAACATGTTTAAGGCAGCTTCATGTTGGTTTTACTTTTTAGGTTAACCAAGCTTGTTAGTGTTAGCTATCAGCTTAGCGCTCTCACATCAAAATATGCCCACTTATAGATTCAATAAACCAAAGGAGTGTTCATAGTTCTAAAACCAAGCAAACAAATGATTGGGTTATATCATTATTTAATGTTTTTGCTATTACATGTATCAGGTTAGGAACTATATTTCTTATATGTAGTATTTGAAATAAAATATCAGAATCCTGAAGGCATACACTATGAAAAGGGAAAAGGAGAAGACAAACTACAGGTGTTATACATTCTATGAAGGTTTGCCACTATAAAGAAAACTTTTACATTAAATATGAATTTTTCTCTCTTATTATTACCACTGTAAAAAGTGTTTATTGGTGCAGATAGAGCCATTAAAACTTTATTTTCAAAGCTTCAGAGCTTCAGGCATTGATAGGACTAAACAGTCACTTAATAATCAAAGTTAACCAGTCAGTAACTCGGCCCATCGGTTTTATAAGGGCAGACAAATAGAAGTTCAGTCCTGATAAAATACACCTGCTAAACAGGACTTTAATTATTTAAGTCATTTTTGGTTCTGCAGCTTTTTTTAAAAAGCCATCTTGTTATGAATTAAGAAAAATTCCAATAGTGTTGCCCTGTCAAAGTGGCTTTTGTAGGTCCCAGGCTTATGAAGGTCGCTCAGCACATAAAGCACCAGATAAAGCTCAGGCAACAATAAACAGGAATAACATAGAAAGAAATGCTGCAAGGTTTAGCTGTGGTTTATACCTCATTGAACTCAGGATTGAGCGTCTTCTTTTTCACAGCAGTCTTGTGCTTTGACTTTTTGTTCTCGTCTGGCTTCAGATACCTGCAGGACAGAGAGGGGAGGAAAGAAAAGAAGATTTAATACAAGACTTAATAGTGCAGGCCCCAGAGCTTTTTCTGATGCTTATATTTATGAGTGAAACAGCAAAAATGAAAATATTACATATCCCTGCAGAGCACCCGGTGCTCATGTGTTATTTTGAACCACCATCAGTAATGTGAAGCCTCACAGACAGTGGTCAGACAGCACACTGTACATTTCTCAGCTGTTATATTGTTCTGTCCTCCAGGGGGTGCTGTGGGACTGCCCTACATTCAACCACACAGCTGCATTACATTACACACACACTAAATCACTACATCATCTGATTTTTAGAAACTCCAGATTTTATTAAGGCTTTTCTTTTTTCAGTTAGCAGTACAAAGACCTTGTGGTGCTTTCCCCTCCAGCTGCAGTCCCACTCTATCAAGACTGATGTCCCACACGTGGTTAGTTAAACAATAACATTTCACTCTAGTGTCTGCTTGATGAGATTACTGTGGAGAAGACATCTCACCTCATAAGAAAAAGACATTTCCAAAGTCAGTCGATACTCCTGTGCATTACTGCAGAGAAGGTCTCCAGTCTCTGGTTTTATTTAAACCCTTCATCTCAGATTCTCTGTGTGAGGTTTCTGTGTGTTGGTCATTTGTTCCTATTATTGGCTTTCCAACCTTTTTTTTGTGGAGCTTCTGGGAGTCATACCACACTTCACTTTGCTAGACTTAGACAAAACTAATTCACGTTTATTTCTTTCGGTTTTTAGAGAGATTATCATTTTAGAGCCTGTAATATGTACTGCTGTTACTGTGACTCAGGCATGCAGCAGTAACCCATAAACTATTCTCTGCTGACTGCCAAAATCTGGGGGCTTCCAGTGTAGCTGGTGGATATGGCGGGGTAAAGCTTGCTGTGCTGTGTGCCGGTGACACATTTTGAAAAGTTAATAAACTCCTTTTTTGGCAAATGCAGTGCTTCATTTGGCCATCACAGGGACTGTTTACCTGAAAGCATCCAAAGCCAGCTCACATGTGATTTGTCAATAAAGCTTGAGGACTACAGAGGGAAAACTAATTTTCCAGTTTCAAAAACCCTCTCGTTTTATAGCTGATAAACACATTATAAATGGCCAGTAACACTTTATAATGTGGCCCTCAACTCAGGGGTAATTCCCCTGTAATGTAATAGAATATCAAGGTATTTTATTTAAATTACAATGAAATATACTTACCTACAAATACACTAAGCCAGGTTTTTGCAGGAAAAAAAGAATTATTTTAAAGTGTTACCAAATTAACTTTTTTATTTAAAAAGATAATTTTCATACACATTATTCTGCCGATGAAGGGAGGAAGTATGCAATCGTTCTGTTTGTTCATGTGTCTCTTTGTTAGCAGATTTTATGTGATGGTCGATACCCAGTAACAGCTCGAGCTGATTTAATTTAGGTGAAAATCAGGTCAAGATCAAGGTCATGTCAAATGTGAAAGTCCGTAAAAACTTCATATTACCCCATTTTTTTTAAATGGATCATCTTCAAACTTTACAAAAATAACCTTTCAAGAGGGGAAGAGATGTAATCTGATTACTTTTTTCAAGTAACGAGTAAAGTAAGGGATTACTATTGCAAAAAGTAATTTGATTACTGTTACTTTCCCGTAAGCATGCTGCGTTACTGCGTTACTAAACTGTGATTTTGTTTGTGAGAGTGTCTCATGACAATGACGTACAATTATTTTATTTTATATGCTGGAATATGCAGAAAATAGGTTTAAATGTTAAACAAATGTCTTCCAGTCAAAGACAGTTGCATAAAATTTAATTTTTGCTTGATGCAATGTGCATAAAGTTAAAAGATTAAAACTAATAAAACAAGTTTTAAAAAGAGACTTTTTCATTTGATTAAATTTTTTATGATTGATTATACAGAACAAATACAATTGGGCTGAAAGGTTTATTGCTTTATTACGTATTCAGGTTGTGTATAATGTTTTTAAAAAGTAGCTAAGTAATAAAGTAACTAATTACTTTTGAAAATATAAGTAATCAGTAACATAATGGGATTACTTTTTTGGAGAAGTAATCAGTAATTAGTAACTAATTACTATTAAGTTGACCAACACTGCTTGGGGGACATGAGTATCTTGGCTGGCGAAGCATTCGACCTTGACCTTAACTGTTATGGCCAAAGGTCATGTTGATTTTTTTTTTTTAAAGAAACCATACTGAGTAATATATCATAAGAAAGGTCATGGAGAGAGCTGCACAACACCCTACATCATTACAATGGAGCTATGACAGGCTGATGTCATCATACTGTAATAAAATTATCATAAAGGATCAAAGTTTTGACTCTTGCCCTTCAGTGATAGTGCTCTTGTTTACACTATGTGTTCTTCGTTTTCAGTATCCAATGACATTTACCTGATTGGTATACATTCAGTTCATACCAAGCACGTAATGTTTAATAACTGGAATAAATAAACTCAAAATTATTTATTCGTGTTGAGGGTGAATAATCATTTCTGAGTGTAGATTTTAAGGTGTAGTATCATAAAAGAGTGCTTATAACCCAATGTTGGCAATTAGATACATAGATAAAAAGATACAGGGTAGATAGATAAGATAAAACAGTAACTGCTCTGATACTTTGTTTCTTTTAAATTAAATAAAAACAATTTAATACATTGTGTTTAGTTTCATTTGATAAAGTTTTGAGTTATATACAAAAGCCAATCCATCTCCAAATGTATCAATGTGCAATAATAAAGCTGACATGTACACAATTTTGCACCTTTTTTTTCTCTACCCTTTACAAAGGTAGATTTTTGAAACATTTAGACTGAAGAGCAAAACTGGTAACAAACACTTGTTTTGAAAATGAAGGCTACAAATATCAATATCAACTACAAGAGCTCCTGTCAGGGGTGAAAAGGCTGTATCTTAGAGGGAAGTGCTCCAGTAACAAGCTATTTCACCCGAAAAGTTACAGTCAGGCACTATATTTTCTTAGATGTCTTGTTTTCTTAGTATATGAAATGGGTGAACGCATTATTTAAAGACTCTCAGCATAATGCATAACAGTTTAACAACTAGCTCTAAAACTGCTCAGAACATCATCATAAACGAACATGTTATGTTATTTTAGATTCCATTATCCTCGGTGAAGTGTATGTACCACACTGAAAATTGAGAGTATGTTGTGGAATATGCAAAAGAAATTAAACTTCATATTTATTTAAATTAGCCGAGGCGTTCCTGGCGTGCTCACAAAATGTAACAATGTGGTTATCATTTTCAGTTTGCATTCGCTGCAGTTTGTGAGTCAGAGGAGAAAACAGGGTCTTAGTGCTGCTGTTTCTCTGGATGAAGGCATTTGTGTTTGTATACAGCCTGTGTGTGTGTGTGTGTGTGTGTGTGTGTGTGTGTGTGTGTGTGTGTGAGACCGAGTGAAGGTTAGACCTTTGTTTCTGTTCTGTTTTCATAAATGATGCACAAGGCAACTTGTACTTATCTCAAAACCAGCATAGTGCACGTTGTTTAGCGTCTCTGTGCTTTTGGCCAAGAACAGTTTTTGGGTGGTATTGCTCATTCTGATGTGGTATATTTCATTGCAATTACAGTACCTCATCACATCCCTCTCTTCTGTTATGTGCCCATTGGACCCTCACAGACTTCAATTTCCCAAGGTAACAAAGAGACTTAAAGGGAGGCTAAGTGGGTTATTCCTCACAAGTGTACCCTAGAGAGAGTGGAAGCTGAAATTGTTGATGAGGACACTGCGGCGAACCTAATCGTTATCACGTAATGGGATTACTGACCCCCTGGCAAAAAAAAAAAAATCTAAGGGTGAAAGTTATGATGCAAACAAAGCAATTCTGCAATATGATGACTTTAAATATTTCCCTGTGTGCGTATGCTGTGATTGTAGAGTACAACTATGCCTTTATGTCGTGAGTTTTAAAATATACTACTCTTTACTTCAAAGCCGATGAAATGTACTTGTCATTGACTGAATGGCCATTAAAGAGTGTAAAGTACTCCACTACCTTGTTGACTAATGCGTGTCTGAATTCTACTTTCGCACAATTTCTGAATATCCGCGACACTCCCAGCACATTAGAGCAAATGGCTTAACGTTCATTGACAGCTGTGACTTGATCCTTCAGATAAACGGCGCTGCAGGAAGTGTCTATGTGTCAGATTATACATTTTCCTTATTCTTCTTCACGTGAATCAGTCAGTAAATCTATTATCAGCCTCGGTGTCCTTCAAGCTTGGGGAAGATTTTTTTCCGTCCTCTGACGGTTGGAAAATTGTTGCCGGTCCCTCTCCACTGAAACGAGTCGCGCTTTTGTTCTCGAGGTGTGCACAGCAGAGTCGGAAATTAATTGCACTTTCATTGCTCAGCCAGATGAAAGACTTGGGAAATGTTTGTGTGATAAACAGGATTGTCCTTCGAATTGTAGCCCGTGGATGGCACAGGTAGTGTAACATCAGCACTGCCAGCCAGCTAATCCATTTCAGCACCTTTAAAATGTGCCACATAACAATGGAGAACAGCAATAATGTGAGCATCAGGAGTTTGAAAGAGAACTGCTCGCTCCACACGTTGCAATTGTTTGGAATTTTGGCCATGCTTAATATGAGCATCCACCATTGCAACATCATATACACTCACCAGCTAATGCATTAGTCAGTAAACCTATTATTGGCTATTGTTCAACTGCTCATTAGTGCAAATAATAATCAGCCAATCACATGGCATCAACTCAGTGCATTTAGGCATGTAGGCATGTACAAGAGAACCTGCTGGAGTTTGAACTGAATGGGGAAGGAAGATGATTTAAGTGGCTCTGAACATGTGTAGGGTTCACAAAAAGTGCTCAGAAACAGAAAACAGCCCGTTTGTAGCAGTTTTCTGGAGAAAAATGCCTTGATGATGTCATAGGAGAGTGAACAGACTGATACAGATCGGACTACAGAATACCAGGTTCCATCCCTATGAGCAAAGAACAGGAAACTGAGGCTACAATTCACACGAGCTCAGGAAAGCTAGACAACAGAAGATTGGACAAACACTGCCTGGTCTAATGAAACTTCAGACGGTGGGTCAGGCAGTTCAGGCTGCAGGTGGTGTAATTGTTTTCTTGGCACACTTTGTTTAACACCACAGCCTACCTGAATATTGTTGCTTACTATGTCCATCCCCTTATAACCCGTGGTATCTAGCTTACATTATAAAAGCCAACTGCAGCGACTAAAGTCATTTTGTAGCATATAAATAAAATAAAACTGAATTGAATAGAAAATGAGTTTGGTGCACTCAAAAGGACTTAACAGTAACTAGATCTCAATCCAATAGAGCAACATTGGGATGTGGTGGAATGGGAGATTCACATCATGGATGTGCAGTCGGCAAATATGCAGCAACTGCTCCATGATGTAATGTCAATATGCTGCTGAATCTGTGCCATGAATAATTAGTGCAGTTCTGAAAGTAGCAAGGTGTAACTTTAAAAATGTGGCAGAGTGAGTGTATATGAAAAAAAACATAAGGAAAAGTATTTTTGGCTGACTGTAAAGCGTCTACATCATATTTTTTTTTATCATTTATCTTATTTTAATGCCTTTAAGAGTCACATAGAGTTCGGTTCGATGTAATTCAATGTGTAAACATCGTGATTGTCAGTGAATGGTTTAATTTTCTCTTTCCTGCAATTTCATGTGCAGACGCATGATTCAAAATTCAATTACTCAATAACAGATTGTAAAATAAATTACTGCATGAGTCAATGAAGGCACAATACATTACTATGAAATTGTGAGGTAATTCAGGAAAATAGCTCAAATGTGACTCATAGTTTTTCCCGCTTTAACAATAAAATAGTTGCATGGGTTATTTTTATGCCATTCCAGCAGTGTTTATTTTCCTAAGTTGTCTTATTTTTTTCATAAAATGACTTTGCCCAAACATTTAATGAATCCACTTTTATAACAAAGCCTGGGTGCTTGATTTCCCGTTGCACTGGTCTAAATCGAGGAGGAGATAAACGGCGTGAGTGGGTGCCCTGCGGAGGTTTTGTTACGAAAGCGGTACAAAATAAGCAAATCACTGTAAACATGGCATTTCAACCTGCAACAGCAAGAGCAGTCTGCTAATGTGACAAGAAGAAGGGTGGAAATATATTTTCTGATAAGAAACAGAAGCGCTTTGATGACCTTTTATAACATGAGGATTGTGTTCACAAAAACAGAAATGTCCTGAGGTCAAGTTTAAAACGTTTGGTCAGCTATTGAGACAAAATAAAACCTTCTTCAGTTGATTTATCGGAACTATAGTTATGATTTGGATTGATTGGCATCGTGTGATTTTTCACATGATGCTATAATATTTTATTTTTAATATTAGATATTAAATTTGTCTCCCTACAGAATATATGTGACTATTTTTTTAAACTTGAAATCCCACTGAGCTTCTTCTCTTGGTATAAATTTGATCACATACAGCAATGTTCAGGTTAGATCTCTATTTACCACACAAACACATTACTATTATGGACCCTCATCATCACCAAGAGTCAGGTGCATAAACTTCATAAACCAGAAAACGTGGAAGTTATGGTTTGATGACCCAAAAGCGTGAAAGTCAAAACATGAAATCAGTTCATATAAATTATACATAAAGGCAAAAGTTGTTTTTTACAATAAGGCAATTTCACTAATGCAGAATTCTGTTCTAGTTCAAAATCTAAATTTGAACTCTTCCACTTACGCACTAATTAAGGATTTAAGGAAGAGATTCATTCGTGAGCTTTAAGGATTCTAGCCAATCAACTTTTGTTTACTCCACTGGCAGATTTTCTTTTTTCTCAAAACAAGACATTTTTGTCAGTTATATTTGGCTAATTTCAAGTAGAGCTCTTTTTGCAGTGTACCCTGTAACTGGTAAATAAAGCTCAAGATGAGCTGAAATATCTTATTACGAAATAGTTAGACATATTTTCCTGGAACAAGCTTAATTTTCTTGTTAAGAATATATTTTGTTTTTAGACAAAAAAGAGAAAACACGTCCATAAAGGAGGTTTTTTTACTTTCTTAAAAAATCCTTTTTTGCAGTGTAGGGTTAATGACACTCTTCATCATGCTGTACGAATTCAATTTATATTTTTATATATTTGGATTTAAAAAAAATATGACACTAATAATGAGGTAAATGAGGCAACATAGGTTTAGTCTCACATAATAAGCTAATGTCACACGAAAAGTCAGAATTGGTACTTACTAATTTACAATGCTAAAATTCATCCTCCCTTAAGCTAACTTTGTTTCCTTTTGCTGTGATTGCTCACCTTGTTGTATTTTCTGTGTGATAACCATCAAAATCATCAGTTAGCACTTATTTCTTCATTATGACATCATTAATGATATCATATTTACATATTTTTCAACCCATTATTAACAAGTAATCATATTCTTACTAAACTATTACAATTCTCTTTTGCCTTTGTCTGCATTTTTAATGTTTTTACTTTATTTGTCTTTGTTGTCGGCATTTGAATTATCTGACTTTAAGCTCCAGCAGTAAAGTTATATACTGCATGTATATGATAATTACATGGCACTGATTTTCCCATTGCCACATTATTAGCAAGCAGTAAAGTAAAGTGCTAGTAAAAGAGGTTTGCAGCCAAAAAGTTGGTTCATGCTGGAAACCACTAAATCACAGGACCTCAGCCACAATGACTTACTCGATCTGTTGGGAGGAAAACATGGAAAAGTCGTGTCTCACCTGGTTGTTATACATGTCTGCACAACATCCATATTCAGCTGATGTTGCTCTGCTGTACTACAAAAAGTAGTTTCAATCTGTTGCTAAAACCTTCCAGAGAAGCAATAGAAGGTCACCCATTGTGCCTGTTTTCTGACTCTGTCCTACAAATCTTTTCTTGAAAGGCAACATAGAGCCACTAAAAATCCAGATAGAAATGTTATCAAGTTGTCTAAGATGCTCATGCTCCCAAAAATTAAAGGAATATTTTGAGAACACAATCTGATCTTAATGGGAAAATAAATCATGCTGGATTTCTATACTAATATGGACTGGATAATAGTATCCATTCCTTCTTCCTCCAGCAACTGCGTGCAAATTCTTGGACATGAGGGATATTCTTGTGCTCTAGGAGGAACCCAGGAACCACTGCACTAGGATGAGGTCATACTGAACGACGTTACAGCATAACATTCTCCATAGCTTCTCCAGACTGCTCATGGTGCTCATGGTGAACCTCCTCTTATCTGTTAAAAGCACAGGGTACCAGTGGTGGACCTGCCAGTTCTAGTGTTCTATGCCAATCAGGCCGGAGGGTGAGCAGAGGGTGAGCAGAGGGCTCACTAGAGGACGTTGGGCCCTCATCCCACTCTCATGAAGTCTGTTTCTGATTGTCTGGTCTGAGACATTCGCATCATTGGCCTGCTGTAGGTTACTTGGTAGGACTGCGACAGTGCTCATCCTGTTCCTCGTAACCCGGTCCTCCTGATGGGTTAAGGGCCTTCTACAGCCCTGTCCAGCTATCCCAGAGTAACTGCCTGTTTCCTGGTATCTCCTCCATGCTTGTGTTAGTCAGTCAGAAAGAATCAGGAGGATAAAAATGTCAGTGGCCCTCACCTGTAAAACCATTTCTGTTTTAGGGGTTGTCTCATTGTTGCCCCTCTAGTGCACCCGTTGTTTATTTCATTAACACCAAAGCAGCCGAAACTGATTAACAACCCCCTCTGCTACTTTGCTGACCAGATCAATATCCCACAGGTTTAATTGACTTGATTGACGCTATACTCTGACTAAAAAGTGAGAGTAGTGTATGTTCTTTTCTATTTCCTCTGCTCTGATTAAACTGATTATCAAGCTTAGACAGTTTTACTTCCTCAAACTTCCGTACAGGACTGTATAAATTCTTGTTCTTCACAACAGTGCCCACTGCAGTCCCCAGAGATACACTGAAGTCTGGCAAGTCGAGAAACACGAGATCATCTGACAGGTTGTAGCAAACACCTCTGTCCTTGTTACCTAAGCACGTAGAGGTAGACCTGAAAGTGAGTGCTTTCAAAGGTGTGTAAACATGCCTGTGTATGAAGTTACATTAAGTACAGTACAACAAACTGAAGCATGACACTCGTGGTAAAAACGCATTTGCTTTTCTTTCCTTTTCCAAATAAGTTTGTTTAATCTGGAGCACCTGTCTGGTTTTCTGATTGCTCCCTCGTCAGAGGTTGGTGCAGATCTCAGGGGTGAATAAAATGAAAATAAAATTACTACTGATAGATAATGACTGCCAAAACTATCAAAGTAAATCCCTTATTATCCTTTTTGCTTAATTGGGGTTTTTAACCTGATTAAATCTGCTCCCTGGAGATGGTAAAACAGCCCCAGTTTCTTTTTGGATGTGCCTGCCAGTGTTTGCATACTGACGTTTTGACGTAGGGGTCAGAGAAGCCGTTGGCATCCATGGCGGCAAGGTGAGCACAGCGTATGATGCCCACTACCAGGCAAGACTTCTGGGTGTTGTACTTCAGAGAAATCATGATTCGTCCACGTTCCTCCAGAGACTTGTCTTCCGTCTTGACCTGCAGGGTGGAAATGAGAAGATTTAGGATTCAAAACCAGCAGCTGAGCTTTCAATAGACTGACATTTATGCCAACAAGCATCTTGGCCAAAAATCAAACGCAAATATTGAAGAAAGTCAAGCGACTCACAACAAAAGGATGATGCCAGTGTGACCACAAACATCTGTAACATACAGTCTTTTATTTTTATCAGGCTTGGATGAACTTTTTCTGCCACCTTTAGGTTACCAAGAAGAACAATGTTAAGAAGCTGTTAAACCTGAAAAAGTAACATCTAAACCAGGGATTTCAAACTAATCTTACATCCTGGGCCACAGACACATATACACATATCATGAGCCAGACCATTAAAAATACCCCTTATGTGGGTGTACAGAAGTTTAACTACACATGTAATCCCTGCGATATCGTAATGTAGAAAAAGTGCAGTTTCAACAATATGTCTCACTTTTTCTACATGACAAAGCGATGCAGCGATAGCAAATGAAAGAAATCTCTTGGGTTTAAATTGTAAGAAATGAATGAATGAAAGTTCTAGTAGCTCATTGTTTAGACCAGTGGTCCCCAACCCCCGGGCCACGGGCCAGTACCAGTCCGTGAGTCGTTTGGTACCAGGCCACGAGAGTTGAGGCTCGGGTGTGAAATTTATGGTTTTCAGGGTTTTTATCATTATTTTTTTAGCGTTTTTATCATTAACTCAGTTTCCCTGGGTCTTTTCTTGTGTGTTATGAAGAAATCTTCTTTTTTTTGGTACCGGTACTGGTTTTAATTTGTTGTATTTATCCGCGACACCTTAAAGGCTGGTCCGTGAAAATATTGTCGGACATAAACCGGTCCTTGGCGCAAAAAAGGTTGGGGACCGCTGGTTTAGACTGTTCTGTAGTTATAAAACTGGGCGATGTCTTTATCAGTAGGAAAAGCAGTAAAACTTATGAAAATACAGTTACAAGTCTAAAATTTATGCCCTCATTTACATTTTCCAAAGCCATCCAGTGAGCTGGATTGAAGTCTTTGCTAGGCCGATTCCCAGATCTAAACAATATAACTTAATCCTTAAAATTCTTCCTATCCCATGACTTAAATCAAACTGGGAATGCAGTTTGATATAAGTTGATTTAAGGTCTTCTGCTGGAAAAAAGGGAAATCACAGGCTAACCATCTCTCTTCTTGTGTCCGCCTCCGCTTTCTAAAATTGAAACATTTTCACTTACATAAGCTGAAATGCAGTGAAAGATGTGATTAAACCCCATCTCATCTGACCCATACCTTTTGCTTATGCTAGAAACTTCCAGGATTTTGGAGGAACATCTTTGTAACCATGCCATGTCCTTGGCACAGAGACTGCATATTGCTCGTTTATTATTTTGAAGGGTCCCTGAATTACCCCGAATTTATTAAAAAGAAATTAGATGTCTTGGCCTTTGCCTCTCTCATTGCCACTACAATCATCCCCCTACACTCAAGTCATCAAAATCTTTCCGAGTCCTACTAAGAAATGTCACATGGGTGTCTTTCCTTTTATGTTTTGGTAAAATACTTGCAGCCCCCCATTGATTACACACGTACTGCTTTCCCATGTTATGTACTTGAATTCTCAGGGATGTTGAACCTGTGCTGCACAGCTGCTTATATAAAAGCAGTAAAACATTACCTCATCTTGATCCAGTGAAGGAGTGGGAGGACAGGTCTTTTTTTTTTTTACCTTCTTTTAATTTTACCTTAGTCTATTCTTAGCTTGCTCTGGCTCTTTGTAGCTAGGCTTCTGTCTTTGCCAGGACATTTCTGTTCACTCATGTAACCTGTAAAGTTTCCAGCACCTACAGTCCTAGCTGTCTAGACAAGTACGTGCCTTAAAAATCAGCCAAACACTGATTGGCTGATTGATCCCATCTCCGTTGTAGATGATGAGTTAATGGCCTCATCAAAATTAATTTACCATGTTCCTCGAGACAAGAAAAACATCGGAACTGACACATGATCTGCGTGTTAAAAGTGTGTCTCCAAACTCCCCCCACCACAGATGAGCACTGCTGCATTTACTTTTAGTATTCCTTTATTTTTAAATTCTCTGTTTAAACAGGAAATCTCATTCTTAGGCTGCTGGATAGCATCAGTCATACTGACACCATTGCAACTGCATCAATCATAATCATACACGGTACACAACTTGATAGCTTGTTAAATGATCACAAGGTGCAGTCAAAATGTGATGACATGCCTCAGGAACAGCAGCAAAATCGGACAGAGAAACTAAAGAGACCACATCCTAGCCACTGAAACGTTCTCACCGCGTAGCTGGCTACCAAGTGAAGGCAGGAGGCTCACAATGGGTTCTGCAAGCTGCTGATACACAGCTCCACTTTCTCATTGTGCAAATCAAGTATTTTGAAATAGGAAACCAGCTTCTCCACAATTTCTTCCCACTGTGCTTAAAAGTCCAGGAATTTTCCAATCCTCCCTCCATCCTGGGAGAAAGCAACACAATATGTAGCTTTCTTGGCACAAAAATAACATTAGAGCAAAAAAATACAGGCTTCTTCAATGGTTTTGGATGGATTTGTGTATGTGTGTATATACATTTGTTTTAAATAAAACAGTTTGTTTTTAAACAAAAGAAAAAAAATGTTGTCTGAATAATCTCTATACTTCTAATTTTCTAGATCTACCTACATTGTTAGCACATTACTCAAAAAAATTAAACACGTATTTTTTAACATTCATTTACTCCGTGGCCCTTAGAGGTCAAATGGAAAGAAAACACCAGCAAATAAAAAAACGTTTCAAAAGCACACAAAACACGACATAAGTTGAATAAAACACAACGGAAATAGAAAACAAAACAGAAGTGTTTCTGGGGACACAATAAGGTGACGGACCAGTATCAGTGAGCAAAACATGCGAAGGATCGAACTGACACACAAAAGAAGTGGAGGATTCATCTGTGTTTACATAATGCCGTAGATACGATTGCTGTATGCTGTTCACTGTAAGCTTGTCCCCTGAAACGCTGTTGTTTTGTGTGTTATTTGTTGTTCTTGTTTTTACCTTTATAGCATTTATGTTCTATTTCCATTGTATTTTATTCAACTTCAGTTGTATTTTCTGTGCTTTTTGCAGCATTTTTCTTTTTTCCTGTGTTTTCTTAAGTTTCAGTGTGATCCAATAATCCAATGAAAATAACTTCACAGCAAATTTTCCTCGAAGGGAGATTGGACTTAGTATACTTTTTGCTAGTTCCATATTGTATTCTTGGACTCTCCTGCAGTAGCTTTGCATGCTCCACTGTTCAAAAATAAACCTTATTTACAGAATCAGCCCCTCGCTTTATCCTCTGACTGAAACACTTGATTTTAGCTTTTTTTCCTTTAAGCCAGTTTTCTTCTGATCGGTTGCCCCTCATAAATACAAGATTGAACCAAAGGCCTGTTCAAATCTGTCCCTGTGACATCATACAGATCCAACAACAGGAAACATTCCCTGAAACTGATCACTTAGAGTGGTATGAAATAGCTCAGAGTGAAACTCAAGGCCAATATAATATGAGCATCCACTACTACAGCAGTACATTTGTCTACAAGTCTCATCTAGGAGCTCGGTTTCAAGAGATTCTTGATCTCCCTGGTTTTACCTGATCAAATAAATAAATAGGGAACACAAGTTCACTTTAACAACAAAAGAGAAGCCTTACAGATACCAAAATGTCATCACAAATCCTCGTCTTATAAAACATCCTTGCCGTTTTGTGTTCTTTTTGCCCAACAAGTTTAAACTTCAGTCCAACTGAGTTTTATTTATATATTTTATTTTATTTATATAGCACAAAAGGTGCTTACAGTTGCTCTGCCATTTAGAGGCCTCAAAGCCAGCCTGAAAGCGGGTTAATAGTAAAGAACACTCCTCAGTTGAGGAGGGGAATAAAACAAACAAATAAACAAAAAAACTCTGTTGAAGTATAAACTTTGGAATATCAGTGATCATATCAGCTGTAATGATCTGTTTTGTCCTTGATAAAGTGTTCTCATAATAAATTTTTTAAAAACTATTTTAAAAAATATCTGCAGCTTCTGCAGAATAAAGTTAATTTCTGCATGAATAAAATATGGCCCTAACATTATGCTTGCAACAATGCAAATAGATGAACTTATGCAATTTTTCCATATAATGTATGCATTGCTCTCATACAATGTTTACTTTTACCTGCTACCTTTTAAACAAACTCCACCAACCTCTACCTCTTACCGACCTCCAAGATTACATCCTGAGTTCGGTAAATTCCACACTGAATTAACCTACTTGCTTATCTCACCATGATGTGGTGCTTTGTTGTAAAAGACAAAACAAAACAAAACAAAACAAAGAGCAGCTATGTGTTGTCTGTTTTTAAAAAGCAGCAAGTTTGAGTTGATTGTATTTAACATTAACTTGGTTTAAATGGGACTGAACAACTTCAAAGGTAGGAATTTAAAGGTATCTACAATTAAAAGGGAACAAATAACTGTGGTGTCCGCATAAAATCTGAAGACAGCATTTGATAATTATCATACAAATTATTTATATAGAGAAGAACAGTGGTCCTAATTTGGAACCCTGTGGAACTCCATGGAATATGGGGAGTAAAAGAGGAAAAAGACCCAGCAAAGTAGACACACTTTGTCCTGAGAGTACTTTGGAAAAGAAAAAAACAGAAAAAACAGCCTGATTTACTACAGTATGAGTCAACCTATTACGTCAGTGCTCGTTAGTTAAATTATTGGTAAAACAGACCTGTACAACTACCAGTTATTCACGACAATCTTATGAATGTACTTTTCTACTATACAAGTTTGTGTTGGCCCACAGAGCACTTCTTGTTATCTAGAAAGAAAAAAATACTTAAGTGTATGAAAATGACAGAAAGGCAGTTCAGAAGCCGAAAGAGCTTTTTTTCCATGTCCAGTGACTTAGAAATGCAATTTACCAGCAACTCCTCCACAGCTGCTGATTATGTGAGTAATTCATCATTTTTCCCTTTACCTCAGCACTTATTTTTATCCACACACAGGATAAAGCCACTCATATCAACATAGCAAAGGCAAATGAGTCTAAAGAACTTTAAGCTAATCGAGAGCTACTTGAAAGTGCCTGGACCACTGAAAACTGTTTGTGCCATTTCAAATTAATATTCATTAAATTTTCTGTCTCAGTTCCTTCTCTCATCTCTGATAGACTGGATGCTACAGTGAAGTCAAACTAAAGACCTTGATTTTACTGCAATAACATAGTACATTGACTCATTTCATTTTCAGGTGCTAAGTTTTATATGTTGTAGAGAATAACAGCTATAGCTGATAACACTGATATAGCTGTGTGGTTTGAGTGTGTCTGGATCTGCCGTCACTGCCTTGGAGCGCCAGTGGGGGAACTATTTACTGTGAGCAAGGAAGGAAGTCCCACTGAGATCAAATCTCTTACAAAAGGGAGACTACCTCAAAACATTTAAGAAATGTAACAAATACAAGGTAAATAGCAAGCTATACAATAAACAAATAGTAAAAAACACCCGTCACTCAAAACATCCACATTTCAGTTTACGTTAGATGGGGAGGAAAGTTGCTGGAATTTGGATTTTGTCTCGAACACCTGAAGCAGGGGATAAAAAGCATCAGCTTTTAGATGTAAGCTAGTTCATGTGGTTTTCTCTTCCCCTCACTGTAAGAGCCGACTTAAATCAGTGATTCTCTTGTTGAAGTCACAGTGCATTTCATAAATAATCACTTGTGTGGTGACCTGGTGAGGAACATAATTTAAATCACAGAAATTTTAAGATCATTTGGAAAAGATATTATCTCCCCTAAATCACTTCAGCTGTGTTATGTGAGCTTTATTTATTTCATTTTTTGTGAGCTTTTGGGAGATTTTTCCAACTTCTGTTGTGTTTTGTGTGGTTTTTCAGCAATTTGTTTTATTTTTTTGTGTGTGGCCTTAATTTGCAGTGTGTTTAACCTCTCAGGGCCACCGTATATTTAAGAACCAGGCAAACCACTTCAATGCATGTGCAGTGGCAAAATGTCCTTTAGACTACTGCAAGATAATTTTGGTCATAGCATTTTTTGGACTAGTTAATTCTCACATACTTGTAAATGGAGTAATAGAGACAAAGTGTACATGGTGCATTCATAGATATATTATGAAAACTATGTAAAAGACAACAACTACAGTCCCTGTTAATTTGAGTGAAAGCTGCTGTCAGTATGTCAAAAGAAAACTTTTTTTTCCTTTCTAACTCGATTTGCCAGATAATAATAAAAAAAGTTTGCATATGTTCTGAAAAAGTTCCACAACATTTAAATATTACTGGTTTCGTTTGAATGAAATTTTTCTGCATTTTTCAGATACATCAACAAGCAGGTGAATAAAATGCGTGTTTACCAGATAACCGGCCATAAATGTCCTTCAGGAGTTCACAGGTGGCCAGAACCATGACTGTAAATGAATGACAATGAGCTCTGAAGCAGCTGGATGTATAAATAAGCACCTGTTTGCCAACAAGTCAAGATATCAGCTTAAAATATGATCACTTGTCCCTATTGTGTGCATAAAAAACCCGCTCTCATTTCAAATGTGCCAAATCCTTTGTTTTTTCAATGCTGCTGGTGTCTCACAGAAAAGGACAAGGTATAATTTGGCACCAGTGCCTGGATGCATCGCGTTTAAGCAACAGCGAGCCAGGTCTGTCACTCCCAACAAACAAACAAAGCAAAAGACAAAGCTCCAAACGGGATGCAGTCCACTTTCTTGTGGCTAATAAACAACCCACCCATCCGTCACCTAGCCAACTCACTAATGGAGATTTTGTAGCTCGGGGCCGTGATCTCTCAGCGCCCAGTGTTGCTGCAGCTGGTGCATCAAAGAACCCTTGCACACCATGGTGAGTTGCAAGCACTATCTGGCAGAACAGCATTATTTGATGCCACAGGGTAGAAATGCATTATCGCAACTTCTTTTTTCTGCCTCCAAGTGGCAAGAACCTCCCAAAAAATCTTAGAGACAATGACCAGTACCACTGGCAAGTTGTTGATGTAAAAACACAAAAATATACCTAAAAACATTGCAATATTGTCAACATTGACAGTAACAAGCTCTGAACACAAGATGAATAAAAGCTGGGGTCTACCATACCAGGCAAAATCCTAAGAGCTAAGATCCCGTGGGACTTCTAGACAGACAGACAAACTGGTGATGGCTAACCAACCGGATATAGTAGTGGTGGACAAGCAGAAGGAGACAGGTGCAGTGATATACCAAGTGATAGAAAGAAGAGATGAAAAGCTGGAGAAATACCGAGGGCTGAGAGAAGAGCTCGAGAAGATGTGGAAGGTGAAGGAAACAGGAAACAGTGGCTTCTGCAGATCACAGGAACATCATCCAAGATCTGTGTCCAGAAGAGAGCAGTCCAAGGAACAGCAAAGATACTGCAGAGGACCCTCAAGCTCCCAGGCCTTGGGTAGAGGACTTGAGCTTGAAGGATACATGTATATAGATACGTATCCACATAGCTGCCCGCTTGGATACAGCAGCCCAGATTTGAGTCTGACACGTGGCACTCTTTTGTTTCTCACCACTTTCCTGTCTATTTTCACTGTTTCACTATCAAAAATTGGCAGAAATGCCCAAAAAATCATCTAAAAAAAAAAAAAGTGCCCTCACAAGCTGTGCAATCTATGATCTTTGCTGCTAACACCCCCAAAACTCCCACAATAATCAGAAAACAATATTTAAATGAAGTGCAAAACTGGCATAAAGAAACAGCTCTGCAGACGCAGACTGCTGCCTCCACCACACACTCTTGTACTGTGTGTAGGAGACAGGGCTCAACAATCTGTCCAGCAGTATCCACAGCAGGATACTAATCAGATATCTCCAAGGAGCTGACTCTCCCTACATGAATCACACATGACTTTTACAAGACGTCTCACTGGACTGGTGACGACATTCAACTCATCTAGCGTGCCAACATGTTTCAGTTGCCACTTCAGCTTACTCTCAAATCCATTTTGTCCAGTTGTGATTTTGTAGTTTCTGTCTTCCTGTATTCTTTAACAGAGCGCACTTTAGGAATCCACGACAAACCAAGAGCGCCGAGACACATACAGTAGCGAGGGAGGAAGCACAAACCTCAGGCTGCCTGGATAGTAACAAGCCCAGCATGCCTGACAAGCGCTGACATTTTTACAGCACTCACTGTCTTCTTTTCAGTTTCACACTCACAGATCATTCATTTAGCCTGAACACCAGCCCTTTGCTAACAACTCTTTTTTATGCCAGCATATAAATAATCCATACCAAGAAAGTAGCAAGTAAACTGCATTCACTGCGAGAGTGACCACAATGGATAAAATGACAGTATTTTTCATACATAAGGCGCACCGGATTATAAGGCGCACTGTCGATTTTTGAGAAATTTAAAGGATTTTAAGTGCGCCTTATAGTCCGAAAAATACGGTAGATAAGAGTGTATCAGAGGGACAGCTCAGGTAAGACTGCAATAGTTTGGACATGTGCAGAGGAGGGATAGTGGATACATTGGACAAAGGATGTTGAAGATGGGTCTTCCAGGCAGGAAGAACAGAGAAAGCCCACAGGGAATATTCATAGATGTAGTGAGGAGGATTTGCAGAGGGTTGGTGTGACAGAGGAGGATGCTGGCACTATTTTTTTTTCGTTTTCATCTCACACACCCCAAAAATCACTATATGATGAATAAATCGGTTACATAATTTTCAAAATGTCAAACAACCCCTTAAACAGGACTTTACAAACCAACTGATGGCATCACAACGACAATATCCATCTTTTATATACCATCTTTGTATGAAATACTAGAGAAGAAAAACAATGGCAAAATGGTTTGAGTATCTTTGCTTGGATCAACCATGGGGTGAAAATTCTTTCTGATAGTAACACGCATGTGTAAGGTGCTCATGCAGGTGTGGAACAGATCAGAAGCAAATAAGGGAACAGCAGCGGGAAAGGAGCACCCACAGGAGAAGAAGGAAATCAGAAAGTATGTGCAAATCCTAACTGCAACATTTTGGCTCAATTTTCATTTTTCAAACTAAAAGCAGCATATGGTTTAGTGGTTTTAGGGTTCCTAATACACTGGAGTGGTTTGAATGCAAGGCCTAAATGTAGTAAAAGCTTTTCAAACAAAAATTTATAGATGTCTCCTAAGATGTGACTCCTCGTGCAGCTTTTATGAATCCCAGTTTCCTTTTTCTATTAATCTGTTCAAACATAAAATCAATTAACATAACCAAACACACCGCCGTGCAGTGGTGTTTACTTTACATTTTCCAGCTACATGTACCATTGCCTCAGGGAAAACTCAATTATGATTGGCTAGAGGATGTCCATTAATTGAATTTAATGCACAGCATTACCGGATACCTCCGATGAGACCATCTCCACATCACTCTGAATGAAAGCAGGCACGGTGCTAAATAATACAGTGAAATATGTCTCACTCTGTGCTCGCTTCATTATTTTCTCCAAAGATTGACAACAAAGCAGCGCATACAGTAGGTAGCAACCCAGCACAATAATATTCCAAGTGTATTGACTGGGTCCCAGGTATTACACAGCCCCTCAGGGGTTACCAGGGAAACAGAGGTATTACCAAGAAAAATGTCTGATCATATGCCAGGATAAAGGGGAGGGTGTCTTTGACTGGTTCACACTATTCTCCCAGTAATCAATTCAAAAATTTAGCCATGCACTTTAAAGTGAAACCCCTTCCCACAAGCCTCCATCTTTTCATATTATTTATGGTAACAATACAACAAAGAAATTCTGACATGCTAAGAGGAACACCAGTGTTTGTCTGTGACACAGGTCACGTCTGAATCTCTTTGAGAGAATGCGTGGGTAGTTCAGGATTTGAGGCTTTAAATGTGTGCAACAGGAAGCTGGGTTGAAATACATCTCCTGCCAATGTCCTGGTAGGATCTCTTAGATCAACACCTCTCTGAAAACAGTGGGGCGCTAACTATTGTGCTGATGCAAGAGAAGCGGCTGAGGCATACAGAGCACTGGCATTCACACACATATTCCACGCAGAGAGGATAAATAAAGCTGTGCCCGTAACAGCAGAGGTAAAAACAGGTGAGAGAAATTGTTGCTCAGAGGCTTAAGAGGAATATTTAGGCTTCTCAGTCTCTGGTTCTCTCGCCTTTAAGGAAAAAACGTGAAGTGCCTCGTTTGTACTTGTAGTAATGTGATTATCTCCTCATTCAAACTTCCATTCCCACGTTTGGCTGTGGAAATGCTGAAAAATGTCAATGTTTGCAGTAGATTTCAAAGAGCTAAAGGCAGCAGCATCGAACAAATGAAGCCAAAGCGTAGGTGAGAAAAAACGCAGTTCTCTTAACAGTCACAAGAGGCTGCCCCCCAAAACAAGACAATGCCACAGACATCATTAAAGATCGGCGTAACATCTGAACAGTGAAGTCAGCATCTGAAACCTGTTTTCCTTGAAATGGCCACCGGGGGCAGACTGCTGTTACAAAAAAGACTTATTGTACAAGTGTATGGGAAGAGGCTCCTCGCTTCCCTTGGTTTGGGTTTCACTTTTTCCAAACTCAATTAATATCTAGCAAGTGTTTGCGGACAAGTCAGACTCCATCTTCTATGCAAACTATCTTGACTGCTATTTACAAGGAGGATTTACGTGTTCAGCATCCAGTTTGCAAATGATTTCATCCCATGACTGCCAGCAATTTCCAGTAACTACTTGGAAATTGGTGAATGCACCTATCTTCCTGCAGATGCCAGATAGTTGGAGCCTTGTGTAAGTGAATGATTAGCTGTTAGCTGTTTAATATTTAAAAAATCCAAACATTGTGGTTCATGCATTTTAACAACAAACTGGCAGGCTAGCCTCTGATGTATCATTCCAAAAAAATTGAAGATAACAAATTGATAAAATTGGCTAAAGTTTCCAACCAATTGTAAAGATGTCTCCTTGAATTTAAAACTATATAGTTTGTGTAGTATATAGCATTAAGAAAACTAACATATCTGTGTGGAAGTGAGATGTTAGAACCCCTGGATGCCTTAATATTTATTACAGTCAACAATAAAAATGCATGCATTCGTTCAAATGACAATGATAAAATTATAATGGAGAGAAATGTGAGAAAACCTTGTTAGAGAGAACAGAAAGATAAAGGTCTGTAAGGCATTTCATGTTCTAAGTTGTACAGGCCATCACATCCATCATTATTAACACTGTCACCCTTTAGCCACATGTGCCATACTCTTTTGTGGCTGAATGCTTTCAGCAAGCATTTGGCATGATGCCGTAGTAACTGTTTCCAGGAAAGACAGATCAACGGCTTTTAAACACGGGCTTACGTAATGAAACAAAATACATTTCGAAATTACATAAAATGTGGCAACAGGGTGAGCTACAAATTTGTGGCCATCTCTTACAGCTAAGCCTTTCATTGTCCAACTGAGTTGAGGGAATACAGAAATATATTGTACAGAGACACTGATCCAAGATTCATTGCCAGATTAGGCTGCTGGCTTCTACTGTTCAGGGCCTCTTGCTGTCTCCTGGTGCCAGTGCTCATTGCAGATCCAGAGTCCAGGCTTGGAGACTCATCCATTAAATTGAAAATGGGCAATTGGTCAAACTCACAATGTTGGCAGGCACAGCAGTCCAGCCTCATTGAAATTACCAAAACATACAAAGTGTTCCTCAGTCTTTATGTCAGCATGTACACACTTTTCATTCGTTCTATATTCTAATAGATGCAGTGCTGCCTTGAATATACATTTGTAAAAGCTTTTAAATTAAGAATTCTCCATGTTTTCATGTCTGAGTGTCATTTGTAAATGTGTATGCAAATGGTTTGCAAACCTCACTAAACCGGTTGGGGGAAAACCTCATATATCCTTTGTGACTAAGGTCACCCACTGATCTCTAACTCTGTGCAATTAAGTTCTAAGGGGAAGATGTCTGAAATTTAAAAACACTACAAAATCATAGTATTTACAAAGATTTGGGTAGTTTTCTGATGAAAAAGGAAAAACAGTTACAACTTTATAAATTTAGTAGAACCAAATTTACAAATGTATCAGTCTGCTGTTTACCTCAGCTGTCAATGCCGGATAACTGTCCACTTCTATTTACTCTGGAAAAGGCTGTAAACCTTTGTGAAAGGAGTCTGATATGGGGCAACTGTCGATAACTGCCACTGATTGGCCCGGTTAGCTACTTTTAGCCGCTGTTAGCTGCTGTTAGTGAAACTATAGCGTTTATTACTATTATTATTATTATTATTATTTATCACGCTTGGTGAATAAACTCTCATATGTTGTCAGACTGTAACTGATTACATGAGACTTGAGGTGAGGAGGAAATGGACACATTTTATTAAGATGATGATGGTGTTGTCTCTTTCCTTTGCATTTTCATTTCTTTGTTGTCCCTCCACTGCACTCGAATGTCTACAACTTTTTTTCTTCCCTTCTCTGCCTTTGGTGTACTACATCAGCGGTCCCCAACCTTTTTTGCCTCACGGACCGGTTTATGCCTGACAATATTTTCGCGGACCAGCCTTTAAGGTGTCGCGGATAAATAAATAAATAAACAAAATAAAACTAGTACCGGTACCGAAAAAAGACGATTTATTCATAAGACACGTGAAAAGACCCAGGAAAACCGAGTTAACGATAAAAACAATAACAAAATAAAGCTGAAAACCGATAAAAACCCTGAAAACCTTACATTTCACACCTGAGCCTCAACTCTCGCGGCCCGGTACCAAACGACTCACGGACCAGTACCGGTCCGAGGCCCGGGTGTTGGGGACCGCTGTACTACATTACATATTTGGCCAGTCTCTAGCCAGACACGTAAAACGTCATTAGTCAGAAGGGAGATGTCCTTTCCGACCACTGTATTCAAATATGGTGAGGTAACATGGCTGCTTACATGAACCACAAATCTCCTCCTATGTATTTTTAATAGATTCATTTTAAGTTTATGAGAATGCATCAGTTTGTTAGAAGATGAAATTACACACTAATCTATGTATATTCATGAATACAATATACATTTTCATATGACCCAGAATGACCCTGAAAAATGACCTTTCAGACTTTAAGGTTACATCAAAGCTTTTCTGTGTTTTCTACCTAATCTACTGACTTTTATATAAGCCGAAGCAGCCAGTTAAAATGCTCCACTGTCAAGACCATCAATAAGACAGGCACTGTGAGCTGCTGGATGAGATGATTAAATGGTTGCTCTATTCTCCCCGGCACACAAAACAACTTCCTGTTTTCAGACAGAGCTCCTCATCCAAGTGCAAGCAGAGCAGAAAGCTACCTGCCTGAACTCCTTTTCTCTTTTTAACCAGTCATAGCTTCACTTCACTTTGCCTTGAAGCAATCTGTGTGAAAAAGGCCTACGAGGCCCTGCTACATGACATATGACAGGGTGGTCCAAAATAGCATGAATCTTATCTGAAGAAAAAATGAAACATTTGTCACCTTTGACACAAATATCTCTGCTCTAAAACCTAAACAGCGATGATTTGAGCTACCCATCTTCTAAAATCAACTCTAGTTTTACTAAACGAATAATAACATGTGGAAATTAAAGAGCATGCCTGCTGTGCGTGGAATAAATTCATCCTCTCTTTGCTGTAGATAGCTGTTGTAAAGCTGCAGGCAGCAGTGTCATGCAGACATACCTGTGAGTCACGTTGTTCCATGTCAGCACTGACAGTATCTACTGATCACACTGTGCAATCCCTCATCTGGTTGTTATCGCTTAGATATGCAGATTTTTGCCACAAATATTTAGATGCAATGTTGTAAATTGTAAACTTACCTGCTTTACCTACTAACCTACTACTAAACTACTAACTAAACACAAATAATAGGATTTTTAACACTAGTACTGCTTTCTGCTCCCCAAAATGCTCAAATCTTTGAATGGCAAATGACTACAATACACTTTAAATGTGGTCATTTTTGGAAGCACAACATGCACTTACATAAACAAACCTCGGTACAAAATCAAAGCCCAGATTGTTCAATGAATAGTAGCTGTTTGGTCCCAGTTTATGCACAAGCATATTTTTGTATTTTTGGATGCTATTTCTCACTCCCACATAGACAACAAAGCATATGAGTGAAGCAACAGGAAGTTGTCTCTCCAAACACAAGACTGTGCTCCACACTCCAAATATGGATGGTCCAGAATTACACTGCATCCACTTTTTTTTAAACCATAAACTGTGTAGGCATTTTCAAAAGGATATTCAATCACAGTTCAATGATACTTCACTCCACTCCCATGCTCTCATAACGCATAATCCACTCCCGCACCCCACTTATGGGCTCAAAACCCAAGGCTCTAATCTGTCATGTGCTTTAAGCTAAATCCTCCCGGGTCCTGTTGTTTCTTGCAATTACCAACATCTATTATATGGAGCACCATGTCATGCCCTGTTGGGATCTTTTGTTATACTATTATAATGGACCTATTATTATCTGGATTTAGCATTACCAGATATTTAAATTTGTTCACACACACATTCTGTCCCAGTGAAAATAATTAGAGTTACACGTTATCAATAAAACAGACCGCATGCCTTCCTTAATTACTCTCCGTGCAGAATTGTAGCTCAGGCTTTGACATGCAGCTGTGTATCTGAAATGATAGCAGATATTTTCTGATGTTTAGCAAAGTCTTCAGCTTTTGCTTCTTTAGACTGCCTATTGTGGATTTTAAGGTTTGTTTTGGATGAATAAGCCAGATTGCAGGATTGATTTCATCCCGAGTTTAAGAGTTGCAAAACTGTGTTTTTTTGATGAAATCTGCACTTTTTTTTTTCCAAACATTGTGATTTCTCATTGTGATCCAAGAGTTTGGTTCAACTGATCAGCATTTAAAGATGTGTTTGCTCATTAATAATGTGTTAAAAGGTGTTGATGAACGGTAGGACAGTGCACCGCTATTCTGAGAAATATCCCCGAAAGACTTTTGCATTCAAAACAAGAATTTATAACCCTGTCTGAAATGTTTTTAGTGTTTTACCTTCAGGTGCATTGTTCCTGTCAACTGCTGTTTCTTACAAACTGATGAAACAGATACCTAAAAACACTTTACTAGCTGCTTCGTCTGGTTAGTGGGTATCAATTATTTCAGTTTTGAGAGTGCTAGGCCAGAAGAGCCAAGGTTTGAAGAGTCAGTGTGTTTATAAAGCTTTGAAAGTTACATAACCTGAACTTTATTGTGAACAAACCAAAGTCTTAACAAGCTCATTAACGTCTGAGACCTCAAGAAATGTTATCGGAGACCTCCGATCTCTTGGGGATACCTAAACAGTTTCTTTCCCTTTAAAAAAAAACAAAACACCAAAATTAAACAACATAATGCACTAACTGTGATTAAAATGTGGATAATAACGGGTCACCTTTTACTTAATGCAAACTAAAGCTTGGTGCAGTTTAAAACTGCACAGGTTCTCCCACTTTTCCTAGGGATCAATGTCAAACGTAGGTGAAGGATAAAGATGTTTTGAAAGTTCACCGGCACGGACCCTGAAACCTGGGAGGTTAAAGCAGAGATCAAATCGGCACAGCATTATGAAATCAATTATTCATGCATGTTGAAGAGAAACGTCATCAAAGTTGCACTGCCTTGACAGCCCATCACTCCCAGTCAGATTGTCATACAGTGCAACAGATGTGGAAAATCAAGCTGTTCCAGTGCTGGTCTTTGTGAACATGAGCAAGCTTGCCAAGTCTAACCCACACTTGAGTCACTTAATACACTGAAAATGATGGACTGCTGATGATGATTATGGTCTTGGCCTACACATAAGATATTGCACTGAGCAGAGTATAATGTTGAGTATTACATGCTATTCAGTTACACTGTTACACACACAAATAAATAATGAAAAAACACAATGACTTCAAGCTTACTGTTTCTCAAGGCAGTTTTCATACCTGGCAACATTAGTTATAATTAAGCAGACTTAGCTCTGCTGACATGAGCTGTTTATCAGAAGTGTTAGCTTCTTTCTTATGACCAATTTATTCACAGATTTGTATATGAAGTGTTTTTCTTAGCAGAATAAAGTGACTACACTGGAAATATACTGGAACAACCTTTGCTTTGTAATGATGACTAAATGAATCTTTAATCTTAAGCTAGGCAGATGCATGCCGGACACAGTAAGGTTTACAATTTGGTCTAAGGATCCAATAAGGAGTAATGTGAAAGTAGGGTGAAACAGCAGTCTGGTCAAAACTGCTTGAGATATGTTGGCAAAAACTGCACCTGGGACAGAAATATGTTGCTTCTATGTGCAAAAAGAGGAAAAGTGTGCTTTACAAAGCAAGAAATATCTCTCACGTTATTGCAGTAAAGATGTGAAATGTATGTCGTTGTTTTTCAAATCGAATTGCATTAAATTTCCTACTAATTTGATGACTAAAGGGCTGTGACCAGACAGTCACACCTATATTTGCATGTTAATTCAGTGTCACTTGTTGCATGATGACTTGCATATTTGGAAAGACAAACATGGGTTAGAATGTCATCAATATAATGCAAATCATGTGTTTGGTCGTCTCTTCATCTAGAAGATTTTGTTTATTTAATTTTGTTATAATCGATAAAAGGATAAGATATGACAATTCATACAGAACTTCTTCTTTGGTGGACATTTTGACTTAAACTTGGCATTTAATAACATGTCTATCAGACAGCAAAGCCATGTCTGTAATTTTGGCACAATCTTTAGGATCTAAAATGTTGCTGTGAGTACAGCCCCGTTAAAATCCCCTCAAGAAACAACAACACGATCACGTTTAAACAACATAAAATTGCAGCTGTGTGTGTGGGATGGAGCAAACTTACAGGTAACTGTTTCTCCAGGCAGTTGTTGAAATTCTTGGTTTGATTGGGCTTCAGCTTCTTGAGAGGGATTCGCGTTTCCCCGATGAACTCGTTGTGGCGGAATTTGTCCTCATCACACACTGAAATCCTGAGATGACAAGAACAGAGAAGTGTAGGAGGACATGAGCAAAGCGAGGTTTAGGTTAAGGTTTGTTGCTGAGAGGAGGCTTAAAGCCATAAAACCAGTCATTTTCCACCATCCACCTTCACGGGGCTTCAATTTGTACTTTGTAGTCGCTGCTGCTAAATCTGTAGGACCACAGCACTCAGAGCACTGAAGCTACAACCAAGTAGTTCTGCAGGGATCATTGTCAGACTCCATCAGCATGACAGGAAATGATGAGATAATTATACACGAGGAAGCGTTCAACCATGCACGGATCAAAAGATTCAAACATACTAAGGTGGAAGGGGAAACTCTATGTGAGAAGACGTCGAGAAAAATTTGACATTGTTCCCGATCATGTCAAAGTCATTTAAGACCCAGTCACGAATTCATCTTGAACACATCTCCATTTGCTCGTCTTATTTACTCAATTAGTGCAGCACGAATCGAACTGTGCTGTGGCGCATTGTCCTTTCCGCCTGTTTACTGATTTCTGTTATGTGCCCACTTTGCATTTGTTTCCACTGAACACACAAACACAAAACAAATCCTCTTTTCAGTGCAAGACGGCGTCCTTTCTAAACAACAATAAAGACGCGGATTTATAATATAACACAGTAGGCTACAGTCGCTTACAAAAGCTAATGATTGATGGGGAACCGAAAGGTCTCTCGCAGTCAAAACCGCTGAGGACCAAAAGGCGCGCGGGGCCACAAAATGAGCTTTGTGTTTTACTGGAGATCTATATTCTTCGCCAGCATTTCATTAAATTTATAATGAAAGCCAATTATTGGTGCTCCCTGCAGACCTATGTTTTCAATAAATGCAGAGAGCGCCCACCGCCCTGACATGACATGATTCACACTCACAGCTACAGCATGCCTGTGTTGGGGAATACTGTTTGTTTCAAGTGCCTTTCCGCTGCATAATCAGCTGCAATACTGAGGAAAACATGCAGCCTTTAGGAGCCCCACAGTGTTAGCATGTTGTATATATGTTAATATGCATCACTAATACAGTAGACTGTATGGGACGTGCTGCAATCAGACTCTCAGTAAAAATAACTGGACAGGTGCTGAATTCAAATTTCAATTTCCAAGAAGAAATAGGTTGCGTTGTTTTGGAAGCATGGAGGCTTTTCTCACAGTCTATTGTTTCTGGAAAATGGTTAATAAAGGTGTTTTCTGTGTGTGAATAGATCTTTTGGCGTGTCTGTCACATCTCATCTCTGCTACATTTGCTTCAGGCCTTCATTGTTGTTGTGGCATTCAGTCCAGTAACAATACAGTATTTTTTTTCTGCTCCGCAACACAAAATAATCAGCAAAATACAGTCACGTATTTGCAGTGTGTTGATAAGGTTGACAGTCGGTTACTGCAGTCCAGCAATTACTCCAGCTGTCCCAGAAGTACAGCGAGTGCTTTGCAGCTTATATTGTGTAGTAGGAAAGCATGTTTTCACAAAATACCTTCAAGCTATTAGAAGTAATGCAATAAAACTTTTGCAGACATTCTGTGATGATTTGGCAGTCACTTGTGCAAACTTATATAGGTGATAAAAAATGTTTTGTGCCCCTTGTTTCTGTCTTGTTTGCTGGACAAGGCCTAAAAAAACTACAGCAGATAACCAGTATCTGAAAGTCACGTCCTCAGGAAATGCGAAAAAATCCAGCAAACACCTGACACAGAACTAGAGAGATGCATCAGGCCCTTCAGCTGATCCACGTACTCTTTGTTTACGCCTCAGAAATGGCCTCAGTGGAAGGGGAGCAGTGAAGAAGACATTCTTGAGAAAGGGAAACAGGAAGAAAAGAGCTGAAGTTTGCCAAATTAAACAAGAACCAGACTGATCATCAGGTCTTACAGAGGAGGTCCAGAGAGGGTCAGGATATGACTGTGAGTGTTTAGAGAAATCATTTGATTTTAATCCATCACACAATACCATCGTGAAAGAGTAAAAGCATACACTTGGATAGAAGAAGACACAGAGGAAAACTATCAGTCACGGACTGGTCTCCTCAGAGCCCAGACTTCAACGTTACTGAAGCAGTGTGACAGACAACAGAAGAAAAACCAGCTAAAATTCAAAGAAGAGCTTTGAATGTCCTTTAAGAAGGCTGGAGAACCATTCGTGAAGACTACTTAAAGAAAGTTCGACTGTGTTGAAGAACAAAGGTCATCATACCAAATACTGAAAAGCTCATTAGAACTGTAAAAACTCTGCCTTTGCCTCTCATACTGTAGCTTCATGCATGCTTGCATGTTTCAATAAATCATTGCACCCATTTCTAATCTTCCTAGATAAATATGAAGAAGTTTTTGCACAGTACTGTATCTAGATAAACATTATATTTAATGGCAAAATGTTACCAACATAAAACATTCCCATTAGTGTTATCTGATTCTAAGAAGGGAGACTTTCAGAGAAACCTCCCTTCTTAGCACAGGGCTTGTTTCTTAGAAAGCGCTTGCTTCTCAGAATGGGCTGGAAATATTTAAAGACAGTTTGAGCTCTGCTTTGTCGTTTGGCATCTGTGCCCTGACATATTGGGTTATGGCATTTGTGAGATGTGTCTGTCACCCCCAGTTTCTCATGTTTTAAATAAGATTACAGCTGTGAAGAGGAGTATTTTACCCCAAACAACAGTCGAAGTTTTAGTGCTCAAATCTAAGTGAAATTAGAAAAAGCAGGTGAAAAAAAAGACGTTACAGTTTAACTAAAATCAACAACCTTAACAATTAGAATATCTCCCTGTGAGGAGCACTTGGCAACTGTGGAGAGGGCGAACTCCCTTTTGACAGGAAGAAACCTCCAGCAGAGCCCAAAAGGAAATAAATGGGGATCTTTCGGCTGACAAACCTGTGACTGATGTTTACTAGAGCACATTTTGTAAGTGTTTGTGAAAGCTGAAACTACAACAGTCTTCTACACGGAAACCTTCGTTAGATGGGGTGAAACAGGGAAGTGAGTAAACTAAGTGTGTGGAGTTCATTAACATGTGTTTAACTAAAAGGGTTTATTTTTAATCAAACTGTATCTTTTCCTAACTAGAACCACCAACAAATAAACTAAGTCCCAAAGGTAACTTGAGGTGTGAATACCAGTCTTTCAAATAGAAAACAGTTAAGTGGAGATTATGTGATTATGTGCAAAATATCCACTTCGACATAGAAACACAAAAGATGATTTCAGCACTGTCAAGGGCAAGAAAACCCTATAACTCTAAAAATATAGAAATGATGGCCAATCAGAAGCCTGGAGATAATGGTTATTATTATCAAAGTTGAACAAAGACGAAGGAGTAAGTCTTACGTTTGGAGAAAATCGTCTCATGCAAACAGTAACATGGTGCAAGTCTGTTGTTAAAAACAAGATAAAGATGCACACGCACAGTAAAACAGCATTTACATGTGGACGATGCTCTAAAAATTGGGTGCCCTCTAGTGGCCATTTCAATGAGTGCATGTCAAATGTCGGCTCAAGGGCTCAGTTTAGATTCGTGGGTGGACCTCGGCATCTTGCAAACTGAAAAACAACTTTTGCAATGCTTTATTTTACAAGGGTGTATTTTAATATAAAACATGTAAAACGCCCCTAACCACCCAGACTAGTGGGGACTTTTTCCAGCGTTATGAAGTAGAAACACACCTGTGTGTTATTTCAGGAACAACACTTTTTTTTCTGAGAGGAGAAACAAACAAACCAAAAGGATCATTTAGCTGAGGACTTGTTCCACCCACATTTATCTTGAGGAAGTGAATTGGAGGACAAATCGATGGAGCCAGTAAATGAAATGCCGTGAAAGTCCCTGAAATGTTTTCACAGCATTCCAGCACATAACATTAACTCTAGAAACACACTTGCTACTGGGGTGCTTGGGGGTAAGTGAAGACAAAAGCAAACTGAAATCCTCCACTGCATACGGCCCACCTGGGATGTACAAAATGATTATGCATATGATTGCATAACCTACCTCCGCCACTTGATTGTACAGTGTTAACACTTTGGTAAAAATACAGGAGCAAAGAATGGTGAAGTAAAAAAAATAAAGTGCTTCCATTGCATAAGGGCACCGCATTTATCTCAGGAAGATGGAGTTTTAGTGTGTTCTCAGGTGTTGTAGTGAAACACAAATAACCAAACAAACAGGAAGTCCTCTCACCCAAACAGAAGTGCTATTTGGAAATCTGACAAATAAAGGATTTCCCAACTGTTATTACGATCTGAAGCTATTCCAGACTCGGCATGCAAAGTCGCAGTGAAAAGGAAGAAAGAGGAAAAGCAACATCATCATTCATTTCTGCTTGAGAGGCTGCTGTTAAACACAGGCTGTAATGTAGTTATTTAAAACAGAAACCAAGAAGAAGAGAAACTGTCAAACATCACCGCTCTCTGAAAATGATCTTCTGAAGCCTTTAAAAACAGATCCACAGCAGCTAAGCACAGCAAAACAACAAAAGACAGATTTATTCTATCCCTCTCTGCCTTTCAACTCTCCCTTCTATTTTTCTTCTTGTTCACTACACACCCCTTTTCTTCCCTTATATCCTTCCTTATGAGATGTGTTTGTTATTTTCTTACTTTGTCTTCTATTTCCCCTTCACTTCCCTTCCTTTTGTTCTTTGGTTTTATTTTCTTCCATTTTCTTCCTCTTGCCTATTATTCCTCCATTTTCATTTTTCACTTCCTTCCTTCTATCCCTTGCTACTTCCTTTCTTCCTTGTTCCATTCCTTGCTTACTCTGTTCCTTCCTTCTTTTGGCAACTTCCCTTTAAACTTTCTTCCACCCATCCCCATCTTTTTTACTGCCTCTTCCTTTCCTCCTTTATTCCTTCCTTTCTTCCTTGCCTCCTTGGTTCCTTTCTTGCTTTCCCTGCTACTTCTTCTTTCCTTACATTGCTTCTTCCATCCATCCATCCATCCCACCATTCATCTTTCCTTCCTATATTCCTTCCTTACTTACCTCACTATTTCATGCTCCCTTCTTTTCTTGCTTCCTTTCTTGTTTACCCTTCTCCTTCTTTTATGGGATTTCTTCCTTACTACCCTTTAACTTCTTTCCTCCCACGGCACCTTCCTTCCTTCCTTCCTCCCTCCCACACCCCCTTCCTTCCTTCCTCCCTCCCACACGCCCTTCCTTCCTCCCAAGCCCCCATCCTTCCTTCCTTCCCTCCTTCCTCACACGCCCCCTTATTTCCTTCCTTCCTCCTCCCACACCCCCTTCCTTCCTTTCTTCCTACTTCCTTTCTCACACATCTCCTTCCTTCCTTCCTTCCTCCCACATCCCTTTCCTTCCTTACTCCCTCCCACGCCCCCTTCCTTCCTTCCTTCCTTCCTCCCTCCCACACCCCTTTCCTTCCTTCCTTCCTCCATTCCTACCTCCCGCTCTCCCTCCCTCCCACACCCACTTCCTTCCTTCCTCCCATGCCTCCTTTCTTCCTTCCTTCCTTCCTGCATTCCTTCATTCCTCCCTCCCTCCCTCCCATGCCTCCTTTCTTCCTTCCTTCCTTCCTGCATTCCTTCATTCCTCCCTCCCTCCCTCCCATGCCTCCTTCCTTCCTTTTATTTCTTCATTTGTATTCATATGTCCAACCACTCCTTTCTTCTTTCTTCCACATCTTTCATTCCTTCCTTCTCTTTCCATTCATTAAGTGGACACATGTGGCGTAGCACTGACAGTACCTGAGTGTCTTGCGGACCATATCCTCATCAGTGATGCCGTAGTAGGTCAGGGTCTCATTCCAGACTGGGTTGAGTGTGTTGTGCAGGGTCTTGGTTCTGAGTTTATTGGCCTGGAAGACAAACAAGAAGACGCCGATTAAAAAGAGCTGAACATCATTCATGAGTGAAAAACACTGAGCTCCTCCTACAGCTCAGGAGAGCTCATCCCTCAGGTGTCATTTTCATTGAAGAACTGACAGAATTATATAAACATCCTTGAAAACGTACAAAGCCTCTCTGCCAGGGTGAAAATTTGTCAACACGTTGACGTCTGGTGGCACGCATGCAAACACGAGCTCGGTGCTGCTGCATACTGAATGCTGTCAGGAATGAAATATCAACAGCAGACTGCATTTACATGAAGTGACAGGCATAATCAAAGCATGGCAGGAAGTGGGTAAAAAACACTGAGAACAATGTGATGAATGCTCTGAACTTAAAAGATAGTCACCATGGTTGTTCTGGCTCAGTGTGATTCTGTTTCTGTCAACACTACATTTTTGAGAAAACAATTTTCCAGTCAGTGACCTTTCACTGGGATTAAATCTTTATACTTGAAAAACAGTCTGAAAGAAAAAGAAATTGCACCACCTAACCAACTAATACCATACACAACTTTAAATTAATATTTTCATAACTGATGCCTGCTGTCAGTGTATGGTACTGAAGTCAGGAGGTGACCAGCTAAGATTAGCTCAGTACAAAGACACTAACGGTGGTAGAAAACATACACTGTATATAAAAGATGGATCCAGGCACAGTGACAGCTCCTAGTACTGTTTTGAATCCTGCACTTAAACATATTTGCCATATTTTTTCAAACCAGATATCACAATTGACTCACTCCACACCCACATGACATGACAGGGCTTGTCAGTCCCAAAGAACCCACACTGCAAACAGCACATACTGCTTTATTGTCCTTTTTGACTGCAATGGTGAGCATAATCGACAAAATATGTTTTAACTGACATCTGAAACCTCAAACACAGGTTCACAAGTTCATAAACACAGGGCAAGTCAAAGACGTTTAATTTACATTTTCAGTTTACAGATTTAAACTCATGAAAGAGAAGCCCCTCAGGTGCTTGGACCGGTTCTTCTATAGCGCCTTTTTTGACATTCAAAGAGCTTTGCACAGCTTGCTTCATTCACACAGGCACTTTTTTATATCTATATATAACATTAACACTGCATCAGAGAGCAACTTGACGTTAGTATTTTGCCCGAGGATATTTGGCATGCAGACTGGAGCAGACAGGGATCAAACCACCAACCTTCCAATTAGCAGATGACCTGCTCTACCACCTGAGCTACAGCCACCCCATCAAAGATTCTTTGCTGCAAGGTGAAACTGATAAAGCATTAACACATATTATGCTACGTCTTTTAGTGAGGTGGCCTGAGTGCTTCCTTTGTTGCGAAGCTTTCCACACGTGTTTAACCTGTAAGCCTCGCCTGAGTGGGCCAGTGGCAACAAAATTAGCGTTCACCAGCAGAAGGGTTCCAGCATATTCATCTTGAATCATACTTGTTATTAATGTCTGCCTCTCTTTATCCTTCAGTCTTCCTTCTCTCACCCCAACCAGTCACAGCAGATGGCCCCGCCCCTCCCTGAGCCTGGTTCTGCCGGAGGTTTCTTCCTGTTAAAAGGGAGTTTTTCCTTCCCACTGTCACCAAAGTGCTTGCTCATAGGGGGTCATATGATTGCTGGTTTTTTCTCTGTATGTATTATTGTAGGGTCTACCTTACAATATAAAGCACCTTGAGGCAACTGCTGTTGTAATTTGGCGCTGTATGAATAAAACTGAATTCAATTGAGCTGATCTTGGCTGCAGTGTCCCCCAATGGCTCTCTTCAATACTTTGGGCTCTAAGCTGATCTTGTTTTTTGTACACTTGGATAAAAGAATTGTGTCTGGATAAGTGTAGCTCGGTGCAAAGGTCAGGTCAGGTTCTTGGTAGTTATTCTTGCCTTTGGAGCCTCGTCTACTTCCAGATTTCTGAAATCTAAAAACTTTGAGTGGCTGCACCCAGTGTGCATTAGTTCTGACCATCTTAAAAACTTTATAGCACCGGCTTTACATACAGGTCTCGACGAGCAAAACTTTCAAAGTTATTTTTAAAGCTTTGAATAAAAGCATTTTCTGCTCTTTCACAGAGTCTGACAAGTAGCTTCAGCTGAAGACATTAAAGCCCTTGTTGGACAGGGCTGCATACTGCAAATTAGAAATCTAAAAAAGACATGCACAAATCTCCAACCAGTTTCACTGTAGCAAATGTACACGGCAGACTGTGTTAAAGAAGAGCGCATTAGGTACAGAATATATTTTTAAGTTTGATGAATAGATCTGACTGTTTTCTTTAAAACTTTTCATCCTGAGTTTGACAAAAGCACATTTTCTGGCACACAACTTGACCCTTTTAGTTTTCTTTCACTGCTCTCATAGCAATATCTTTGGCTCCAATTCAGTGAAAAAGCCTTAAAAATATATTGCACTCTACCTGGTTAATGCCAAGCGGCAGACAGACGCGGTCAGACATTTCCCTCAGGAGGAGGTGAGGAACAAAACAGAGCTAAAATAAGCACGAACAGACATAATAACTGACACAATGTCTGCTGCTAAAGGTGACAAATGTAAATGGCTGATTAAAAGATGTAAATCTGTGATCAAACTACTTCAAGTACAAATCAGCTGTTGCTCCTTCCACTGGGTGTATGAGACACGAGTCCAAACGTCAGACAGTGGCTTGTTTAGTAAGATCTGCATCGCTGTTTATTGGAGCAGCCATCAGACGTACACTTCCACTGATACATTTTGTCACCGCATCGATTGCAAGTTAGCAAGGTGATGAAAATCGCTGTGACAAGTGACGCGGCGTTATCAGTGGAATATTGTTTGGGGAAATCCTGGGAGCACGCTGCTGACATGATGAGGATGGAGACACTGTGCCATGTGTGAGGACATGTGAGTTTGTTGAATTTAATCAATTAGCTGCTGTGATTATTTGCAAGTCTGATGGCAGGGTTCCACATAACAAGGCTCTCGCTGATTGTTTCTCCCTCAATCAGCGGTTGTTTCCCCCGAGGAAGTTGAATAGGCACACACACACACACACACACACACACACACACACACACACACACACACACACACACACACACACACACATATATACACACAGTGACTGTTCAAAATTATTTTTTTAAGGCTGATAGGAACATGTTTTATAAAAAATAGTTTTAATAAACTAGTTTAATTTAATTTGAAAGCTTTCATAGTTTTCATTAATTATTCATGTATTTCCTCCCTTCTTTCTGTTGCTCCAGATTTTTGATCTTATTGAATAAAATGTCTCTGAAGCATCAGAGTAGTGCACTGGATGCCGAACAAATGAATGGAATCAGACGGAACATGGGAACGTGGCTACTGATGGTTAAAAATATACTGCGTAATTCAAAAGTCTTCAAATCAAATTCAGCAAAGGTTATTTGTTCTGTCCTCATAATTTTCCACTACTGTTGCACGGCAACAAAAATGCTAACTGATTACCAGTACAGCACACAGACTGTATATCAAAGATGGGCGTAGTCACTGTGACATCACCTTTCACTATCTTGGTCTTTTGAATTTGGACATGATGACAAAATGCTGAATGTGAGTGAGAACAGACCGCACTCATAGGGTAACACGCTGTCATGGTCCGGGTTAGTGCGGGAACGCCCCACATGCCGGTGATTCCACCTCGGGGCGGAGCCGCCGCGCCTCCTTGTCATCACCTCACCTGCGAGTAATCAGGTTGCGGGCTTTTTATGACCAGCGTTCTTAAGCACTCCCCGTCAGAACATCTACTAAATCACTATCTCCTGGACGTCAGTGCTTTCTACTGTCACAGCTGTTGTTTATCCGCTGGTCAGCTCGCAGCTTCTGTGCCTACCCCCCCGCACGGCCTCGGAAATTAACAGACCTTCTTCCTGGATTCACCTGTTCTTGCACCTGGACCACTACCCCCCCCCCATCCACGCTTCGTTTTTGCCTGCATCCAATGACTATAAGATTTCTTTTCCCTGCCTTCATCTCATGGTTCCTGCTCCGGATGTTACCCGGTGTCGGGTTCCCCCCTCCGGTCCGCAACAGCCCCAAGACTCCCTCACGGACCCCACTCCCCTGGTAACCCAGTGATAACTCAGCATCCCACTTTTAGTTTGGATAGTTCAGTCTGTCAGTTTCTGGCGTCTCTCTGTGTGCGACTTTAAAGCACCTGAATTCTGCCCGTAGGTTAACAGCATGTTTCTGTTCTTAGTATCTTCGTGAAAGAAGTAATTCATGTTCATAGTATTGCGGCTGAGTGCCCGCTCACAGTATTTATCCCTTCAAGGAGTTAAGTTGTTTTTGTTTCAGCGAGGCAACGTTAATTCCGCCTCCCGTAACGTTTAATAACGTCTGTCTTGCTTTTCTTAGTTCATAGTAGATGTGTTTAGATGTGTTCAGCATCCTTGTGCATTTAGTCTTGCTCTTTGAATTCTGTAATAAAGTTAACTTTGCTCACAGTTCCTGCGTACCTGAGTGGTGTCCGCATCTGAGTCCATTTCCTTGTGTTCGGCCGCTTGGCCGTGACACACGCTTGTTAATCACATATTCAGCTTTATCCTACGTTCTGACTAGAATAAATATTTTCATGTTAAATGGCTCCAAGAGACCTCTCATCTTGTGAAAATCTACAATTCTCCTTCTTAGATTTTCTGAGTTTCTTGGAGTTTCCCATTGTTCCGATTAAATCCAATGAGTGCTGTCAAATAAATGCTCTTTATGCTGCAAAGAGAACTTATCAGTTGCAGTCTATCATGAATACTAATGAGATGTTAACAGGCCTTGGCCTTGTCAAGTTGAATGGCATTATTAGAACCTTCAGCACCACTCATTAAATAACTGAAGTGAGTATATGTATATATTGGAGCCCATATGTACATTTAGCAGTGGATTAGAGAAACTCCAATGTAATTTTCATGCTCATGTGTGCAAACTTCTTACCACAGCTGTATATAAAGACTCTACATGCAACCGCAACCCAGGGACACACAGAGGTGTTTACCAGCACAGTATTTGTATATAAGGTGTGCAGATACTGTGCATACCTTACAATGGTAAATTTCAAAACGATTTTCCAGTATAAGAGCAGAAAACGTATATAAACTATACATAAATATGGGAATGGGTGATAACAGCTCCTCATGCATTATGTGAAGGTCAAGGTGTTGTTGTTTTTGGTGGGGCACCTTGACTTTTCTACAAGTTCGTCATGGGAGTTACTAAGTGGATTGTTGGCAGGATGTGAAGAGCAGAGGAAGTGGTCAGCTGAATTTCAATGCAGTCATATACACTGACTTGTGAGCAGGCATGTTGTTAAATCACAGTGAAGCAGCTAGATCTGAGGGTGTGATTTAATTAAAGGTTGACTGGTTCAGATCCCTGAAATAAAGAAATAAAACCTGGAGTTAGAGTGCTGCTGCTGGCTTTATCCACAGCGATGAAAGAAAGCAGTGAATTAAATAGATAATGAGTCCATTTGCAGAGGAGCTGGAGCTTTCTATTCCACACGTGTGATCAGCGTGCATTAATGGGGAAATAATTCACCGCCACCACCTGCTCACAGATGGAGGGCGGTGCTACAAATCAGCAACTGGTGTCACAAACATTTCCAAAGCAGAGGCTAAAAAGGCTTTGCTCCATAGCCAATTATTCCAGCGTTTTTGCATGGATGTATAGATTGATAAGCTATACTGTAACTAGGTTTTGTTTAAAAAGCCTGCACACCTGAATGAGGCAGAGAAGTAACAAGGCAAACGCAGAGGCCTGTCGAGCTGCAGATGTGCGCTGCAGTTTTATCACAGTTCAGTAATCGGCGCCCAAAAATTGCTCGTTTAAAACTCTGACATCTGTTATTTTTCTATAAAACTATTCAAGCTGAGAAAAATCTCACTGACATCGTCTTATTTATACCGTTTTAAGCCCAGCAGTGAATATGGAAATACTCAGTGGAACCAAACTAAACACAATAATGGCATAATGATGCACATTTTCTACACCATTAAACTTAAAGAGGAATTCCACTTATTTAGAAAAGGATGGTCTAAAATCCAAGACGAAGAGACAGAAGTGGCTTTGCTTCCTTTTGTTCCTTTTTTGGGACAAGGTCTTAAAACATGACGCTGCACTTACCTACAGATCTGATTCTATTGAAAGTAAAATGTAATTGTTAAAGGGGCATAGTTATGCTGGGGGTGTTATGGTGGGAGGGCTGATATTTTTGATTTTATTTTTTCTCGCTGTAAAAATAACTAAAGGACTTTGCAGTCCTGTGAAAAACTAAGAGCATCCTTCCTGCTTCTTTAGGAATGAAGAGGGTAAGTAGCAGCCATGTGCTGCTAGTCAAGTGCACTTGATTGACTGATTGTCAGCACCTCTTTAAATGCTGCAGTTTGGGCAGTTTGCTGATCTGGGGCAATCAGGTATGTGCCAACACATTGCCACAATCTTCCCAGGACTGAACGTCCCAGCATACTTATCCCAATGTCAGACTGTGCAATGCTCGGAGAAGCTGCAAAAAACCCCAAGAGCTACAGCACATCCCAAACTCTACAGAGCTTAGTTAGCATGATGCTAAACTTTACAACAACTAGAAAAAGACTGAAGAAACACAGTTTGTCTGGAAGGGTTTCAAGGAGAAAGCTTCTCTCTAAAAAGAACATGGCAGCAAGATTTATTCAATAATGTCCTTTGGACAGATGAGATCAATGTGGAGATGCTTGGACATAATGCACCATGACAAAGCTCCTTTTTTTGGAGAAAACCAAGCACAGCATATATCAACACAGCTAATTTTAATTATCAGCACAGAGATGATGATTTAAACCTGTTTTGCAGTCACATGACCTGTGCACCTTGCAGTCACTGAGTCGAATGTGAACTCCTTTATATACCAAAGTACTCTAGGGTCAGATGTCAGGCTAGCTATCCTCTACAACTTACATAAAATCATGCTATGGGGAAATAATCCTAAGCACAGCAGCCGATCTACAAAAACATGGCTGAAAAAGAAGAATCAAGATGCTGCAAAAGCCGAGTCAAAGTAAAAAAGCGACTGATCAGGGACTTTAAGAGAGCTGTGAATAAATGATTGCCCGCAAACTTCACAGAACCGAAGCAAATTGAATCATGGGATTTAGTTATTTTTTCACAGGACTGCATAAAATTCTAGAAACATTTTTCCATGAGTCTAAACCAAAACTATAATCTTTTCTTAACCCTAACTGAGCACCTCCCCTCATCTGAACCTAAGCAGGTTTTAGAGTTGACCATTCACAACAAGTGAATGTGAACCTGTAACGCAAATAAAAATAGAATGAATTGGGTGAAGCAAACATTACAGTTATCTGTTGCTGGCCAATATTGCCATGCCCAGTGCATGTAATGTGAAATCCATTATAAGAACACATTGGGTCTTTATACCAAATTTACAAGTATATACTGTAGCTAGCTACAATAAATTTGTGCTAGATCGAAAGCTTATTTTTTCCCCCCTTTCTTCACTTTCTACATAACGAGTGAAGAAAATCCGGGGTAAACGGTGATGGACAGATGGTTCATGCACCTGCACCTGCCAGATATTTATATTTTTATTTTAAATTTCTGTACAACGTTTTAACAGTTTCCAAGGATGGTTTTCTGTAACAAACCATCTGAGACATCAGGTTGGAATCTGTTCCTACGAGGAAATTAAAATGCCAGGGAGGTTATGTTTTTGGTAGCCTTTTGTGCATGTGTGCGCGTGTGCGTGTGTGTGTGTGTGTGTCATTCTGTCTGTAAACACAATACAGTAGCTCAAAAACGCAGACATTCATTCAAAACACGAAATGTTTTCAATAAATTATGATAAAACTTTGCAGGGGTGTGAAATCGGGTCATGTAAACAATCCATTAAAATTTGGCTTATATCCACCAAGGTCTTCAAGGTCAGCAAATAATTATTTGCTGAAATCAACAAAAAGCCTTTGTCATGATATAGAAAGTACTGTATAGAGATTTAAAACCTCTGACCAATTATTGAATAACTGAAAAACAAAATGAATATATATGAAATACAAATCTTTCTCTTTAAAGGTTTGCAGTGTGCTTGTTGTTTTTATTGCTCTAACTCTTCCACATCATCATCATCAGCATAATTAAAATAATCCAGTCATCAAATTGGTGAAGCAGTAAATTTTGAATATAATTTCATAATTTTATTATTATTATTATTATCTTATCAGCCACACTATATGCAACACTACTTAATTTTTTACACTGTGGGCTGTCAAAACGTCAGTTTACACCATTCAGTCCGTCTCTGGACTTGACAGTTTAATTTGGAATAATTACGGCATTTTATTGTGTCTGATTACGGTCATAATAATCTCCGTGAGTCTCATCGGAGGTGATCTGTCTTTATAACAGAGCATGAAACTTCACTTCTGATTAGAGCGCAAGCAGACTTGACCTCTTTGTGTGGGTCCTAATGAGGTTCTTAGAATGAGCCTAATGACTATTTTGAGAACGATTGCAGCGAATCTTTGAGGAGGGAGAAGGTGACGGCATCTTGTTTTACTGGCACAAAAATACAGAGGGATCTGTGAGGCTGCCTGATGCGACAGGAGACAAATCCATGAGGCAGCATGCCCTCATGGAGAGTTTTTGACGTTGCAGTCAAATAATCCATGACATATTTATATAAATGTATGCCACTAACATGAAAGGAGTTGGATAGTTGGCATTAGCGCTGATGCCCTCGGCAGAACATATAAACAATAGAAAACCCCTTACATAAACTCCAAGTGGAAAATGATACAAGACAGTATGACACTATGAGAGCAGAACCTTTGTCAGACCCTAAAGATATTTGCCTAGTCTTCAGAAAGCACATTTAAAAGCTAAAAACTCCATTAATTCACAGAAAATGTAGCACACCGCTTCATCAGCAGGGCCAGAGTTGATAGACAGTAGGAGCAGCAGATGGCATGCAGAGTGATCCAAAGCCAGTGTTTTCAGTGTTTTACATAACAAGAAGTAACCATCTTGACCTCTGTCAGCATCTGAAGAAATAGCCAGTGAGAAGTAGAAACAATTTGGCAGGCAGGGCAAAAAAAAAGTCCAGTCTCCCCAGAAATAGCCCTCTGATTGGATGATTCTTACAGTGCCAATATTCAGTACTTGAGCAGGAAGTAGTGAACCCTTAATGTAGCGGGTCTAAAAGTAAAGAAGTGAAGGCTGAAGTGGTGCACAAGTGGGTAGTGTGTTACGAAATAAAATTCCATTTTATTTCAACTCATGTTAACTTTGCAGTCTCCAGTTTGAATAAATGTAACAGAGCAGAAACAGCCCGGTTTCACAGAAATACATGAAATAAACATAACCTCCTAACACTGCAATACATGGAGGTGGCATAAATTTGTTCAAAGTATGTGGCGGCAAGGCAAAAGCAATAAAAATTAGATTTGAAGTTATTCAAACCAATTCCCAGTTACAGTTTCTGAATCAGCAGCACAAAGATAGACAAACTCTGCTTTAAAAGGAGGAACAACTCAAGGACATTTGAGTATCTGATTTTTTTTAAGTACTTTAAGAAGTTCGATAAGAGTAGCATGCCAGATGTTTACTTTGATTACACAAACTTGTAGGGGTAGGCAATGGATAATCGCTATTATAATTAACTGGGCACGAATAACTTAAGCTTATTATAATAGTCCACAGTTTATTTCTAACTAACTAAGCAGCTCATTATCTTTCTCTTTTATACTTTCTTTAAAGATATGAAGCATTTTGGTGTCAACTTGAAAGGTCAGAGCTTCAATGTTGTGCTGAGGTAGAATATTGGCCAGTAGTTTGACGGTCTGGGCCCTTCAGGAGATCCATGGAGTTCAGGACTGTCCGACCTTCCTCTCCATGTAACCCTTTCCACTGGGATCTGTCAGGGCTCTGTGTGCGGGCAGGCAGGGATGAGGACCCAAATGCAGGACTCGTGGAGACATAATGGCAAACTCAAAAACCTCAGCGTTATTGCTGGCATGAAACAGAAACCAAACCGTGAAAGCTCTAACTGGAACACACAGGCAAATCTGAGGGTACGACGCAACACTAACACAGAGAAACACGGGGCTTAAATACACTGAGGCGTAATCAGGGAATGGGGAACGGGAGGGAGACACAGCTGGGAGAGATTAGGGCTAACGAGACAGGGGGAAGCAAAACAGAATACACTCACATGAGACATGGACCTTCACAATAAAACAGGAAACAAGAAACGAAGACGCAGACTTGACACAGGACCAAAGCTATACTAAACATGAGGGTACAAGAACAAAACCCTTACCTGAAACATAGACTAAGAATAATAATAATCAAAGCACAACAAGAGATTAACAATATAATCCATAATACAAAATCAAACCAAAACATAAGAAACTCAAAATGCTGGGTCAAAACGACCCAGAACTGTGACAGGATCACTTGTTTAGTAGCATTCCAACAGCCCTGTATTCTCATCCCTTGTCCACTTATACCTGCTTGTCTCAGTCGCCCACTTCTCATCAGTGTGTTCTGGTTCCTCAACACCTGCTGCTGACATTGTTAATCTAGGCAATGTCTGAGCCGGTCTGGCTTCAGTTTTGTATATCTCGCACATATCTGAGGTAGGCTTGGGCTGCATGGGGGTTCTAACCTGGGGTGCACAGTAGGAAGCAATATTTTTACCCTGTAAAGCCTGAACCATTGCAGAGTTGCCAGAAACTTCAAAGCACTTTTTAAAGTTGAGTGTTTGTTGAATCTTTAAAATTTTTTTTGCTGTGAAGCGCTTTGTGATGTTTATTTTGAAAGGTAAAGAAATTCAGTTTTATTTACTTACTTTACCTGCTACATCCACCATTTTTCATAGGTTATTTTTTAAAAATACACTGTAATTTATCCATGTTTTTCAGGGAAAATAAGTTATTATACTAAGAAATACAGATGTTTTCTCCTGTCAGTGAGAGAGAGTAGATTGGTATTAGCAGCTGGTTTCATCCAAAGTTTAAAAATGTCTCTAGTCAACATTAAATTATATTATTTATTTATTGTTGTACAATACTTTGTATTTTGGCCAGTGGATTATCCTTGAGTGTGCAGCAGGTTACCTGATATAATTGGTCATTTGCTTTATCCTTGTACCACTGAGTCAAATTGGCTTATTTTATTATAATTATAATGATCCAAGACCTCGTTAAGAACGACCTACAATATAAAAATTCAGTATTTTTACATTTCTGGCTGAGACCTTCTACCTGTACTTAACGATGGCAATATATATATATTTTTAATGCAGCCACTTGGAATACTGAAAGTGATTACTCATAACTGACGTTAGTATATGTTGTTTTCTTCTGGAGGAGCAATTTTAAACCACAGTTTGTGTACATGATATTTCTAAACAACTCTTGTTTATCTCTGCAGAAGGAAGAGCACACAAGTGGCTGCTGAGACCAAACAGAAGCATTTCTGTGAAAAACACACTGAATTTGCTTCAAAGCTTCAAATCACTTGAATCGACTCCAGGGTGCGATGAATATACACGGCAATCTGGTCACTAGTTGTTGAGAGATCTTTCTCTGGATGAAATCTGCTGGATGGATATGATCACAGATGACATCCACAGTTGGCACAGTTCTTCTTTAACTCAAACGATTAAAGGGGAGGAACTTTCCAATTCAAACAAGCAGCAGGCAGACTGTTGATTTGTTTTATGCAAGTCTTCCATGTGTTGTGTGACAATTACTACGCTACTGTTTCACTGCAGTCTTCAAACCCTGGGTTCTCTCTCACTTTTCGATTGGCGTATTTGAGATTCTCATCACAAGAATTAAAGCATTAATTAATTAATTCAGTTCAACACCATCGCCTCGCTATCCTCACACAGGAGCAGTCAGTTATTGATTCGGGTTTGTTATGAAGAGATGGAAAACACGATGTTGGTGCAGACTGCACACTATCTGAGCACACAGTGGACAAAGTGTCGTAGCTGAGATGGCATACACATGCATGGCTGATATGACAGCACACTCGTTTTAGTTAGAGTGTTTTATTAAGAGTTTAAATTCAGAATATCCCAACAATATGGCTCTTGGTGTTCAGGCAGTGTGTTAAATCATAGTGTGAAGGCAACAGGGTTGCAGGTACTGGCTCTCCAGACCAGGCCTTAGATCTCGGTTAAATATCTAAATCACAAAATCATGTGGTAGCCAACGAATTAATCCTGGTGACAATTTTAAAGCTTCAATTTTCTAATATCTGTATGTCTACTACAGGTGTTCAGCATTCAAATTATTAGATTCATGGGCAAATCATAAGCAATTTAATTAATTAATTTAATTAATCAATTTAGTTTACTCAATTAGTAGCCATTGGGCAGCCCTATGGCAATATTATCAACTAAAATAACAGCCTACTGTACACTTATGGTTACTGTAGGGTGAATATGAATATGAAAAACTGCTATTACCTAATTCTAAAGTGCAAGATTGTCATGCTGATGAAGCTTTTCATTGTAAAATGTAATTAGGAAGAGAGACGTGTGATTTTATTTTCTTGCTATTATCTCAGTAAGTAGTTATTATTTTATTACACTCAAATTGTTACAGTCAGATTTGATAACTACCTTTTTCATGTTGAAAAAAAAGGAATTTTTATAATGAAAACGTGACTTTTGTTTTAATATTTTGGGATAACTACTAGAAGAAACTGATCCTTGTATTTACATTACAGTATATAATGTAAATACAAAATTATTTTTGTATTTATTTATTTTTATTTACATTGTGTCAGATCTCTGAATGGTAATAGCCCATTTTACAAGTCACTTAGTCTTATCACTTAAGCAGGCTTATACATGCTTGTATAATATCCATATTTTGTAATCCTCACTGAACAATTTAAAAGGTATTCATTTTTTATTCAAAGTGCATAATATAGTTAGCATTATTTTAAAATGTGTCTGTATCAAAAAAGTAGTAAAAAGTAGTTACAGCTCTGCCCTTATCTAGTTACTGAAGAAGTCTCTGATCTGTTGGGCCCGTCTTTGCTTTAAACGAGTTGGACCAATCTGAATGCAGTGACAATGCAATTTGTTAGATCATGATTGAACTACATTCTCAGGTGTTTATCAGTAATGGCTACTCCTTGATGTGACACTTTCAACTTAAATCAGTTGATCTGTGCATGTTTGCATGGGGTATACAAAATACTCTATTGCATAGCTTTCATGACCCTCACCATTTTACCCTGTTTTGTAGCCAGAAAAAACAGACACAGTCTTTTTAGTGTGCTAGATTTAGCGCTGTATTATTGCAATCCCTATTAATGTGAATACAAATAATAACAATAAGAAACACAAAGTAGCTGCTGTTGCTTCTGTGAAGCGTGAGGAGAGAAAGGCTAATTACTTCTGAAATAATAGTACTACCATTATTGCTCCTATAGAGAGAGCAGTTCACTAATGCACCCTCCTGTGTGAAATGCAGCACACCTTTGTTTTGAACGTTGTGGTTCATACATTAGTTAACTATTTTATTTTCGGTTTCACAAAAGGTTGAGAAGGAAAACCAAGCTTGGCAAAAACAGAATTAGTAAATTAGTGATGAATCACCCTCATGCATGAATCATACACTGATAACAACCTAATTGTATTCATTATCAATACAAAAGGAAGATGCAGAAAAGTAGTGCATGGAAAAAAGACAGCGCATTGTCAGTAATTTAGAGACTCCTCCAAAATTTCACAAATCCAGTTTCAGTGGCGCTGACACCCCTGTAGGCATGACTCTCCTGAGCTCTGACAAACAAGACAAAATAGCCCTTTACTCTTTCATAATGAGAACATTTCATAAGCAAATGGAAAAGCAGAGCTGTTCACTCGTCTGTGTACAGTAGCCTTCAGTGTAAATTCAGACATGTTTAGCATACATGTTACATTAAGCTAACAGCAGACATTCACATTTTAGGATGCTGAAAGCATTTCGTGTTACTCCACTATTGCTATGATGTGCTGAAACAATCCTGTGCTGATGGAGATGACTAATGACAACAGTGTAGCTCACTGATTATATCATTTATTGTTCATTTACTCACGTAAAAGATATATTTATTATTTATGAGCAAACATAAGTGCAATCTTTTCGTTTTCAGTGATGCAAGTCAGGAATTCTGACTCATGTCTAATAATAGAAAATAACATAAGCTGAGTTAAATAATGTCAAATCTGACAATGCATGCGTCATGTACAGTATAAAACAGGGGTGGGTAATTAATTTTCCCTAAGAGGCTGCATGGAAAACTGGGACTGTTGTGGAGAACCCTGTGGATGGGCGTGGCCTTCCACAATAGTCCCTGTTATAAAACACAGACTTAGTTATTATGATCTCACCCATTGGTTAGTGAAGTACCGTAATTAAGCTTCATTGAGGCAGTTGCCATCTTTGTGTTTTGAAACAGGAGATATTGAGTAAAAGGTGTATCTGGGACACTGCACGCTAATTGGCTAAGAACTTGTCAATCATAAGTCATTAGCCAATGAGCACACCCTCCTTTCTGACACTAAATGACCAAAGCTTTATTCAAAATGACTGGAAAAAAGTCACTGAACTGGCAACCAGTAAAGAGAATAACTAGTAACTGCTGCTTTGGCTTTAGTTCTCAGAGCTCCAAATGTTTGTATCACTGACCTATACAGTGATTATCCCAGATAGTTTGTAAGATGTAGGCTAATATAAAAGTTGATGCAGCATTTAGGTGAGTTGTTGCTATAAGTAATCTTTTCATTGTAACATTGAAGTATGAATCAACATTTGGAAACAAAAAGTTCTTTCTTATCTTCTGGTAAAATGCCCACAACATGTCTGTAAAAGAATTTAAATTATCTGTCAGTGTGGTCCTTTCCAAAGAAAACCTCTGAACAGGAGCCAATTTCAGTGACTGTAATTAACTCTCATTAGGGTACAAATTTCTCCAACAGTCTGCAAACTGCAGGAGGCCATATGATGTGACACTAAAGTAGCTCCTGCACACTTCAATAAATCGTGCTGTGTAACACAAAGTGGAAAGCACAAAGTTTGAACTATAAATCAACTTTAGAAATCAACTCAAAGCGCAGCAGAGCTCAACTAATGCTGAAGCTGACAAAACAAATCTTACACTGATGAAAACTGAGCCCGATAAGCTCCCAAGACAAGTTCAAAAGTAACTTGTCACACATGTCCACCAACAGCCGGATATAGTAGTTCACAAGGTGCCCTTACCCTGGTGCCACTGAATCTTATGAGTTAAGCCCTAAGATGCTTTTTCATGTGTTTACGTTTTGATTATTTTTTGACCGCTATAGGAGGAAGATGAGAAGTTGGTTCATTGTTTACAGTTTCTTATTGTTGCTGGAGCAAACTCAGTACAGTTAGTTTTGTGTCAGCTCTGTGTTTTCGTCTTTCATGGTACTTTAAATATCAGAAAGTACTGAATTTTCCCAGGATATCAACACCTGATGGAAACAATAGTTAAGTGGTGTTCCTGTAACTATTGGTGGTACAATAGCTACATAACTATTTATGACTTTTTTCGTATAACTCCATCCATAAACCATCCATCTATTCATCCATCCCTGCTTGTTTAAAATATGATCACGTTGGCAGCATGCTAACCTGATATTTTATGTTGTCCAGTTCTTCCTGGCAGATCCCAATGGGCCAGAAACCCCTGGGGTCACTTTGGGGTCTCCCCCCAGTGGGGCTGACCCAGAAAACCTCCAAGAGGAAGTGCCCATGAGGCATCCAGATCAAAAGCATAAACCTCCTCAGCTGACTCCTTTTGACTGTGAGCACCTCACTATATGTCCAAAGTGGTGCTTATACTTGCAGATACAGACAGCTGCACACAGCATGGATGTATGTATTACTGTAGGGTCTACTTTACAATATAAAGCACCTTGAGGCGACTGATGTTGTGATTTGGCACTGTATAAATAAATTGAATTGAATTGAATGAGTATTTATAGTATTTACAGCTCTTTGAAATCTGCTTGAACTCCACCTGAAGGGTGCATGCGTTATTGGCGAAGTGTAAGCTAATATCTCATTGTCAAGTCCACATGGTCACAAAAACTTGGGATGTATCTATGGGCATTATCTGCCTCACGGTGATACTAAAACTTATGTCATTTGCACCCAAGCGGACCTTGAGATGCCTCAAAGGCTGACACCAGCAGCTCTACAAAGGAAACTCATTTCAGCTTCTACATCCATCATCCAGAAACCTCCCACCCAACACAGAGCAAGCATCCACTGCTCTCCTGCAGTGGACCATAGCCCCAGAGTTGGAGGTGCCGACTCTCACCCCAAAGTGGAAACTAACTGGAGTTCCTGTATATCGCAAACAGGATTGGGGACAAGCGGCAACAGTGACAAATTCCAGTACCCACAAAATGGACTGCACCTTTATTTTCTACTCTACTGGAGCCCTCACAGTTCTTTTTTACAACTTCCCCATTCCTAAGCACTTTTCTATTTAATATTCCCACTGTTCACCTATCACATATCCAAGGATACTTTGGCATGCAGACTGGAGCAGCCAGAGATCAAACCACCAACCTTATGATTAGTAGATGACCTGCTCTACCTCCTGAGCAGAAGCCAGAACCAAAATAGTTTTTGACTTTGCAGAGGTTTGGAGCCATCAGATCTGTCTCAGTCCTTGACACAGAGTCCCCCAAAGGACCAGGTCATGTGCCTCATCCAAGTTCACATTGTTCCTTCTTTCACACAGACATAACTACAAACGTAACAGCAGAGTGAAATCAAAGCTGAAGTTACGCAGCAAGAGCAGAGCCAATTACAAAGGTCATTTCAACAGAGATGAGTTTGAAAAGGTATTGTAAGAAAGGAAGATGTGAGTCAGATAGCTGGATAATCACAGCTTTGGCTTTCATTAAGCTGCTTTTGTAGAATGTACGTATTCAAAGGATCTATATTAGATTTGATGGTTTTAATGAAAGGATTACGTCACCCTCAAGGACAACTGTGAGGCACAAAAGTTAAAGAAGTCACCGGCTCTCACAAACAACCGGTGAGTCATTTCATGTGTTGAAACATTTCAGTCTTTAATTTATATGTATGAGTTTGAGATCATTTTGTCTGCAAACTGTGAGAGCGCCAACAGCTTTTCTGCAACAGTTTAAAACTTAAATCTTACGCCTGTACGAGTGCATCCGCGACTATGAGCAGATCAGCAAGAGCTTTAAAAGTAGAGCACATCACTGGTAAGCGGGTACATTAGGTCAGTCAGTTAGTGTTTACACCGATGAAGCCTTGCGCTGACATATCCACACTGCGGTGCTCCGTGAATCATGAAATAGATTATTAGACCTCGTTTCCTTTTCTTGTGGGTCTGAGAAAACCACGAGAATGCCTCAGGACAGACTGTATGTGCAGTAGGGAACACTGCTGACCCATCAAAGCTCATGTAAAAGCGTGATCGGCTTAGAGTGTGAAAAAAAATCTGTTTCTGTAACTCTTGAAATGCAGAGAGTGGTCATTGTTAATCTCTTTTTATTCTCTCTCATCATAACTTCCTCTGCTTGCTCGTGTTATCTCTTCCTTTGTGTGTTTGCAAATGTTAAATTGTGACCTAAAGGGATTTGCATTTTGAGAAGTATTCATATATAGTATTGCAGTGCGACTATGTTATAGAGGGAACATTTTACATCCCTTTGTGGATTACTTGTGACTTTTTTATAGGGAGTATATTTTTTGTTCCTTTATGTGTTATTAAGTTTTATGCTCTAATACAACTTTATCCTGAATGTTTGAATGAACAGTTTCATAAAAACAAAGATCTCTCGATAAACGTCTGTATAACCCACCTGAGCTTCACCTTAGATTGCTGTATATGTAGTAGCAACTGGTCACATGACCTGAGAGTGCAGGGGTAAGGCGGCTGCAAGCTCCGAAAACAAAAGGCCCAAAGCTAACGGGTGATGTCAGGGTACTGTATACTTGTGACGAATGTTTTTTTCTTTTCGTTGTGTACAGATTTAACAAATGAGATATTATGATTACAGATACAGTATGTGTAGGCAAGCTAGTGTTTGCATGCAAACCTGAAAAAGGAAGTCCAGTGAAGAACAAGCAAACTCAATACTGACCAGGCTGTGTGGTGACAAATGTGCAAGCCTGTTATTTTAAAGGAAACAGACAAAAACAAAAAAACACACCTTGCTGGCGCCGGGCAGTAGGTGCAACTTGACGTAGGGATCTGACAGCCCATTGTGGTCCATTGGCTTGAGCCCCTGTGAAAGAAAAGAAGAATCATGGTAATAAAAATGGCATTTAGCACTTCCTTTTTTTGACACTACTCCTGTTTTTGACAGTCAAATTTCCACCGGTGAAGATTTCCCAAAAATTAGGGTTCTTTAAAGGAACTCAGGGCATTGCAGGATTAAATTATATTAAACTGGAATGATTCTACACCTCTTTTTGGAGAGGATACTTTTTGAAAATTCTGAAATTTTTGGGATGTTGTCTGCAGTAACATTAAACATTTGAATTATCAGAACACTGCAGCATTTTGACTATATCACAGTCAATACCAGATTAAATCCATTTGTTTACTTTATGTCTAGTGATTCAGGTGATTGAGTGAAAGCAGGAACAGAGCTGAGATCACTTTTACCAAGCAGTAAATCAGCAACAGAATGACTCGAATCTTATTCAAACTATACTGTTTTTGCAGTCTCACCGTCCCCTGATTCATATGGTGTCATTTTGCCTATTCTTCTGCATTACCGCCACATACTGGGCCAGAGTAGATCAATGTGTCAAAAAGTGCAATGAAGTGTAAATAGACTGCACTAAAATTCATACAACCATTTGTCTGAAGGAACATTTTAAATAGTCTCAGTCTGGGAGTCTCAGGAAACTTTGAAGAGCTCTTTCGATGGAAAGTGTAAAATTCACCATACTCGATGAGACAACAAGCAACAATCCAGCAACCACTACAGTTACTTCAACTGTTTTTATTTAGGTGTGCTCAAAGTTGCTCATTCATGCTCTCAATGCTGTTGGAACATTACTGCAGTGTAAATGAAACATGGGGGGAAAGAGCCAACTAAGGGGCCATCTGTGAATACTCTGAAAGGTGCTTTTTATGGAGGTGATCCAAAAGTTTATGATTTTCTCTCCGGAAGAAAAATGATATCCACTAATCCAGTAAAAGGGACATCTCTGAATATGTTGCTAAACTAGCATGTAAAAATGCAAAATCACAAAAATGTAAAAGCTGCATGCTCTGAGGATGAGAACAGACCATGAAGACCTTTAACATGTCTTACTGAAACCTGGAAATCTGCAAAAATCTTCTGCATGCTACTTCTTACACTTCTAATCATTGCATAAAATCTGTAGTGCCTGAGCGATTCAGCGCAGTGCCACATCAGCTGGAAGGTTGCTGAGGAATGCTGAAGGGGAACTTACTAAAAAAAGAAATGTTTTATTTCTTTGAAGAGCAAATCAATGAGGCTTAGAGAGAGCAGGAGATGTAAAGGCCACTCATACAATGACCAAAGCAGGACAGCACCGCACCATGTGGGTGCCCGCTTCATGAAGTGAAAGGACCTAAAGTGTTTCCTGAATCAAAAGCGGTACGAACACAAAGAAGAAATTAAAACCTCAAGCAAGTCGTCTTTGACCTCCTCTGGAGATGGAATTGTTCACACTGCCGACTCCTCCTGAGATAAAAGTTTAAACTGAAGTCCTTGAAGTAGCTGAGCAGCAGTTTGGATATTTTTTTCAACATCAGCATCAATCGTATTCACGTTATTAGGTTTCATTAAAATCTGACCAATACACTCAGACAAATAGCAATTTTTGTGAAGAGAAGAAGGGTGGCTCAAGCCTAAATAATGCTGGATTCCATATTATTCTCATTTTTTTCAGGTTCCTCTTCTCTAGCAAACTCTCACAATTTGCAGTTTTCAGTTCTAATTTTCCACAAACTTTGGTGGACAGATCAGTGGGCTGATCTATGGGCCTTTAGAAAACATGGACACAATAAGCCTGCACGAATCCTTCATAACACAATCCACGAGCTGGTTAAAGTTTGGTTGCTGCGTTGTTGTGAGGCCTGACAGAGTACCCCCCAAGGACAGTATACATCAGACTTTCAGAGTCTGAGTGACTATCCTCATGACTAAACTGACCTTTATGTGTAAAAGGAATGGAAATCCCTTTAAAATTGAACTCTGGATTTAGTTCATAAAGTTGAGATTTACAACTGATCGAAATCGAAGCAATGGAGGTCAAGATGTCCTGGTAAAGTTTAAAAAAAGATGTATTCTTTAGCCTTAAGCTAAAAAACCACCTCACAATTTTAATCCATAACAGAAAAACAAGAAAATATCCAGACTGAACTTTGTTTAAATAAATATCAGCAAAACGTGCTTGTTTCCCACTCATTAAGCTTTAAGTTTTACTTTATTTTGTCCAAGAGAAAATGGATTAAAGCAGCAAACATCACACTTTGTCAGTGTAGCAATCATTATTAGACTGTACTTGTCTCTTAACTGGGGATTGCTTTCAGACACAGAGAAGCACACTCTACCCTCCCACAACACTGAGGTAAACAGTGAAATATCTCAGCTAGTGTCTTTGTGACACTCATAAATGTATCTATATTAATAACCCTATTCTGTGTCTTTATAACAGACTGTTTAACATTTGAGAGGAATCAAAAGTTTTACTTCTTCTATCAAATTCAGACTTTAGCCTTTTTTCTAAAATCCTTTTGTTATCTTGATGTTGCCCAGAACAATCAGCAGGAATTCTGCAGCTCATGAACTTTTAACAGTATTAACAATACAAATAAATTATTCTTTTTAATTTCATTACAAGAACAATTTAGTGCAGTCACAAATGACGTCATTACAGTTTGAATCTGCAAGGCTATTATCTCTTACTGAAAAATAAGAAAAAAGGAAGTCCAAGGTAATTTTTTTTTTAGTTTTTTGAGCTGCTCTTTCTTCTACATTTTAACGAGTAGCTCATAGGAAGGCTTATAAGCTTGATATCAGCAGTTCTGTCTGCAGTTTTCATCAATAACTAAAGGCTCTTTTGCCGTAAATTGTCCTTCCTGTAGTCGTTTAGTAATCATGCAGGAAGAAAATAAAGAGGAGTCTCTTACAAAAGTTAATCGTCTGAGATTTCTACTCATGTGAAATTATCTGTGACTCTTGAAAGAAACGATTTCACCTGTGTGATTGCCGAGCACCGGTTTATTTTAAAAAGTGTAATATTCAGTATATTACAGCTTGTTCCTGAACCATCTGAAAATGTGCTTTTTATTCCCCAGTTCTTCTGAATATCAGCTGCTTTTAATGACTTCAAGGTATACATTTCACACAAAAAAGTCTCTATATTAATGAAGTTATTAATATACAATAATTATTGTTTAACGTGTTGTTTCTGTTGTAATCAATACGGTGCAGGGTTTGCACCAAAAATAAGAGTAATGACAGATTAGAGGATGCATATGTTCATGTCAAAGACTGCTGAAAAGGCAGTGGAGGAAACGGAGAGGTCCGCAGCATCACTTCCTTTTCACTCGACCAGATGAGTCACTCGTTCACTGAGCTCGCATCTTCATTCACAGAGAAAAGTATCCGACATGCAACAACAGCTCACTGGATTTATAACCAATGATGCTAATTACCAAGACCCACTGCTTTATTCATATTAAAAATAGGAGGCCAGGCTCGGGTGAAGACAGTCCATGACTGTTAGTGTTCAAATGTGTTTTTTCTTTTTGGCATGCTGTTACTGCATTGACGGTGTGTTTGGAATCATTGTCATGCTGAAAAATAAATCTGCTGCTAATCAGATGCTTTCCAGATAGATCAAAATCTGACGTTACTTTTCTGAGTTCATAATTTCATGAGTTTTAAGAAGATCCACAACACCACAGACTGATATGTAGCCCCAAACTATGACAGTGCCTCCACCGTGTTTTACAGATGGATTCAGACACCCACTGTAGTCTCTTTCTCCTGATCTCCTCTGTACATACTGATAATGACTTACATTCAAAGTTGATTCATCTCTCCATCAGAACTGTTTCCACTGATTTTGCAGTCCAGTTGTTGTGAAGTTTGGCATACCTTAGCATTTTCTCCCTGTTTCCCTTCTTTAAGAAAAGATTGTTAGCAGCCGCTAAGCTCCTGGTGACAGATTGGCACACAATCAAAGTAGTCACAATGCTAACTTCAAGTCAAAACAAAATGTAAATGGGTGAATTAAATAACAAATAATTCACCTCTTGTACAGTTGTTATGAAAAAGGTAAATTTGCTATAACTGTTACTTGTACACAGCATTAAACATGCTAATTTCATAGCACTAAATCACTTTCGAAGCTAGCCCCAAGTGGTTGCTGAAGGAATTGCAGTTGCTTAATTTTAAAGCCTGTGGAGGTTGCTGCTTGGTTTGACATAAGAGTCTCTTAGACATCTTATGCCACATTCAAAGGCTGGTTACTCAAGTTTTTATTTAATGTTGCTCTTGGTGGATAAATGATAGAAAATAATTAAATGTAAGGTCATAAATAAATGTGTATTTTTCGGACCATAAGGCGCACCAGATTATAAGGCGCACTAAGCGAAACAAAACAGTCAGATAAGTCAAATTTTACTCAACACATTCTTCTTGCTTCCTCCACTTCCGTATCATTGATTCAGTGTTGAATTCTCTCACAGCTGCTCTATTCCCATATTGTTGCAGTATATTAATGACTAACCTCGTATTGTGGATGAATTATCTCAGTTGTTCTCCTGACTGAAGTTTGGTCCGTTTACAGCATCCTGCCATGCGACTGCATTTGTCCCTAACCATCGGGAACCCTCGCGTTAACTTTTATCGAGTGGAAAAAAGTTAGCGTTTATCCTCCAGCTTCACTGTTTATGTTATGCTAACATAGCTGTGTCGCTAGTGATCACGTAGCACATCATTATATACCAGCTAGCCCAACTTCAGTAACCCTACAAACGTCACTGCTGTTTAGTTTTCTGTCTTCATTTATGTTAGAAGTGATAGCAGAGCTGTACGTTTGAATTTTTTCAGAAATCTCTCAGTCAGAACATGCTATATCATGCTTAGGTGGAAACTAGTGAGCTAACTTCCTGCTAACTTCGTTAAACTTAATACATTCTGTTTTCATGGATGCCTGGATGTTAAACTTAATTGTTACACCTGGTAAAGCAGCAACACTGATCGTTTTTATTAAAGATGAAAGAATTTAGGCATTTTTTTCACTCTTAGTGATACCGCAGTGTTTTGGACCTGAAGTGGACGAAGTTTTGGACCCAGATTACTCTGCGAGGCTCCTGACTACGGTAGCTGTAATGCTCCGACAATCCATCAAGCAGTGCGGCTTCATAGCTTACCAAAGTCGTACTAAAAGATTTTTTGACAGATTTCTGAGCGCTGTGTACCACATAAAATCGGTTCGAGGTCAGTAAGCACAACCAGAATTCTTACATAAGGCGCACTATTGATTTTTGAGATAATTAAAAGATTTTAAGTGCGCCTTATAGTGCGGAAAATAGGGTAAACAGGGAACATGTGAAGTGAAACAGATAATAATGATCTCCAGTTTGTCTTTGCCCTGGACGTGCTTCTGAATCCCACACAAACACTCACAGTAAAGAAAGCCAGCCCGAATAATAAACCATCTTGAGTAATAAAGGACAATAAGGCTTAAAAACCCAACGGCTTAAGGATCACACAATACAAAGTTTTTATTTCTCATCTGAGTAACAATAAAGATCCCCTATCACAGAGAACAGCCATCACGCAAAGGAGAGAATACTTTATTATGAGCCTAGCACCATTATTTTAATCGTTTCCCGTCTGTGTGTTTTTTCTTTAATGGACCAAAAATGGAAAAATAAAACAAATACGATGTCTATTCTCCCACAATTATCAGGCTTAATAGAGGCACTCGGCACCAAGCCCAGCACTCAGCAGGAATTACTGGCAGCAAAATGACACACTCAACTGTGTCTCTAATAAGGCAACACTGCTGCTTTAGATCCTGCCTGTCACAGAATAGAACCATAGTGACACTAATTTCTTTAGCTGACTCTCATAAACATGTCCACATTTTGATGTGCCGGACACACTTAGTTCTCTGACATCTGAAGAACGGACGCTGAATGCCCAGACGGAATAGATTTCATTGTCTGCTGTTATAATGTAATCAGTTTAAGGGGAAAGATGAAGGAGACGAATGCTGCTTTCTTCGGGTCTTTCTCCTTTCATTACACAGACATAGATACGTCTACATAACAATTCAACATTTAATTTGTTTACGCTCCGATTGGATAAGACGTCTCTGCCTTTTGAGGATTTTGTCGTCGCTCTCGTGGTTTATTTGCTGTGACCATACTACAAAAACCGAAATGTTGCTGACAAGGTTGCTCACGTAATATGGTATTAAACTCCACTTTGTGTGGATTAGATAAATATAACTAATCCACTTTGTCAGGTTTTTACTATTATTTTTATCCTTCACTTCCATTAGGAGTATTTTTATGATGGCAAAGCTATGTATGCATAAAGGTGTCTTTAAGTGGTTGGTGAGACTATAAAATTTGTTATTTAAATGCAGTTTATTTGCCATTTACGTCTCACACATTGTATGCCTGACAATATGAGTAACTGGCATAGAGACATTTCTTTAAAAAGCAAATCATCAAAAACACAGTGACAGCACAGAAAACACTAACGGATCAGTCACGCTGACTAAAAATAGGCCCCTGTGACTACAAAAAATTAGCAGTTGCTCGGTGACTGTGATTGGCTAGTTGTTTGCTCTGCCTCTTGGAGCAAAGGTCAATTTTATGAGGCTATCACTGTAGCTAGTGGATATTCAACCCAAGATTTCTGCTTCCATTCACTCAATTACACTAGAGTAAAAATAGGACAGCAACCTACTTGTGACTAGAAAAAAAGCCCTGTTGCCTGGCGACTGCATTTTATTAGTCAAGGTGACCAACAGGTCACCCAGAAGTTGAGCGTGCAACATCCTCAACATCTGGGTGACAGCTTTTGATCTCAAAGTGATTTCACAGGTTGTTCGGTGGAAGGAAAACTGTCCAAACAGTTGTGGGACAACTCGGGCTGACTGCAAACATTCTCAGACAGACTGCAGAAGGTCTGCAAATAATCGCCTAATTTATAAGCCCTGAAATGCCAACAATCAGTCTCAGTCAGCCTGTGTAGTCTGCATCTCTTTGCAGTAGGGGACTCTACTCAACTGGTTGCCAACTCAGAAAAAAATTAAGTGCTCGACAACTATGCTTTTATTTATTTATGTCATTTTGAAATTAAATTGCTGTCGCTGTTTGAGGAGAAATTCATGTTCTGGATGGTTCTGATTTAAGTAGTTAATGTGAATTTCTGTGTACCTGGATTGCAATAGAGTTATAAGTGTTAATCATCATATTGTCACAGACAGATTGCATGTAATTGCCAACTTAAACCCCCCAAAAGACTAATAGCAGACTGACTGCCGTCTTTAAAGCAACCACTGCAAAGGGAATGAGGCTCATTGCATATAGTTGCAATAATTTTGATGTCCCATATCCAGTCGCTGTTTTCCATAGTGTGACTATAATGTAAGGTCACAAAGATGACACAAGAATAAGACAGAGGCTGGTCAATGACCTGACAGAGAGTATTTCTCATCATAAAAACACTCTGGTAGATGCTAAATTTAATCGACATTGCTTTAAAATGAGGCTCCACAGCAAGGGTGTCTCATTTTGTTAAATCCCTTTTGCCTCATCTTGTCCCCCTCATATCTCTTCCTCTCCTCCTTCAATTACATCTTAGGTTGAAGGGACTAAAATGCAAGGAGAGGAGAGAGGAGTTGAGGAGAGGAATCGAGTATGTGCAGTCTGAGAAGAGTGAAGGAGAAAATGCAGAGTAAGTGCACAGCAGGGGGAGGGATATAACAGCACAGGTGAACTCAGTCAACACAATATTGAGGCTGGGAAAGGAGGTAAGTGAAGAACACAGAAATCCACACAAGGAACTAATCTTCAAAATGAAGCCGGAAGTATAATGAAAGAAGAACCATAAATCAGTGTTTTCACACATGTGATGTTTAGTCCGTTTAAATCCAGCTCAAGGTTTGGTTTCCTTTGTGCAGATGTGAACGCGATAATCTGAGATCCCTTTGGAGGTGGTGGCCTCAGTGTGGCTCCAAACAAACTCCTGAGTGGTTCATTTGTGGCGAGAATGGGATTCAAACTCAATCGGAGCCACTAACAGGTGTACGGTGATGAGGCAGAGTGCCGAACGCACACCTTCTTCCTGTTTTCACTCCTGTTAATCTCGCATCAGTCACAGCTGCCCTGTAAGCAGACTGAACACTCATGTGATCTGAAGTGATGTCTGTGTGAAAATAAACCAAAACTGCTGGAAAAACTCATCTGATTTGGACCAGAATGAACTATAGAAAGGAAAATGCTCTAATTTTGACCAAATGTAACTTTCTGCATTTATGTGCAGCTATATGAGTTTGCTGCATTCATGCAATTGCAGTGTAAATCCAGATTGTTCATGACACCATGTAAAAATCCCATTCAGATCACCTGAAATATACCAGAATATTAATTATACAGAAGTGGGGTGTCGCCATACACCTTGGTAGGGAACCTTTTATTTATCCTAAGGAGTAAAACACAATAAAAGAGCTTCTTAGATAGCTATTTTTTTCTTTTTCCTTTCACTCATGGTTTCTCAAACGCACATTCAAATACTGCCAAAGGCTTTTATTTGTTTTCTGAGAGAGTGCAGTGGTAAAACGATGACTTCCCACACAAATATAAAATAAATATAACCCATGTCTATTGAATTTGGTTTGATAGCCAAGTCGTGAGCTGCCAGAGGGGTGAGCTGAGCTGCTGGGAATTCATAATTTATTTTTAAAGTTTTTAAATGGTACCATTTAATGCATCATAGTATAAATGAGGCTACTGATACAAGAAACATGCATCACATAAATATATAAATATATCAGTACTTTCTTTGTTATATACTTTGTTATATAAATTGTTATATACTACAAAGAGACGTGCATTTAGATAGCAGAGATAATGCTCCATGCAAATGCAAGGAAAAGCTGAGATGTACAGAAATAATGCTGGCTACAGAAAAAGGCAACACGAAACAACCAACAGTCTCTGCTGTGACCGAGCCGTGATCCCCTCCCCTCAATCTTCTTTCTTATTTTCTCTTCCTTCAGCCAAAGAGAGGCCTGGGTGAACTATGCGTGTAAAATAGTCAGCTCTGAATAAAAAGGCTTAATTTGAAATAAAAACACTGTAAAGTTTTTCTTTTATGTATGTGCAAAAAGCAGAAACAGAAACCAGCTTAAAGCTTAACTGCCTCTAAAATTGTAACTTCCCCTGAAACTTCCAGTTCACTGCTTTTCATTTTCCATCATTATATGCGTCACTGGGTGTTGGAATCTCTTGCTGATATTTAGCCCCACTTTTAAACCGTGTTTCCTGCAAAAACAAGTTATTAAGACGGCACGGCGAGAGCTGATTGGAGAGGCTGACGTGCCGTCTTCATCTGTTTCTATTGTTGTCTTCAACACCTGAACTGTCAGTGAGCTCAGGCATGTTTTGTGGGTTTGGACCGGGATAAACAGACAGCTGCATCATGCTGCTGATTGCGCGAGCACGCTGTGAATACTCGGTTGATCATAATTACTGAGGGGTTGGAGAAAAATGACCACTGCGAAAGGCAGATGGGAGTGTATCCACACATCTCCCATCTCACACTCATTCATAACAGCCCTCCTGAACAACAGCCTTAAATGATTTTAAATGAAGTCGAGCTCCTTTGGGGGAGATCATTAGCATCTGTGTTCAGAAGAAGTCGTGCTTGGCATTTGTGAAAAACATCTGAATGAAAAGAAAAGAATGTGGACTTTAAATAAGATGTGTGTACATAGCTGCAGCTTCCTGTCATGTTCGGGTCAAATCTGACCAATTTACAAATTTAAAAACTCATAAATATTGTGTTTTACATCCGATTGCCTCGAGACCTTATGACATCCTCCACACTATGCACTTGAACATATAAAAGTGGTGAGCACTTCTTTCGTTGAATTTTGAGTGTTTTAATCAACTTTGTTACATCTGTGGTGTTCCCAGTCAAAAGTGACCGCCATAGAAAATGAATGGGAATCCACCCCCCTTTGGCCTCTGACCCCCTGAATGGCCCACTGAAAGACAAAATGAAAGACCCACTTTATGACCTACTGAACCACCCACTGAACTGAATTTGGTGGTGAAAAAAGTTTCTTATGTTAATTTAAGAGCTGTTAAAACAGACCAGTCAATTGTGACCGGAATACTAAAGTAAGGGGGGTGAGGGATGAACGCAACAGGAGGGTTAACTTTAGATCTACTATGGGTTCACACTATGCACTTGAACATATAAAAGTGGTGAGCACCTCTTTCGTTGAATTTTGAGTGTTTTAATCAACTTTGTTACATCTGTGGTGTTCCCAGTCAAAAGTGACCGCCATAGAAAATGAATGGGAATCCACCCCCCACTGTCTGCCATCTATAATCCAGTTTTGAGATCCCTTCCCAGACGCCTTAACGCCCACTCAGGAAATCACATGATAGTGTGGGGCTAGGCTTCACAATGAGCTCACCCGAAACCTTGGCTGATTGTGACCTACACCCGTTTTCACACCTTGGCTCATGTGGGTAGAGGATCATTAGAGGGTCCTTTTGTCCCCTCTTGGGGGGACACTCCCACAGGGTTTAAATCTGGGACTCTCCACCATTTGACCCTAGAACTGAAGAAGCTTCTCGGATGAGAGGGTAAACGTCTTCAAGCAACTTAAAGAAGTTGAGACGCTTTTCTTTCCTTAGACTTAAGATCTACTGCAAATTTACACTAACAGGTCTGAGTTACTTTTATATTCAAACAGCAACATAAACACCTGGCAAATGATGTCAGCACAGAAGTGCAATTCTAGCTAAATATAAGAGCTAATACAGGACTTCTGCACAGTACTGTATGTGTTAAATTTGAGCGCAAACACTAGCTAGAGACGTAATCATTTCACTTTATTCAGCTTTTTCTTATTACATGACAGTGAAACCAAAGCTTAAAGATGACAAAAAGAAAGCATTAAAACTTGAGTCTTATTTGTGTTGTCTTGGTTTGAAAGGTTATTGCTGATGTGTGGGAAGATATAAATAAGTCGAAGAAGTCCAAAATAAAAAACAGTTGGATAATCATTGTGCGTTTAATGCAGGTTTTTGTGTCTGTGCAGACATCACTGACATTTTAAACGCATTCCCCTAACTGATTTTGATAAGATTGGTAAATAACTAATAAAATAATAATCCCCTGTCACTGATGTTGTGATCCAACAATTCAGTTTCATCTTTTTTGTATGACGCCTAAGAACTAAGAACATACGTCTATTTTGAGTGTGTATTCTCCAAGCTGTATGTCCCACATGGCTGCTTGTTTTTCCGCAGTGCTATCAGCCTCTTCATCACCGGGGCATATGTCTTCATTACCATATCTGACTGGCCTGCTAACACGCAGGTGGAGGAAGCATCAATCACCAGGAGCAGCAGATAACAGAATGGATGGGAGAGAAGCATTGATCGAATCCTTGGGGGGCTAAACCAAAGTCATGTTAAAGAAGGGGGTTAATGCTTCAAGGGCCACTTGAGGTCAACGGAGGCGCCAACGGAAGCCAACGCTGACAATCGAACGGCTTACAGAGGAGAATGGCAGAGGCATGTTACAAGGTCACCCATGCCAGTCATGTCCTTGATAACACATCATTGATTTTAGGAGAAAAAACAAAGCAGTTCATTTGTGATTTTTGCCACAAAGGAGCTGGGCTAAATACGCTTCTCATGGAAAAAATTATGCAAAATGTATTTTTAAGATTTTTAATTCTCGGCTGTTAAGTTTGCTTGCTCTTCCTGTTAGCGAGACACTAGGAAGGTGCTATAAACAGTATTATTAAGGACCATGCAGATGACTTTGTTCATTTATATTCAGTAGCTGAAGCGACGTCAATCATTGACTGCTGTATGTGAATCAGATTGACCAGTTGTTACCATCACTGAGCAAACATTACTTTGTCTTCATGTTGCAAGGTGTCACAAAGTGTGGTAGTTTACACATTCTCCTGGCATATGAAACATCCCTGGTTTGATCCTGGGAAGACACACAAATCCCTTGTGATCCTTGTGAATAAGGGAGCAGCTGAAAGTAGTTTCTTCATTTGAAAGTAAAGTACTTGAGGTCACCCTCTATCTGTCTAATGTGCAACAACCATTTGTGCCATGGAATATGGTCTAAGGTGACTTGAAAGTGCTTTGCAAACTGACTGCACTGAAAATATTCTGAATATTTAACTATAAAACACCAACTTATGTGTCGTATCCGTAGGTTTGGTCATGCTGGCTGAAAACATGTGGCCATGCTGCAGTTACACTAAGATCTATAGGACTGTAACCTCCATGTGGCTAGGAAAGAAATCTGTGGTTGCCGGGTAACTGCATTTAATTTTTTTCTCATTCGGCAACTGATTGCAGGCAGTCAAGGTGACCCACTAGTCCATCAGAGAATGAGCGTGCAAGATCCTCAGCCTCTGGGTGACGCCTTATGATCACAAGGTGATTGCACACTTTGGCTGTTGGGAGTCAACCTGCCTCCAAACAATCGGCCTGACTTGTACCGACTGCGATCACACTCAGACACACTGGCGAAGGATTGCAGTCAGTCTGAGCTGTCTGCAGAACATACAGCACTCAACTTCACTGGTTTTCAACTGGTTGTACTCTGGTTACATTCCTATATAATCAAGCTTGTCTAGCTCCTGTGTCATTAAGCAGTTTTATCTGATTCCTGCAGCATCTGTTTCACTATTTGTGGAGAATTTTCTAGATTTTAAATCTACAACTTTCTGGCTGGACTCTAATATTTAAGTGACTGATGTGAATATCCGTGTATGCAGTTGCTAACAGAGTTACAATTGTTGACAGTTTATCAGTTAATTGCCACATTATCACAAACAGATTGCATATAATTGCCAACTTGATCCTATTCAATCACAAACTGATAGCAGACTCTGTCTTATTACCATTTTATTGCCGTCTTGATGCACTAAAGTTACTTTGAAGACAACAATGAGTTGCAAGTGGTCACAGCCACTGTTTTCCTGAGTGTGAAGCATCATTGTTTGTTTGTTTTTTATTTTAAAAAGTGAATATAAATATAAATAACTGTTAGATCACAACCAATCCGATGCATTTCAGATAAATGTAACTTCCCTTTTGGGTTGCAACCAGGTTGCACATTTTTCCTATGCACTATCTGATTGTAGAGATTACTACAGATGTGCAAAGCCAGCTACTTCATTGACTATTATTGATAGGCTTTCTAAGAAAAGTAGTAGGACTTCAGTTGAGAAAAGGTAGATTTAAAAAAACCTAAATTATCTACTCAGATACAATTATGTGAATAACACTGATTCATGATATGTAACAGCATCCTGCCTCTTTACTTTCAGTCAGTGAACTGGTTGACCTTTGACTACAGTGTAGTCATTCACTACATCGGTTTACATGCTTCTATCTTTATTTGTTTTCTAGGCGTTCACCTTTAACTAGTTGACTTGATTCCTTAAGCACCAGTGTGCATCTACAGAAGAACAGGCCGAATACAGACAAAGCATTCAACATTCACTCAGGATTAGATTTGTTGTTCCAAAGAAACGGAATCACATCACAATCAGAGGGAGCTCAGAGGAGGTGAGCCAGGGTTGGTGATTGTTTCAGTCAGGGGTCACTGGGATTGGACGCAGGAGGGATAAAGTAGGCATTGATTAGCAGGGACTGGTTGGGATCTGGGCTCATTTCAATGGCTTACCTTCTTGTATCTGGGGACAGGAAGCTGTTTTGTTCCAGCAAACATAAAGCACCAAGACACAGAGTCGATGACAGCATGCAAAAGAGTAAGGTGGAGAAGAAAAAAAGAAAACATTGATCATATGAAATTAAAGTTATAGGTGACAAAAAAACAAAAACATGCAAACAACAGAGGAGAAAAACAAAAACAAAGCAGTCTGCAGTGTTTCAGAAAGATTTTTTGGTTTACACAGCTCAGAGCGCTGCTGAAATGCCAAATGTGGAAACAGTCTGAGTGGAAAAGAAATGATTAAAGCAATAGTGGATTTGAATGGCCTGTTGATACAGTGAACGCAATTGAAAATCCATTAATTTATTTGTTTATATTTGGCTATGTTAATTGGATTTGAGACAATAGTTAGTGACAGTTTGAGACAAGTCTGAGTTACACAAACAGCTCTGTATTGTTGTGCTGCTGGAGACTTTAACACAACAGCTCACACAGTATCCAGATCATAGTAGAGAAAAATAGGATTTCAACACATGCAACATGAAAACACCTCCATATGGTGAGAGGGACACCTTCAGTGGCACTCATGGCTGTTTATCACAGTCAGGAGTTAAAGTGGGCTGGAACTATTTAAGACTATGTTATTAATAAGTAAATAAGTCTGAGTGGTTGATTCATGCTCTGTAATTTAAGTGAGTTTATTTTTCAGCTCATTTCTTTTCTGGCGTGGCTCTTTTGTGAGCGGGTCACTCATTTTGTAACCCTCATTAATGCCGCTGTTGTGACAAGGTCTGTTTGATCGTTTGCTAACCTAACCAGCAAGACTTTTGTGCCTCAACAAAATAACCAAATCCACAAAAAAGAAATAAATATATAAATAAAATGCAACTGAAAAACAATACCAAACAGCAGAGCATGAAAAGAAGGGTTTTCCAGTGGACAACCTCTGGGACCATTAACTCGTGTAGCCTAATACACTGACACTAATACAGTCTGTGTGTAACAATGAGTAGCAGGAAGGATTTCACAACACCCTGGATGAAAATGTGCTGCACTTTCTATGTGCTACCGCTAGGCATGCCTTCCAGTCAATACTATGGGCACACTCAACCCACAATCCTCCTAAAGGACATGCATTCTCACATTTTGATTCTGATCCCTGTCATGCATTCATATGTGCAGGTCGATGAAGTGGGATCACTAAAACGGAAGATTAGGATATCTTTGTTTTGCTAGCTACTGACACAGAGCCTTATTCCCACTTAGAGAGAACACGTTCAATATGAACAGGTGATCGCTTCATTGTCAGACATGACAAAAAGAGTTTGTTTAGTTACAGTTTTGTTAATTTAGTTTAGTTAAGTCAAAGTTAAAAGATCACCCTTAAAAGTTATCTTGTTTAGTCATGTTGTTAAATGTACTTGACATTAAAGAATGTTTTAAGTTAAATGCTGTGTGAGAATGCTGGGCAGTGCAGGTAGTGCAGGCTGCAGAACCAAGCTGCTTACAGTATTTTAGTAACACTTGTAGTAATAACATGGCACTTTAATGGGGTAGGACATATTCACTGTTTGTTTAAGAGTAGCAGTTACCAGCTTGAATTCAAACGTATACTGAAAAGCATGGCATGCAATCATAAAGTATGACTATTCTGATAACAATCTTAATATTGCTCCACAGAGAACAAACAAATCTATCCAAGCTCACAGTAAGTCAAAGTTGCTTCTTTGTTTGCTTGTTTGTTTCTTTGGCCAGAGCTGGGATCTGGTTAGCTAAGGTATGTACAGACACCTACCCTGGGTATTCCTAAGCTGTTTACCACAGGACATTGTGTTTTAAGCTTAAAAGGAGCAGAAATGTCAAAGCAACATATTATGCTCTAACTTGTGTTTTGACTCTGGGTATCTTTGTACGATGAGCCCTTGTTCTGCATAAAGACACCATATCAAATCTGCATATACTCACCAACTGTATTGAACAGTCTTTTCTTTTGAGGTTTTGCAGATTCTGTACCCACTAACTAGGTGTCACTGACTTGTCAACGTGGTGACAATATAGGATCAGTCGGTAAATCCTTGGCAGCCACCTGTCGCTCTGCAAAATGTGCACTCCCCAACCAGTTGGCAAAAGCCTCTTTGTGATGGGTTTGACATATTGCATATTGCTACGGCTGCAGTGTGAATGGATGTGCTGGACTTGTCTACAAACACTGTCCAGCTACTCCGTTAGCTGTTGTGAAACTGTGAAAGGTGCCACACACACCGAAAATAGAGACGGTTCAGTTTCAAAGTAAAAGCTGCACCTTTTAAACATGTAAGATGTTCACTGAAGCGCTGAGGCACAGCTTTTACTTTGAAAGTTGCCTTCTCCAATTCTGGTTTGCACTTTTTCAAGTTGTAATGTCGCTCATAGTTAGTGTGTATTTGCAGACAATCAATAAGTAGCAGACTCTCCCTTCAGAGGCAATTTGTAGTTTACTTTTGAAATATTAGTGCATATTTTGTGATTTTGAGTACGGATCTATTGAGTAAGGATATTATTCTGAACATCAAGAAGGTATGCTGTACCCTCCTGTTTTCAGTCATTACGCTAAGCTAAGGTATTTATCTCCTGTTTTATACTTAACAGAAAGAAGACTGATCTTAATCTTTGGGGGGTTTTCATCGTCTTTAATAAGCAAACTTTTTGTAAATTATTCTAAGGATGATGATGCACAAACAATAAATGACCTTAAAAGCCTTCATTGACAAATAACATTTATAATTTATCATTTAGCTAGCAGACACTTGCGGTCTAAGGCTTTATAGCACCAGATATGAATAACAATTGATTTTACTGCAGCCATGATATAGCAGCTTCTTACTCCATCCTTTCTGAATAGTCTTGTGGGAATGTCTGCCGGACACTTTATCAATATTTACAGCTGGAATATGACAAGTTGAAAAGTACGAAATGAATAATTTCTCTAATGTTTCTGATGTTCCTCCTTTTACTGTGATGTGGGGAATAAAAATGAAGACAAGTTGTTTCATAAGGCCTTTTTATGTAAAAGCTGTGACATGAAAACAGTTGCAATTATTGATAATGAATTTTTGAAAAAGAGCAAAAACATCTCTAAGAAACCAAGTCTGTGTGTGTGCGTGTGTGTGTGTGTGTGTGTGTGTGTGTGTGTGTGTGTGTGTGTGTGTGTGTGTGTGTGTGTGTGTGTGTGTGTGTGTGTTCGTTCTCACATGAATGTGGGTGTACTAGGAAATAAAAGGAGTCTCTGCAGCAGAAAGAAGAGACTGGAAGATTACTGTGGAGTGTTAATGTAGGTTTTAGTGTAGGTCGTGGTAAATTAACAGGTCTGGGTTTTGCAACTGAATTGTAAGACAATGTGAGACTCACTGATAAGTGCAGGAAACTCCAGAAAAATCACCACTGAAACTGTGTGTCTTCCTCACAGTGATGTGAAAATGATTCAGCAGCTTGTAAAACCACCTTGAGCAGCAGTAACCTGAAGTAATCATTTTCTTTATGACTTTCAGTTTCTGACATTGTTGCTCAATGACTGGAAGGTACCCAGGCTGCAAATCAAGCCCTCCACCACTGTGCTGTGTTTGGGTTTTCACCAAAAATGCCACTGTCCACATTTAGCTGACATGTGGAGTCTTTATAAGGAGATTGGAGGGGTCGTGTTGGCGTAATTTGCAGCTAGCATGCCCTGGTGCACATCCCATTTGGACCTTTAAAACACACTGCACACACAGCGGTAACCCTGCTCACTGACAAGTGATGACCTAGGAGTGACCGATCAGTTTCCCTGAGAGGGATTGGTCACTCAGTGCATCACGGCACACTCCAGAAGGGACACCTTGTTTGTAACTGAACCATGTGAGTGTCATGTCTGTGTGCATTAGGCAGGAACGGTGGACCTAAAGTGCAGACTCATGGAGGCAAAAAGGTGAACTCAAATGCAGCTCTATTGCTGGATGGCCAAAAAAACTGAAAACTGGCTAAACTGAAAATACAGATAACTAAACAGGCAGGCAGATGGAACACACAGTATGTGACGAGAGAGATCACAACACAGACCAACGCAAACACAGGGCTTAAATACACATAGGGAGCAATCAGGGAATGGGAGACAGTAGGGAAACACAGCTGGGACAAATCAGACCTAACGAAACAAGGGAAGCAAAACCAGACACACTGCGCGCTGGACAGGGACTATCAAAATAAAACAGGAAACACACAACAGGCACAGAGGCACGGACTTGACACTGAACAAAAGGAACACAGAAACAAAACTGAAGAACTAGAAAACACAGAAGAAAGGGCTAGAAGTAGAAATACAAAACTAAATAATAGAAACACTAAGTCACCGACTATAGACAAACAAAATCAAAACCACTGGGTCACCAGACCCAGGTTCCCTAACAGCGAGTGCTTTTGACATTGTGGTTTAAATTGGCATCCTGGGCATGAGAACAGGCTACATCTGGCCAGTTAATTATTCTCTATTCTTACTCCTTTTTAAAAATTCTTTTTAGCATATTTACACTTTAAAAATGGTTCACAGAAACACCAGGATAAGATTATGTATAAGCTGAGATAATAGTTGTGTCTCTAAAACAGAAACAAAACACATAAATTTGTATTGCACAGGAGGAGGTCAGCTTAGACCTGGGAAAGTAGTCGGGGAAACCCTGATTGACGATGCTTTCAGTATTTATTTCTTCTCCACCATTGTTTCGAAACACATTTCAGTACCAAATTCCTTAATTTCCTAGATTTTTGTGGGGTTTTTTTTGCAAGTGCAGGATTTGAAACAGGATTTAAATCTACGCTCTGACTACACGCCCTTGCTGAGCGAATTGAAGTGTTGTGAAATTTGTGATCCTCTGACTTTTCATCTAACTAAATCGATTTCGTTCAATGATACGCTTAGACTCACTGTGTGTCTTTCTCATGCCCGGGAAAAGATGATCTCAAAAGATGACACACACACACACACACACACACACACACACACACACACACACACACACACACACACACACACACACACACACACACACACACACACACACACACACACACACACACACACACACACACACCATATCCAAATACAGGCTAACTAAAAGAGTGGGCCCCACCACTGAAATTCAATCATACAAGAGATATGCCATCATTCCCCACTTTAATGTGTTAAAGTTGTCCACCTGATGCTCTGATTCCAAGGCAGCCGCTGTGTCTCCCTCTCTTTCGTCTAGCCTGTTCGACCCTGCTCTGTGCAGGCTGGGACTTCCCTTGTCTCTCCACTCTTCCTTCACACTTTACCTCTTTTTCCCTTTATCTCTGACTTTTGGCTAACTGACTGTTTTCTAGTGTGAGAGAAACTGACTAGATGTAGATTGCTGACAAACTAAACCATTCTCTGCAAATATTAAAGGGGGGATATACTAATGTTTCAAAACAAGAAAAATCAGGAAGTCTTACAGAACTGCAAGCATGACTAGCGGTTCTTTAATATACAACAAAAGCAGGAGAAATATCTTTTCTTTAAACCCTCTGTGCTTTCTAAACAATATGCATTTGCAATAATGTGCAATAACGCTCTGAGTGACTCGAGGAATATGATGTACTGTGCAAATAACACTGATGGCAAAGATTTGATAAAGCAGTACAGCAACCCAGAGATGAAGCCAACAGGAAGGAAGCAAACGGCCCCTTTTGGCTATAGTAACCTTTCCATGAAAGCAGGTTTTCGAGAACTCTGGAAATCCAGTTCCTGCAGGAACCTACACATGCACTTTGCTTGGTTAAAAGAACGGGGACAAAATATTGCACTGAAGTTTGATTTGGTGTGTGCAACATTCTTTCAGATGGCAAATTGGATGCTGCTATCTATATTGAGACGAGAAGAATCTGCAGCAAATCTGAGAACAATCTGACCAGCATTTCCTACCATGTGCCAAATCTGAGGACAGATGGACAGACAAGCTGATAGACCGCCTGGTATGACGTGCTACTACAAGGACAAAAAGGAACAAAGGCGTTGATTCATTTTTAAACTCTGAACATGTGGGGTTCGTGTTGTGCTTTGCCCATGAGCCTGCAGATCATTCTAGCAAGCAACGAGGTGCAAGAACCTTTTAGATCTGAAAGAAATAACCCAGATCAACTGTGACTGTTACCTGCTAAGATAATAAATTGGAAAAGTCAGGTGTGAGTGGAAGCACTAAGGAGCAGTGATTGTGGATTCCAGCAGCCGTCCGGCCTGCTGTGTCTGAAGTCTGGGAGATCAAAAGCTGAAACAGCACTCAGTTTTCAGGTGCTAATAGATTGTTTCTCATATTCAGCGAAGCCGATCATTCATCATTCATGAGCTTTTCTGCAGATATTTGTAAGATTGTAAATTGCCCTGTAATTTTTCTGCACTTATGAAGCTGAATAACAACAGAATGAAGGTAGAGGAGCAGTGACTGCATCTTTCCATAGATGGGCCTCCTGCAGGGAGGAGTTCCGTGGACAATTTTATGGTTGTATGGTGATGTGTTGGGGCATAACAATGTATAAGCATGACAGCAGGAGAACTGTGGTAGAATTACAATCATTCGAGGTGAGAGGAACTAAAGAAAGTGACAGTGTGTTACTCGCTGAGATTTGTAATGGCAAGGTAGGAATACACGGTTACATTATGTTTGCATCAGTAAAATCAAAGAGGTGAAGCTACTGTAGCTGATAGAGATTCAAAAAGAATCTACAAGATGTACTATTTAAGTGGTTTTCTGTCATTTTTGCAGTGTCATTCAAATAACTTGTATGATTTACTAAGATTTCTGATAAAGTCTATTTGTGGCGAACTGAGAAAATTTTACTTGTGGGGGCAAAGGAGAGGCAAGAGGTCAAGGCAGCGTGGCACATAGCTCTATCCATCATGATAGCCACAAAAAACTATTTGTTATATAATTATCTCTTCTAAGAAAACAAAGGCTATGAGAGACTTTTGGACAAAAAAGCAATTAGTTTTTACAAGTATTGTAAGGACATAAAAGTTGGCCCCCCTGTAGAGCCACCCCTTATTTGATTACACAACATTGTCACATACTTTTATTTAGCTTCTGTGCTTTTCCAGTACACAAAATAATGTTGTAAAATGTGATATGTTATAGAATAATTAAAGATTCAGTTCAATTCAGTTTTATAGTGCCAATCTACAATAGCAGTAGCACAAAAATAGCACAAAAATATAGAGAAACAGAGAAAACCCCAACAATCATATGACCCCCCTATGGGCAAGCACTTTGGCAAGAGTGAGAAGAAACACTCATGAAACTGTGAAAGTCAAATTATTTGTCTATTATTATATTATATTATTATAAGTGCTCTCTTACATGAGAGCAGTAAGAACTTAAAAAGATGTTTAAAGTTGCACTTTTATAACATTACCGCATCTCATTTTAGGCAAAGTAGATGTACTAAAATGTTAATATAAATAAAAACGCCTGTTCTGAATTCTAAGTGTAACATTACCCAGTCTACCTTTGCTGGAACTAGCCGAATAATAGTGGTCAGTAGTCAGCATTAGAGAAGACAGGATACCAAAAACCTAGTAGATACCTATATGAGAAGACTTACACGATTCTTAATAATATAATGTTTATCCCATGTATTTAAACAAAAACTGCTTTATTAGAAAGTTATATTAAATTACTGACATCTTCATGGGTCATTTATTTCAAATGTTAGAATTATATTTTGTTGATAGAACACATTGACTTTATTAGTCAGAGTCAAAGCGGCGCTATCACGGCAGCTGAACTAACTGCCATCTTCCATATGTAGTTTCTACAGCACCATTTGTAGTTTTTTTCATGGGCTTGCAGGCTTCCTTCTGTTTTTGTTCAGCATGTAAGGACCAGAACATTTGTAGGCGTATATTGGCCCCTTCAGTTCTGGTGGAATACCTGCTTCAGTACTTATACTGCCTATGATGGTATGGTACCACAGAAAAACAATTCTTGTTGTGTTTTCAGAATATCAAATGGAACTGTGAGTATCAGTCCTGGTGACATCACGTAGTTAGCGTTGTAATATGATACATTTAATTTCCTAGATTTATGTGGCCAAAATCAGTCTGTTTTACCAGAACTTACCATTCAACTGGATGCTTAAATGTAACCAAGCAGTGTCTGAAAATGAAAGTAGTAATAAAAACGTCTCGACTTCTTAAAACAGATTTGTTCTGTATACATCCTCACTACAGGAGGTAGAGCTGCAAATATGGATGGAAACAGTCACATATTTTGGGTGGGCACTGACATTCTACCTCTTCTATTGTTTAGGTTGTCGACGTGTTGGTATGAACTTCTTCTGAGGAGGAAATTTACAATCTCAAATACCAAAGTAAGACACAAAAATTGCACATTTCCTTTGTGGCTTTAAAAGTATTGACCTTACTGAGCTTTATCAGTATCAACTAGCTGTAAAACAAAGAGCATCTCTATCAATGGCCGAGGTCTCGGAGATGGAACTGAGTCATTCTGTGCTATTTGCTAAAGTCTCACCAGGGGTGATGGAAATGAAACACCCCAAAGAGAGAGATTTAGAGAACTTCTTTGTCAGTACTTGAGTCATCATGATGCCACACATTCTGGCTGCTCCAGCCAACAACCATGTAGAGGAAGAGCTCCCAGCTCTCAGCTATTTTTGTCTTTCTGGCCATCTACATGTATGCACTCTCTTATAATGCATTAAAGCCCAAGGAGGCTAAATTAATTTATTTCTCTCAAGTGAGATAATGGATGTGTTCTGATGTACTTGGCTTAGCAGAACCAGCATCCCAGGAAGCTTACTAAGGGAAGGAAAGGAGATAAGTTAATGATGTAAGACCTAAAACTTAATAGCTTCTTTCACAAATGTTAAAGCCTGATCCTGTAATGTTGTAGCCCACCACTGCACTGATAATGTACAGTAATGGTGAAGAAGGTGTGTTGTAAGTAAATTACGTGCTGTATCGTTTGAAATGTGACAAAATCAAGCTCAGTGGCACTCCCGTCAGATCAGCCGATAACCTTTTTGGTGAATCTTACACGAGTCATGTTTTTTAATTACCTGTGCATCTGCAAGCTGCTTTGCAACCCATCACAACCCCAGCTCCTTCATGTTGTGTTGTGTACTAGCTGATTCGTGTACTGGCTGTTGTCACTGACATGTGCCAGTGTAGCATTTAGCTTGCTTCAGGATGCTTCTCATACTGTTTACAGACATATCTTCCCCTGTTTCCTCAAACTCAAGTATATTGCTTCCACCTTGTACCAAGTTGGACTTTTCATGAGCCATATAAGGAATCCACTTTGTACCAATGTATTGTTTTTACCTCAACAACAGGATTTGCAGCACTTACCATGCAAAACTCCTTGAGGATGGGAAAAATGGTTCAGTTTTTGTGTTGTCACATTATAAAAAGACGAAAAATGAGCAAAACATTTTAATAAAGCCTACTAACACCCTTGATAAACATACAGTTATGCAATGGCTATCATATACGTACATAAAGCTTAATGAGGAACTGATCAAAATAACATTACACAATCCATTCCCATAAAATAATCATTTCCCCCGCCCTTTAGCTCCTGGCTGTTGACATTTATGTCTGCAAAAATGACCCAAAATCAATCTTTAACAGTTCCACAACTTAAAGGCCAAACTGGTGTATGAATATGTTTTCTACAACAGCTGTGTCTTATTCGAGAGACTATGGTCGTCACCCTGCACTGCACAAACCTAAATCCAAAATTTAACTGTAGCAAACATGTTAGTTTTTCCACCCCTTCCCCCAAAGACCCAATCACCAGCTGAACCTGCAGTAATACAAGCCAATCATCCTGTCTCAGCCATTAAAGAAGCTCTAATGTTAGCTGTGTCCCAAAACCTAGGCCGCATCCTTCGAAGGACCCGGCCCTCGCAGTCTATGTGGGCGGGGTCCTTCGAAGACCAAGAAGGCTGGAAGTGTGAGGCTGTGAAATTGGACGGTCTAACCTTCAGATTTGCGTCACCAGGCGTCTCGGTGGAGTTTAATAAACTCGGCTGTCTGCTCCTTGCTATCTAAGGCTACGTCCACACTAGCCTGGATAGATTTGAAAACGGCGTTTTCATCTGAAAATGCTCCATTCTCGCCTGAAAATATCTTAAAAGTTTATTTTGTGACCCAGAAAGAGTAATAAGAGTAATATTAAAACTAAGTAGCTGCCGCCATTATTGGAAACTGGAATTGGCTGGGCCGCGCTATAAATTCTGGGATAGGTTGGGCCACGAAGGACCCACCCGACCCATCCTTCAAATCCGGGGAAATGAAGGACGCATTTGTCGGCCGCCTTTGGAGCAGCCTTCGAATTTGGACAGCCTTCGTCGCCTGGCTGTGATGTAACCGGCCTTTAATAGTGGCCTACCAACGATGCGGCCTAGGAATTGGGACACAGCTGTTGTGTAGCTTTGCTCATGCGTAGGAAAGGTTAAACCTGCAGTGGGTTAGAGGTTTGATGCTTTGCTGATGACGTGAAACTTACCTTGTGAAAACCTTGTAACAATTCGAGTTCAGTGTAAGAAATTTGACAAATATATCCATAACTGATGGCCAACAGTACAAAGAAGTCTAACATATGGTTGACAGTAGATGAATTTCCCTCGTTTAGAAGGGCTACAGGTCCTTATAAAATCAATAACCAACCAATAACAGCCCAGAGAGTCATCAATGCTTGTGCTATAACGTCTGTATCTATACCTGGAACTTAATGGAAATACTATTTGAAGTCAGCACATGTCTGGTTTGAGTAAGTGCTAGTTTCCCTCCCCTTTTGCTTAGTGACATGCCTGCCACATAGAAATTAAGTTCACTTCAACATGATAGAAATCAGAAAGATGAACTCACACATGGTTTTATTAACAGTCTGAAGATTCAAGGCCTAATGCCAAAAGATCAGCGTTTGATTTTTTTTTTCTTCAATGGTATAAAAAAAGAGAGAAAAAGGTTTTTAATCATGGTGATTTTGCCTTGTAAAAGTAGCTTTCATAAAGGTAATCCTATCAAATAGGTCTGGCTCTCTTCTTGTTGACATGTCACGGTGAGGATTTAATTAAATGTTAATAAGAGAGAGTCTGTGGGCTTTTGTGTCCTATTACCTTCATACTTATTGCTTGGTTCAGAGCCCTTCAGTTCCACTTACAAATTGAAAGTAGATTACTATGTGTAGCTGCCAAGAAACCCACAGACCTCTTATATTATGTGTACAGTTTAACTGAAAACGGCTCTGCAACAGCCTCTATAAGCATTAATGAGTGAATTAATTAGTAGAAAAAGGAACTTAACGCTGCGTGGTAACTTGTTTCTGCCCTCTGTAAGGAGGATAAGAAAGGTACAGTGAATAACTCATTCATCCTTTTTGAGTCCCAGAAAACACACAGTGACTGAAGATCATACAGTTAAGCCCAAAATTATTCATACCCCTGGCAAATTTTGACTTAAAGTTACTTTTATTCAACTAGCAAGTTATTTTTTGACTGGAAATGACACAGGCGTCTCACAAAAGATAATAAGATGATGTACAAGACGCATCATTGTGGAAAAAAATATTTCTCAGCTTTTATTTACATTTGAGCAAAAAGTATCATGTCCAGAATTATTCATACCCTTTACAAACTGTCACAGTCTCTGGGAAAATCCAAAGTTCCATACCATTCCAAATAGTCAAAGCTGTTCTAAAGCATCCTAATTACCCTGATTAATTGGAAATAGCTGTTTTGATCAACTCAACAGGTGAAAAACAGCAGCTCTCTGCAGGTGGTCTCTGGACATTCATGGCTAAGACAAAGGAACTCAGTGAGGACCTGCAGCTGTGCATTGTGGCTGCTCACAAGTGAGGAATGGGCTACAAGGCCATATCCAAATGTTTTCAAGTTCCAGTGGCTACAGTGTAAAGTATTATTAAAAATACAAGATGTTCCGCACTGTGGAAAATCTCAGAGGACGTTGTCGGAAGCCAAAAGTGAAACCTGTGTTGGCCAGGAGGATAGTGAGAGAGGTGAAAAAGAATCCAAGGATCACCACCAAGGCCATTCTGGTGAATCTGGGCTCTGCTGGTGGCAATGTCTCAAGGCAGACAGTCCAACGGACACTGTTGGGTTCCACGGATGCAGACCAAGGAAAACGCCACTTCTCCAGGCACTTCTAAGGCATGCCAAAGCTCATTTGGCCTTTGCAAATGCTCATCTGGACAAAGAAGAAGGTTTCTGGTCTTCAGTGTTATGGTCAGATGAAACAAAAATTGAATTATTTGGTCACAATGATGTTGCCTTCATTTGGCATAAAAATGGAGAAGCCTTCAACCCAAAGAACACCATCCCCACTGTCAAACATGGTGGTGGGAACCTAATGCTTTGGGGGTGTTTTTTTAGCCAATGGACCAGGGAACCTAATCACAGTAAACAGCACCATGAAAAAGAGCAATACATGAAGATTCTCAACAACAACATCAGGCAGTCTGCAGAAAAACTTGGCCTTGGGAACCAGTGGACATTTTAGCACGACAATGACCCAAAACATACAGCAAACGTGGTGAAGAAATGGTTAGCAGACAACAACATTAACGTTTTGCAGTGGCCTAGCCAGAGTCCTGACTTGAATCCAATTGAGAATCTGTGGAGGGAGCTAAAGATCAGGGTGATGGCAAGAAGACCCTCCAACCTGAAAGATTTGGAGCTCATTGCTAAAGATGAATGGGCAAAAAAATGCCTGTGGAGACATACAAAAAGCTGGTCTGCAATTATAGGAAGCGTTTGATTGCTGTAATAGCCAATAAAGGCTTTTTTCTATTGATTATTGAGAAGGGTATGAATAATTCTGGACATGATACTTTTTGCTAAAATATAAATAAAACCTGAGAAATATTTTTTCCACAATGATGCCTCTTGTACATCGTCTTATTATCTTTGGGGAGACACCTGTGTCATTTCTGGTCAAAAAAGAACTTGCTTGTTGAACAAAAGTAACTTTAAGTCAAAATTCGGCAGGGGTATGAATAATTATGGGCTTAACTGTATATTATTTGCTTTGTGATAGAAGCGTGAGGAGACAGAAAAAAATGCCGAGGTAATGATTAGTGACTTAATGGATGGGAAATTATGCAGATAGCGTTTTGTTGCTTTTGTGCTGGGTAAGTGAATAATATCTTAAAATGCAGTGGGAAGGTTTCCGTCTGCTGATTGAGCTGCAGGGCGAGGCCTGTCTGTGCTTCTAGCATGAGATAATCAAAAAAGCTATGAAGACAGCACAGGCGGTCCAGGGTTCGAATCCACCAGCCTGCCGGGGCTTTTCCATGCAGAGTTTCCTTGTTCTCCCTGTGCCTGCATGGGTAACACGGCTTCCTCTCACAGTCAAAGACACGCATGCTAGATTAACTGGTATTTCTAAACTGACTGTAGGTGTGAGTGTGAATGTTTCTTTCCTGACACTATGACAGCTGGGATGAGCTCTAGCCCTTCCCCTGCAACTCTGAGTTGGATAGAATTACAACAATTTCAGGGAACAAATTTCTGGAACAAAGCCCTGCTGATAAGGCCTCCTTTGAAACTGTGGCTGCTTTGGCTGCAGAAGACTTCTGGTCCTGTTGAAGTCTAAAGGAAAACGGCTCTTGAACTTGACTTTGACTTCCATAAGCACTTTCATGGTGAGTTCATGGACTCAGTCACTCAGTTTGGGTTGCACTGAATAAAATCCAGTCAATTTTGTAAATTCTGGTGGACTCTGTGTTTGGGAAAGGAGGGTTATCAAGTTTATCTCCACTGGCTAATGACCATAGACAGTATAAAATATGGATGCAGCTACTGTGAGCTCACCCATTGGTTTCTGATGTCTCATTCTTAAGCCTCGGGCGACAAAGAAGGGATGGTCTGACTGTGAAACCACATGCTCATTGGCTAACAGCTTGTAGTTTGCCAATGAAATTAAATTAAATTTGAGGATATAATTTGAAGCTGATGAAAATCCAGAGAATGTACCACTCTCTTTAAAACTAAGTGAGAATCCTTTATAAATGCCTTTATAGTGCACACAGGATGAAATTGTAAACAGTTTCACAGTTTTACAGTTTGACTGTACAGTACTGATCATTTATGTGCATCAGGTTCTTTGACTGTACTTCAGCCTCCTTTGTTTTCCTCTCTTGAGAGGTTCAATATGATTAAGAGTAGTTGAGCAGGTAGAGTTGAGCCCTTCTGAATTTTCTACATTTGACCTGTTTCTCTATAAAAGCCTTTTTATACCAGTTAAATTCAGATCTTTTGCCATGTTAGAATAATTATCTGATCAGTAGCCTTTTCCACTTTCTTCAACCTGTTTTGTTTGTTTGTGTCATGTTGTCAGGTGACCTTTTGTCAGCTTCGGCAATGAATGGCATTTATTTTTCTGACCAAATGCCAGCTCGTCTGTGATAATAGGCACTGTACACGTGCACTGTCACGGCTGCACAGAAAAAGAAGGTAAAAAACCCCGTGCCTGCTGCACTCTGCCTCTTTAGCCGCCAACATCAATCCACAGAAGTTTAACAAAGTTTCCCAGTGTTGATTTGTATGAATCTCCTAACCTTCAATAAGCCAAAATCCATAACATCTCATTAGACAAATCCTCAATTGAGGCTGAAGCTGAAGTTGCTATTGAAGCAACCTCAGCTTTGGCAGAAAACCCAACGAAACAATCTGTGGTTAGAAGGATCAGTAAGGGGTTTAGAAAATAAATTAAATCATGGAAATTGCTATATAGACTATTCAAGGGAGAAAAATCGTTTCCTCTGCTTGGCTGGTCGGCAGCTGAAGCCTAGGAGCCGAGCGGTATAGAAAATAAACACCATAAATCAAGATGGCCTGATGCCCACTCTGCTGTCCAACACTCCTGCCAAGACAGGCTCCTCTGATGCCCACTTTCCTCCATACCAGCTATTCACACAGACAGATAGGAAGAGTTATAGCTGCTGACGGCAGCCATGGCTGTCAAAACCATCACTTCATCACAACAACCACAAGCAAGGGATCGAGCGAGGACGACACCTGTTCGCTCAACCTTTATACATCAGATAAAAATGGTGCTTTTATTAAAAATGAGATATGGTTTATCTCAGTATGCTATGTTTGGTAATTATGTAGTTATTGAAAAATTTATCAATGCCACTGCGGCGGGCCCTGCAAGCATTTGCACATTATTCTTACAGCTACAACATTAATATAGAAGGAAATACAAGGCTACAGTGATACATTTCTTAGGGATGTGTTAAATATAATCAAAAATTTAGCAATTAAGAACAAAAATAGGAAAAGCTGCATTTTTGCATGTCATTTGGAACATCTGCAGGAAGAGTTGAGCTGAATTGACAGAAGCTCAATGGAACGACACAGGAGTTAATTAGTGAGAAAAGCAGTATTTAAGAAACTTCCAACAGTTGAGAGACAAGTATGGTGAACTCCTGAAGGTATGCCCTGAATTTATCAGGACAACAGCTGGATGTGGAAGGTAAAATTTGCATTCCCAGCAAACAGAAAGAAAATGAGATGAGAAAAACGGGAGCACCTCAGAAAACAAAGGATTTACAGTGCAGTATATTAAAATTTATCTAGGAATAGGAGGAAATAAAAAGTAAAGGTCTGCTCTAATATTAGCATTTTTTAATATGTTGGGTTTTTTTAACACTAAAGGCCACCAATCAGTTGTTGTCCATTGAGGTATAGTTTGATCTCCACCAATACAAAATATATCGGACTCTTTAGCTGCCTAAATCCCCATTAATCAACTGAATTGTGGCAAATTACTTCAGAAAAAAAGAAGAAGAAGACATTTATTGGCGTGGTACCATTTATGATCTGGATTTTAGCAATATGCTTTAGAAATACTTCTGGGATAAAAATAGTTGTAAATATCTCTTTCACTTTTTTTAACAGTGGGATGTGTTAAGTTGCAATTCCACAGCCTTTTTGCCAGTATGTGTAGGTTGACACGAGAGCCGGCTTCTTCAAAAATATTTACCTCGACAGTTATCTTACCGAACCTGAGAAAATACTGAAAACACGTCAGCTGGTTTGTATCGATCTGCCCTTTATAACCTCGTTAGAAAGTAGTGACAGATGGCTGTGCAGTGAATGATGAGCAAACTGGGATCTGTTCATCTAAATATAAACCAACTGCAAGGCAAACACCGAAGGCACGAAGCAGAGACGCTCGAGTGCGAGTGTGCATGCAAAGACTGCAAAATTTTGTAATCGTCATCATCATCAGCATCATCTTGGTAGCTCACCTTGGCTTTGTTAATGGTGCAGTGCAGTGCATTGTTCTCCTGGTCGTACAGCAAACTGAATTCCAAGGTTCCCAGTGTAGCTGTAAGGACAGAGAAGGAAGCAGGAAATTAGTCTTAATGGCACATAAACAGAGTCGCTGGGGGAGAGAAGACATTCAGCTTTGCTTTGATTTGATCATTACGAAGAAAAGAACGCATTTCAGCCACTAATTTCTTCTTCAACATGTAACTGCAAGAAGCAACACAGAAGTAAACATAAAAGACAGCGGCATGAATCTGAGGGGGATCCAGTTATGTATTCAGGGCCACGCCTTAATCCTGTTAACAAAAATCTTTTAGATTTCATAATCCCAATTTAGTTTTCGATTGGAGAACTGGGGATAAACCCTGGGCTAGCATCGTTTCACTTTGCAATTCCCCTCCAAAGTGATCCAACCTGTTGCTCTTAATAGAGCAAAAACTCATATCCTGCTGACCCATGACTGTATTCTTCACAAGTTGACCACATTGTTAGAGAGTGAAGAAGAAGGGTGAGAAAATCTGTGTTTAATTAGAGAAAGTGGAGCAGAAAGCTGCCAAGTGCTGAAAGCTAAAAAAACAACATCTATTCTTTGCAGGTGGGCAGCTCAAGTGTAAGTGTAAAGAAACAAAAATGTGAAAATCAGCGTGCATATTTCAGTTGACGTCTCGGATAAAATGGGCTTTCTGGGTGAAGCAAATTTGAGGCGTAACTGTCCCCCTTTTCCTTATCAGTTTTACTCCTGCCCTTCGTTCTGCTTTTCTCTGCTCCTGTTTTTCTGCGTAGCGCTCACTAGAGGACGGACTGCATTGTGTGAGATTTTTCTTCTGCATTTTTTTTGCCCATTGTGTTCTCATCATGTAACTTCATCCCAGCCTGTATATTCAATCCTTCCTGCTGCACTTATCTGCATATAAAAAATGTGGCTTGGCTGCCTGCCTGCATATGACCTCAGATTTTGATAAAGGATTTGGATTTGGGACCTCACCCTGGTCTCCTTTGTCCTGCATTTGACTCTCCCTCCCTTTAAAGCCATTACAATTAGTACCTACCATTAGGGCAAGGCTGCCGCTGCTGCTTCTGAGTAGTGAATTGAAACAATTTATTGCATGATCTCATCCTTTGTCCTTTCAAAATGCCAAGTGAAAAGGGACTCTCATTTCCTGGATTGATCAAATGTTGATAGAATAAAATAAATAAATAAAAGAAACATGAAAAGATGTGTGTGGGTTTCAAAAGACCTCACACACTCTAAATGATTGTGCTGTTCGTAAGGAATAAATTCAGTCACACTTTGATATTTATGAGCAGGGAACATTAGTTTCATGGTTTTGCAATTGTACTTTTAAGTATTACCACCTCCCCCACGCTTTACCTCCTCTTACAAACTCGTGCTATGTGGGAAGAAACACAAGTCGGCTTTTCTAGAATGATTTTATATCCACGGATGGACGCAGTGAACCGCAATATCGCAACTACTTAGTGAGAGGGAGAAGGAGTTTTGTATCGGCATTGTTGGGCTCAGCCAATAACATCTTGATTAAAGAACTGTAATGAGCTTATCGCCACCACCGACAGTGTGACACCACACAGGCATACAGCACATTGGAAAAACAGCATTCGGGTATGTTAGACAGAAGAAGTAAACTTTAGGTTTTTGTCACTATTTGTGTTCATTTTTGATCTTTTTTTTCACCAGATCATAAACTGTGGATGATTTTTTATTTACCCAAAACTGTATGATTATGTTTACACAATAATATCAGATAAATGGAAAAAAAAATCCACATTGTGTCTGAATTTGGATACTTTCAGCACACTTCCATGCAGTACAGTATCCACTCCATTGCATAGTTTGTGAGCTTTGACAGGGTAGTGCTGTCAAACCAAACACACCAGAAATGACAACAGCAACACCTGACTGTCAGCTACCACATGGAAACGCACTTATTTACCCGAAATAGCAAGTCTAAGTTGGAAGCCTGCAATTTGAGACACAGGAACTGTTGTACAATGTGGTGAGGTTTATTTCTAGGGAACACTTAAAAGTTACATCTGTGGACAAAATTTCTGTACTCCTTAAATTATCAAATTACATGAAACGCAAGACAAAATGACAGAGTTTAAGAATGAAAACATAAAAGTGAGAAAAGTTGTGTAAAACAACTCAAATAAAACTACGCAGAACTCTGCTGAAGAGTAAAAGCGGCTAATGCTGGAGACGTCCAGATGTGAATGGGCACTTTGTTCCACCGTCTCCGAGCAGCAACTGCAAACGCCCGATCTCCTCTGTGCTTCAATCGGGGCCTCGGGACAGCTAGTAGCATTTGCTCACCAGACCTCAGGGATATAGAGGAAATGTGCAAACTTAAATGATCAGAGAGTTAAAAAAGGTGCCAACCCATGCCATGCATGAAAAACAAATAATAAAATTCAAATTAATTTGAAACTCGACACTGTAAGGATGCTAGTATGAGGGATATGCAATCTCACTTGCATGTGCCTTTTAATAACCATGCTGAAGTGTTTTTGGACCAGCTGCGGTCGGCTAAACAGAGACAAACCGACACCTGAAGCAAAGCCATTGCAATAATCAACTCGAGATGAAATAAAGACATCATCTGCTCTCTCAAAGTCTCTGAAACTGAGGAGTAGCTTCCCTTTTGTGAGATAAAAGCAGCTAGTTTTAACGACAGCATTAATGTGTTTGTCAAAACTTGTTTTGTTCCTCATCCTTAAGCCTGGTACGGTATATTTAGGTAAGTTTCACTGGTGTATTTGGTAGAATGACATGAGCTGTAGTTAAATATAAGGGTAGGCTACAGCTTCAAGCCTGAAAAACACTTAAAGAAATTATACTCCGGTAATTGGCTTGACGGGTATTTCATGCTTCACTATTCACCCACAGAGACATACCTCCAGTTAGTTATACTATTTATCAGCAGCTCATAACATTTTTTATGTGGTTGCAATAGTGCAAAGCTATCTACTGTAAAAGATATGAGAAGAAATGAAAATTAATGGCAACTATTATGGTTCTCTTAGTTTTCTGTCATATGTATATAATTGCGATGTTGCGTGCTAACATTAAACGTAACCAGCATGCCAAATAATGAAGTTAGTGTATGCACAGGTAATCTAAATTCTCAAGTTCATACTTTTTTTCTCTAGTATCAGCAATATATGTCAGAGAGCAGATATCACTAATATGGTCAATATAAGGCCTTTCCAAGATGGCGCGGCCACGTCCAGACGCCTTCCTGACCGCTCCGCTCCGACTATCCATTTTTCTTGTTTTTTATTTATTTTTTGCACTGGTTTACATTCCAAAATCCTCTAGTCTTATAGTATACGACGGCAGATCACTTGTAAACATCGGTGACAAGGTTGCACATCTTATCTTGGACACTTTTAAACCTGACCCATCCTGGCCGCCAGAGATTCTACGCGCGGAGAACAACAAAGGACGGGCCGCTCACCCGAGGCGTAGAACAAAGAAGCACCGGGGAAAGCGCTGGCATTAGGAACAGACTGAGACAGCAGGCGATCGCGCACCACTGCCCAGTATCCTACTGGCCAACGTACAATCCATGGAGAACAAACTCGATGACCTAAGAGCAAGAGTCACCTTCCAACGTGACATGAGGGACTGCAACATTCTGTGCTTCACGGAGACATGGCTGACCCCACCGTGCGGACCAGGCCGTAACTCCGTCGGATTCATTCTTTGTGCTCCGCGGACAGAACGGCAGAGTCGAACAAAACAAAAGGTGGAGGAGTGTGCTTCATGGTAAACAGAAAGTGGTGTGATGCCAGGAGCATTTCTACTCTTTCCAGCAGCTGCTCGCCACATCTGGAATTCCTGAGCATTAAGTGCCGCCCTTTCTATCTGCCCCATGAGTTCAACTCGGTCATCGCCACGGCAGTCTACATCCCACCCCAAGCGGACACAGGTATGGCTTTGTCCGAACTACATGATGTGCTGAGTTCGCTTCAAAACAAAGATCCGGGCGCAGCCCTCATTGTAGCAGGAGACTTTAATAAAGCGAACCTCAGACAAGTCATGCCAAACTTTTACCAGCATGTCTCGTGTCCAACGAGGGGGACCGAATTTTGGATCACTGCTACACACCATACAAGCAGGGCTACAAAGCCGTCTCACACCCGGCTTTTGGGAAGTCTGACCACAACGCCATCTTCCTCATCCCCAGTATAAACAAAACATACGGAGGGAAGAAGTAAACACAAGGGAGGTGAAACGGTGGTCTGCCCAATCAGAAGCTACGCTACAGGGCGCTTTTCGACGGCGTCGACTGGGACATGTTCAGAGCATGCGCAGTCAACATCAACGAAGTTTACGGAAGTAGCAGTAAGCTTCGTCAACATGCTAGCGGAGGAGATTATCCCCACTGCGAGAGTCACCACATTCCCTAACCAGAAACCGTGGATGGACAGATCGATCCGGCGCTGCAGTAAACGCCAGGACCGCCACCCACAACGCGGGTCTCGCCACTGGCGATATGAGCGCCTACAAAGCGGCATCATACGGCGCGCGGCGCGCGGTGAGAGATGCCAAACGCCGGTACCAGGAGCGTGTGGAGTCCGCTTCCACCAGGGCGACACACGGAGTATGTGGCACGGACTACGCACCATTACAGACTACAAACCCAGGGACACTGCGCCGATCAACGCCGACTCTGCATTCACCAATGAGCTGAACCAGTTCTACGCCCGTTTCGAGGTTAGCCAGGCGGCTAATGCCATCTACCGCTGGACTACCGAGGACAATGACGTCATCAACGCGAGACAGGTGACCAGCCGGCGGAGCATGACGTCCAAGCGGCATTGAGGAGAGTGAACACAAGGAAAGCGGCGGGGCCAGACGGCATCACCGGCCGTCTGCTGCGCTGCTGTGCTGACCAGCTAGCAGGTGTGTTCACTTACATCTTCAACGAGTCCCTGGCGAAGTCTGTGGTCCCCACATGCTTCAAAAGATCCACCATCATCCCGGTGCCCAAGAACAGCAAACCCTCATCCCTGAACGATTACCGCCAGTTGCGCTGACCTCGGTAGTCATGAAGGTGTTTGAGAGGCTGCTGAAGAACATCATCTCCTCCTCCATCCCAGACTCCACAGATCCGCTCCAGTTCGCCTACCGACCCAACAGATCCACTGAAGACGCCATCGCCCATGTCCTGCACACCACCCTCAGCCACGTGGACAAGAAACAGGGTAACTATGTGAGAATGCTGTTTGTTGATTACAGTTCAGCGTTTAACACAATAGTGCCCAGCAGACTGTTCACAAAGCTGAGGGACCTGGGACCTAACAGCCGTCTGTGTGCATGGGTGTTGGACTTCCTCACCGGCAGAACTCAGGTGGTGAGGGTGGGTGGGTGTGTCTCCGACAGCATCACCATCAACACAGGAGCACCACAGGGGTGTGTCCTCTCGCCACTGCTCTACTGCCTCTACACTTCGGACTGTGTGGCCACCCACGGCTCCAACACCATTGTGAAGTTTGCTGACGACACAGTGGTGTTGGGTGCCATCTCCAACAGCGATGAGGCGGCCTACATGGACGAAGTGAAGAATTTGGCATCATGGTGCCAGGACAACCACCTCCAGCTGAACGTCAGCAAGACCAAGGAGCTGGTGGTGGACTTCAGAAGGAGTCAGCACAGAGACTACAAGCCCATTTTCATCAATGGAGCTCCAGTGGAGAGGGTGCAGTCCTTCAAATATCTTGGTGTCCACATCTCCTCAGACCTGACATGGGCTGCCCACATTCAGGTCCAGACCAAGAAAGGCTAAGCAGCGCCTGTATCACCTCCGACAACTAAGGAAGTTCAGGGTCTCTCCAAAGATCCTCAGGATCTTCTATACAGGCGCTGTGGAGAGTATCCTCACACAGAACATGACAGCGTGGTTCGGGAACAGCTGTGTGAAGGACCAAAAAGCTCTCCAGAGAGTGATCCGTACAGCAGAACGCTGCTGCAGTATTGCTCTCCCCACTTCAGGACACCTACACCAGGAGATGCCGGACTAGAGCAACGCAGATACTGAAGGACCCGTCCCATCCTGGCAACAAACTGTTCCAACTTCTACAATCTGGTAGAAGGTTCTGCATCATCCGGGCAAGGACAGAGAGACTCAAGAAGAGCTTTTATCCTCAAGCCATCCGGGCCCTAAACCAACCCCCCCCACACACACACACACACACGCCATCTCACATCATCTATAATTGACTGAGACTCTCCTCCAGACACTCAATTCCTTTAACTTCCTTTAACTTTAAATATGTTTATATTGTCCGTTCTGTAACATAGTCAGATGTCTATTCATATTAATGTACAGAACTCACCTGCTGCTGCTTCTACTGCACATTCACCCAATGTATATACTATATATATATATTTATAATGTTATTCCTCTACCCGCCCCCCCCATGTTTTTGCACATGTCGAGGATCGTGTCAGGATACATTTCACTGTGTGTTATACTTGTATAACTATGCATGTGACAAATAAAGAACCTTGAACCTTGAACCTATTAGCTGTGAGGGGCAGCCAATCAGAGGAAAGCTGGTTTCAAGAAAGAGAAGCTAAAATGGTTTGATTCAAAGGCTGACTGTAGGATAAATAAAGACTACTGTTAATTCTGAATTATGTAAAGCTACTCCTGTAGAGTCCAAGAATAAAATGATAGAGTTGGAAATGAGCCCTTTATTTTAAACCTTTTTACAGAATTTCATTTCTTCATATTCCTCAAATGAAGCTAGACTAAGCTGATAAGATGCAGGATGCTTTTCCTTTTTTTAAACCAGCGGGCAACGTGGCTAGGATTGCTATCAACATTATTACCCCTTAAAAGATTTTGCTGTCAATAGCTGGTTAGTTTCCAAAGCATTAAATACAACGAGTTAGGAATTAAGTTCCAGTTTGTGATAAGAGCAGTCTCCTAAAGGGCAGAGAATCAATGCTGCTCCAGAGAAAGCTGAGCTCATCAGCAGTGACTGGGCCTCTTTACCACCTCCCACCCCAACACACACAAAGATGAAGGCATTTAGCTTCCTTTTAGTTTACCGACATGATTAATGGGGATTGTTCTACAATGACTGTGTACAGTCATTGTTGCTTTGCGATGCCAAACTGCAAAACTGCCCACTGAAGCTTCGGCTTGTGTCCACAACGTCCTGCAAAATATCAGCCGATGTGCAAACATTAGAGGATTCACCAAATTAATGTCACAGAGCCAAATACCCAGTCAGTTTCTGCTTTCCTTTTACCTAAACTGTCAAACAGTCAACGTTTGTCATGTACTAAACTAAATATTAACCTAAATATTTTTTCATGCGCATACATTTTCTCAATTGAGTCAGGCTGTGAAAGATCGTTTCATTACATGGAGAAACATTCAGACACTGAAGGGACATCGGATGTACTTTCAATGCTGAAAAAGTCCTGGACACAATGTTTTTTTTTATCTAACAGGATTAAAATTTATGGTTCTTCCCAAATATTAGTGTCACAATCAGTGTTGGGTAAGTTACTTTAAATTAGTAACTTAGTTACATTACTAGTTACTTCTCTAAAAAGTAACTCAGTTACTTCAAGTTACTCGTTACTTTCAAAGTAACTAGTTACTAGGGAAAGTAACTTTGGTTTTACTCAGAATTCTCTTGCTAATGTGTTGCTTCCGTAACTGGATACCCAGCAAGATTGTCAGTCTTCTAGCTTGCTTACTTGCCACAAGTGCACTGTGCCACCTACCAATAGAAAGGAAAAATAATGTGCACATTTCCATGAGAGAAATCACGCCTGGACCGTCGTTGACCGCCGCCATGATTCTAGCCTGCTTTTTACATCCAACACAAAAACTGCAGTCGTGGTGCTTTTGATTGTACTCAGAACTTGGAAATTCTGCCTTCTGAATAGGAAGATGTAGGTAACACCAGACTGCAGATGAGCTGCATACAGAGCTGGACTGGGACAAAACAATCGTCCCGGGCATTTTGACTAGAGACCGGCCCACCATTATAGGAAAAATCATAAAGCCTTTGAATGAAAATAAACACTGTTGTGACAGTGATGTACACTGTTCTGATGGTATATATGTATCAATCTATCAATTGTTTGTTGTAAGACTCAGATAATTTTTTTTTTTTAAAAGCGAGACATTTTAAATGAGAATAATAAAGAAAAGTATTTCCTTGTCCCCCCCTTTCCCTGTTAATGCCCTACCTGCCCCCCTGGCAACACTTTGCTAGACCCGCCCCTGCACAGTTACCAGCTGTCAGCTACTTAGAAAAGGATCCTGGTGTTATTTGTCTCTCAGAAACGGTTCATAACTTCCTTCAACTCATTCATGTCACCTAAAAGGTAAACCTGTTTCTCCATCACCTGTTCAGCTCTGATGATTCAGTAAGGACATCTCCTGGTTTCATCTTCATGTTTCCTCTCACCAGATAACCAAACCGATATCATGACCAGCAGCTTTACAGCTGTGGCTCCAGCAAACATCAGCTGATACTAGAAATTAATATTAAATAAATTCTAACAATAGCTGATCAAGCTTAAACGTGCTGCTGTTGTTTAACGCGACATCCGCTGGTTTCCTCTTTCTGGCGCAAAGTGAGCGATAAATAAACAAGAGAGCAAAGCCGATCAGCTGATCATTGATCACTTTCGTGATTGAAGTAGAAACAGGAGAGGAGAGAATGAGAGAAGAAGAGGCAGCTGTGCAGCTTCAGCTTTGTGTCTTTTTCATTGTAGCTGAAGTCCGGGACAAACTGTGTTCCTTTTCACCTCAGTACGAAACGCGTAATATTTTCTCTGAATACCAGACGATTCTGTTTTTTACGGGACGGTTGGCAACTCTAATAATTAACCGTATGAACAAAATAAAGTTCAACATCAGTAACATAGCACCCACCCAGCTGTATAGAAACTCCGTCATGCTAGCTAGCACGCAGTACGAAAATGTCAGCATACCGAAAATAAACTCCACCTAAACTTGGTTTATATCTGACTCCGATAGACTGCAGGTCATAACTTCTTACCTGAAGTTCAGTTCACCTGACACTCAGACCGGCGGCCGCCTCGGGTCTCTCCTCTTGCCTCCCTTTTCCTTCATCCACCTGCTGGCCTCCACCACTTGCTAATGTTATTGAATCTGTGGAAGCTCCGCGATATCCACCACACGAAGTAACGAGTAACGAGCCTATCTAAATCCCAGTAACGAGTAACGCGTTCCTGGTTTTGGCATAATAACTAGTTACCGTGCTCGTTACCACAATAATAACGTAGTTACTGTAACGCGTTACTTAATAACGCGTTAGTCCCAACACTGGTCACAATATACACTCATCATACAACATATTAGTTATTTGCACCATGGGCTGGTTTGAGTATTTCAGAAACTGCTGATCTTCTGGAATTTTCCTAAACAACCATTGCAAAAGAGAAAACACTCAGTGATCCACCTCTCTGGGTGTCTCGCTGATGTCAGAGCAGAATGACAGACTACCACAGATGAGCTACAGCAGCAGACGAACACACTGGGTACCACTCCAGTCAATTAAGAAGAGGAAATTGCGGCTAACATTCATCAAAACTGGAAAACAGACTGGAAAACCATTGCCTGGTCTGACGAGACTCAGTTGCTGCTGTAACATTTGAATGGACACATCAGGAATTGGCTTAAACAACATGAAAGCGTCTAACGTCTCATGTTGTCGGACATGTTTTCTTTGCACATTTTGGACATCTCTGTACCAGCTGAGCATTTTTTCAGTGCCACAGCCTCTCTGAGTATTAGCGATGACTGTGTCCATCCCTTCATCTGATTGCTGCTTCCAGCAGGTTAACACTGCATGTCAGCAAAGCTCAAATCATCTTAAACTGCTTTCTTTATGACACCAGGCTACACAGTATTATGAATTACGTCTTCAGTATCAATGAACACGTCAGTTACCAGATTTCAAACTCAAACAGCAGATTCACATCATGGATGTGCTGACAAATCAGCAGCAACTGTGTGATGCTGTCATGACCGATGAATGGTTCCAGAACATTTCTGAATCTATGCCAGAAAGAATTAAAGCTGATCTGAACGTGTGTACTGAACTAAGTGTACATCAAAATAAAAACAATATTTCAAAAACTGAAATATTGCAAGTTAAAATAAATAACCAAGTCCCAGTTTTATTTAATTATTCATTTATATCCTGGTTCGATCCCAGGAGGAGACACAAATCCCTTTGGGGTTGTGTCAGGAAGGGCATCTGATGCAAAATGTGCCAACTCAAACATGCTGAGCTACCCACTGTGACGACCCCTTGTGAATAAGCAAGCACCCAAAAGTAGCTTCATTTATTTAAAAAAAACAAACCAAAGAAGCCACACAGAAAAAAAGTTTCAAAAAAAGAACACCAGCATACATTTTTGGACATTTTTTCTAGATATCGCGAATCAACATCATCGTGAAATCTTCTACGAGTAGTGAAAATCGAGTAGTGTTACGGCCTTGTTTCCAAATATTTGTGCCATGAGTCATAATGAACACTTTAACAAGACTTAACACTTCGAACATTCCTTCATTTAGTTGTTGTAAAGTGCAATAATAGATAGATTTGACAAAAAGTACATGAAGACACTTCCTGATGTGTTCAAATTAAGTGTCAGCCCAGTGGCCTGTTCAGGCCTTTGTCATGGTGTTGCAACAGCCATAAAGACCAACAAATTCTTGCAGCTCAAATCACACACGGATCTCACAGTTTTTAGAGTAAGTCAAGTAGTTTTTACCACAGTTACAAAAATTTTGTATTTTCTAGTTTTGTTTTGTTTTGTCTGTTTGTTTGTTTGTTTTTTGGGGGGGTCAGTTTAGTTTCCAGCATGGATTTTCTTGTTTAAGTTATGCTCAGTTTTAGTGAAGTTTTTTATTAGTTTCAGTGTTAGTTTTAGTCTCTTTTAATTATTATTGCATGGAGAGCATATGTCAGAGGTGAGATTTAGGAAAATCAGTGTTAACACACACGTCCGTCAAAGCCACATCAGGGAGCTTGTAATACAATTTTACCGAACTAAAAGATAAACCGAGGATATTTCTTGTATTTTAATTTAATTGTAGCTTCTTTTTAAAGTTCACAAAAATCATTTTAATTACTTTATTTTTCCCCAAAGTCTTTTTTTTTACATTTTTGTTTTAGTTAAGGTTTTATAAACATCTAGTTTTAGCTTTTTATTAGTTTCAGTTAACTATAATAACCTTAATTTTTACTATTATTTGGGGTTTGGTCAGATTTAGGCAGCAAAACTACTTAGCTGCTTTTTGGAAAAGATCATGTTTGCAGCTGTGTGATGTGAAATCTGTCCGCGGCAGAAGATTATATTACATTATGCCTCACCACCCTGGAATGACACTGTGATATAATATTTTTATGACAGCAGGCTACACAGCATTATAAATTATGTCTTCAGTGGCGACACAGTTGTGATCCTCCTTTAAAAGGGTCTCTTCCGTTTCTTAATGGATAGTTAAACAGATTTAATGAGTCAACGAGTTTCACTGTGACATAAAGACAAACAGAGGTGTACTTTACAGGAGGATCTTTACGGAGCCGAAAGAACAACACACAGTTTGTCCTCCCATGACCTCCGTCAGGACATTAATGTTTAATTTACTGTGACATTGCCAGCGTTTGTCTCTAAATTCAGGCTAACAGTAGGATTCTATTAGCCAGTTTGTAAAGGTGCCGCTTGTAACACTACTTTGCACCCCAGATGCATGAGCCATCTGGCTAGCTGTGGGGTACAGCCCACTAAGATGCAACAGTGCTGTGAACTCAACAGGAGAATAATAAAGTGGAGTCATTTTTTTTCGTGCGGCGGAATCATGTTCCAGTCTTGCTGCGTGCCCTAATTTCTGTGGCTCTCAGGAAAAAAGGTGATCGGTCTAATTCAATTTCAAGTAGCTACTTAGCAGCACTGAAAGCGATCATTACGCAATTATCTGAAAAGATTAATTAATTACATAATTGCCAGTAAAGAAAAGAATTAATGAATGTAACAGTTATTGATAGCGCAGTCTTTTATTAGAAGCCGAAACACTTTCTTTTAGCTTCCTGATTTCTGAGCACAGAAAGAAATATTGTCTGTGCGATGCCAGTAAATATGCTGAATCAATGAGATGCTGAAATACTGAAAACATTAGCCAGCCGAGGAGTCTGCTGTTGAAAACAGAAGCTGAATCAGGTGATGTGATTGTTTCCCAGCGAGTGAATGATGACAAGTGCTGAAAGGCTGTTAAAATGTTTACAGCGTCATCATTTCCTCCACCAAGTATGTTGTTCCTGCTGTGTCTAATGATTTATGTGCAGAGCGATCACACTGCCTGTTATCGAGGATAGCGCTCGAAGCAATGTTTTGAAGAAGACGCATCTACCTTTCCTCCTTTCTTTCTTTTTATTTTCTAAAACAATGGATTAAGGCTTTGAAGTGACATGGGCATCTATAGAGGGAACATTTGCTAGTCAGGCCATCGATTAAAAGTCAAGCGCAAAACCACATCACACTTTATGTGTCAGTACCACTTTATCACTTTCAAACATTAAAGTTTAATTGCATTCCTTGTGTGGACATAAACTGTGTTATGAAAAATAGAAAATCAGAAAACAAAGATAATTAACACCCCACCAACCAATCTATTAGATATGCCTCTTCAAATGCTTGCTAATACAGATCAATACATTTAGGCTTGTAGAGTCAAGTCAAGATGACCTGCTGAGGTTGAATCCTGAGCTTCAATATGGGGAAGAAAATAGATATAAGTGACTTTGAATGAGGCATAGTTGTTGGTAACAGATGGACTGGTCTGAGTATTTCAGAAACTGCTGATCTTCTGGGATTTTCCCACACAACCATCTGTAAGGTTTACAGAGAATGGTCCAAAAACAGAAAATATCCAGAGTGTGTCAGTTCTCTCGGACAAAATGTTTAGTTGATACCAGAGGTCAGAGGGGAATTGTCAGACTGCTTAGAGCTGAGAGGAAGGCAACAGTGACTCAGATAACCACTTATTGTAACTACGGTATGCAGAAGACCACACTGGGTTCCCACTCCTGTCAGCTAAGCACAGGAAACAGAGGCTACAATTTGTACACTTTCACCAGAATTTGGTAAAACTGTTGCTGTTGATGGTGTGATGAGTCTCGATTTCTACTGCAACATTCAGATGGTAGCATAAAATCGAATCTTCTCAAACTGGTTTCTTCACAGTCACCGGATTTTAATCCAATAGGGAATCTTTGGGATGTGGTGCAATGGGAGATTCTGATCATAGACGTTAAGCCAACAAATCTACAGAAACTGTGTGACGCTATCATGTGACTCCGGACCAAAATCTCAGAGGAATGTTCCCAGCACTGTGCTGAATCTCTGTCATGAAGAATGAAGGCAAAAGGGGGTCCAACCCGGTACTAGCAAGGTGTACTTAAAAAAAAGTGTAGTAAGTGTATATTTTGTAACATTTTAATAGTTATGAGCCTTTAAGTGTTGCCAGACGCAGCACTGCTCATTAACCTATGAATATGCACTAAATTATAGCATCTTTTGCACATTCCATTTATGTGGGCTCATCTGAGAAGACACTTTAACCTGAGAAAATTGGCGAAGTGTAGCAAAAACCAGACATCAGACAATACAAAGGTAGATAGCCCTGAGTCACACATGGCTCCACACGACTGGCGCATGGAGTAACATTTTGCAAATCTGATTTCAAAAGAGAGCTGAGAGAGCCATACAAAGACGGGTATAACGAGGAAACAGCCTCCGGCCTCCAGCACAGGGTTACGAGGGGGGAGGATAGCTTTTACACATTCATACATCTGTGCCTGACATGACAACATGGCCAAGCAGCGTGATGAACACATCAGAGTGCTTTTTATATTAATGATCTGGCTGGCGATTATAGTGTTAATGGAGCTGCTGAAGGAAAACAGCCGACAGGGACGGGAGGATATCTGAGCGATGACTGTTATCAAAGTGGCAACCACAATGCTCAGTTAAGGGGAGCACCACACTAGCTCGATTACATGCCTGCAGGCAAAAAAGCAGAGGCAATTCCCACTGAGTGACGCTGACCGAGCAGTCACCTCCCAGTTGAGAGCCAAGTTCATGATACGCTGCGATTCTGCACATTGCGCACTTAAATGCACACACTAATATCATCTGTGCACAATCATAAAAATTCAAAGCTATTATTTGGATGGCATCTGAAAAAAATCTTAATTTCAACATTGCTCAAGCGGCAACTGAAATAAAGCCAACTATGAGTGCGTGCAGGAAATAATCAGTACACCCTGTGAACATTAGCACCAGCTATGTTTTGGGCACAGTGAAGTGGAATGAAGACGCACTTAGAGAGACATTAGTAATAAATTGCTCAAAGTCGAGTTGAATAAATTGAGTGCAAAGTAATGCATTTTGCAAAACTAGGTCAAACACCTTCTGATTTCCTCACATCACTCAGCTGGAATGGAATAGAAATGAATAAACACACATTTTTTCCCCTCAAGTGCAAGATATGCCAAAACTTTACCTTTAAATAAAGTTTGAAGGACTGTTTTTTTAATCTACAGATTACCCAAGACTAAAATGTCTCAATGAAAAATCCAGAACCTTGGAAGGCCTCAAGTTATGCACTTGTAGCTGAACAACAATTTGTCCAGATAAATCAGCGCCTTATGAGGAACTACTGGCAAAATAATGGTCCAGTTGCAGCTACTGTCATGTAGATAAACAGGTCATCCTGTTGCCTGCAGAGTTTTTACTGAAAGCGACGGCTTACAAGTGCCTTTACGTAGCTTTACCCTACAATCTAAAGCATCTTGAGGCAACTGTTGTTGTGATTCTTTGCTATATAAATAAACTAAAACTGAATTAAAATCAGGCTGTTAACATGATTTCGCCATGTCAGTCGAGGAATCCATCAGCTAGTGTGCTGACTAACCCTCTGGGCTCAGCAGGTTCATCTCTAGGGTTTATAGAGAATGATCCAGTGAGCATGCCTTGTAGATGTCAGAGATCCAATTGGAAAGGCCATAATATGGGAAAGCAACAGTAACTCAAATAACCAATCACTGCAACCAAGGTATGCAGAAGAGCATCTCTGAATCCAGAAGACCACAGCAGGTGCCACTCCTGTCAGCTAAGAACAGGAAACAGAAGCAGCAATTCACTTTTGGTGTGATGAGTCTCTGTTTCTGCTGTGACATTTGGATAGTAGGGTCGGAATTTGGCATAAATGTAATGAAAGCATGGATTCATCCAGCCTCATATCAACGGTGCAGGCTGCTGCTGGTGGTGTAATAGAGTGAGTAATATCCTTGGCACTCTTTAGTACCAACTGAGCATTCTTTAAGCTCCACAGCTTACCTGAGTATTGTATATGGGAATGTCTACAGCACTGTTTTGACTCTATGACACAAAAAATGTAAACAGTTGTGAAGGCAAAAGAAAGCCAACCTTGTACTAGTGAGCTGTAACCAATAAAATGTCCAGTAAGTGTGCATCAAAACAATGACTGGTATTTCAAGTACAAAGTTAGGTACTGTTTGTTGTTCCTCTGTGGCACTTTAAATGTCCAGTTGTGTGTTGATCTGGTTGGTTAAAGTTAGCCTACACTACACACTGCTAAACAGATGGTTCATCCAATAAACTGCCAAGTATTTCTCAGAGTACCTGAACTTTTCCAAGCAGCCTCCAAGGATGACTTCCCAGATGGTTCTGAGTAACAAACCATCTGGTGCATCAGACTGAAGTTGACCAGCAGATTGTAATTCAACTAGTATTTCCCCAGTTCAAATTAAAGTTGCATTTTTTTTTACTCACTCATGTTTGGTACAAGAGTTCTTTCATGTTATTCTCACTTTATCACCACTAAACATTTCAAGTTTGCCTCAAACTCACATTTTCGAACAACTTCTAAGAGGAATATGACGTATATTTCTCTTCTATCTGATAGTCTTTGAATTCAAGGTTGTGATATGCAAAATACCCACAGACAAAGGCTGGAAAATATCAGATTTCCAAATGAAATTATTCAAAAATTAAGTACCTTTTGTTTTATCAGAAGAATAACTACGTAGATGTGTCTTGTGTACGAGAGTTTGATGCATGAACCCCTATCAGCAGTTAGCTTATATTGCTAAATACTGAACTTTAGAGAAACTAGTTGTGCTGAGCTAAGACAGAAGAATTATTTCAATCTTCTCATCTGATTCTTTGTAAAGATAAAACAAGCAAATTCCTGTAAAAGGAAATAATTAAGCAAGTGCCCAACTCCTGCACTCCACTACTGCAGCTTTACATGATTCATTTTTTAAAACCTTACTTATCTTATCCCGGGTAGGGGGGCATCCCCTCAGTTCAGCCCACTTTCTGATTAAAAAAAACAAAACTCCTTTTAAAGGCTTGAATTAGAAATATATGCTTTCATTGAAACGATACAAAACCAAAAGAAGAAAAAGTCTGAAATTGAGTTTAGAGCAGTCTGCAGCCTGTGCTTTTGGTCCACATTTGTTACAATTGTAACAGTTTAGATATGACAGAAAATAAAGAAAAGAACATTAGCTCCGCTTTAAAGATCACTTAATCTTCACAAATATAATATAGTACAGAGGAAGTCTGAATATCTCAATGCTCATTTGAATTGATGAACAAAAGAACTGAAAGTTCATGTAGCGTGCACGGTTTCTAATCCCCTCAAAATTTGACCATGAATCAGAGAGAGCTGAGCAGCGTTTGAAAGGATGGGAGGGGAGGGGGAGTGGGGGGGGGTCCCACTTTGCACATTATGTTACTGTAGTCTAAGGGACAAATTGCCCAAGTGTTAATTTGTCTGCTTATGCAGTGCTTGAATGAACAATTAGACTGCACGCTTTGCTTCAGCATCCCATTATGTGCCTCTCATTAGAGTGGAAAACTCTCATGGGGGATGACGGGTTCTGTAAAGATGTTATTTGTTTTGGTTTTTTGTCACAGGGCTGATTTGTTGTCTTATGAAAGGAAAAGAAGGATTTTGACCTGACACGTGATGTGAACACGGCGACACTGCTCAGATCTGCACACTTTAGCAATCTGTTTTTAACATCAGGGGTTATTTGCTGAAACATGATAGAAACTTCCACCCTTATCAAGGTAGCTTTAGCAGAAAGAGGAAATTATTAGATTTTGGAGCTCATGACTGCGCACATTTGCATGTTAATGAAAAGACCAACTCATGTGTTGTGTGAAGTATTGTGACAATGGGAACATTTACTTAACTGTAATGTAATGAGAGCACCGACTCAACTGGTTGTGTTTAACATAGAACAATTATAAGAGCACATCAAGTAAAGCTCATTAACTATTATAACAGTGTGGTTAGTAGTTTTACAGCAGTGTAATGATTCTAATACATTAGTCTAATTATAATTTCTTGCCTAGAAGGAAAATAGATTTCTTTTCACATTTTCTGATATTTTCCCATCAGCTAAATTATTTTTTAAGAAATTCTAAATTGCTGGAAACAAAACAAATGTATCCAGGACAACATGATCCAGATCTGGGAAAACACTCCCCTATCACGTTGGCTCAGAACATTTTTTTTTTTTTTGTCTTGATATCAGTGAAGCCCAAAGTCAGAATACTGGCTGATAGAAGAAGCAAGCTGATATCAGTGCTCTGTACTCTATTTCACTATCAATATGCTGCCACACTGTGTGGAACTGATGCAATCATTCCTCTGTGTGTCAGGCAGCATGGGGCCCTAATATAATGTCTTAACTGTAAACAGAGAATTTTATACAGCATCCTTTTAAAGAATACTTTTCTTTAATATTTTGGTGTTTTTTTCCAAGTTCTATTTATAGTTTTCAGTTGAATGACTAACAGAAAAGATGTTACAACACTCCGGCCAACGCTGGACACTCCACTGCACTGCGGCACAGGCCTATCAATTTTCCATCAGATTCAAGCCATGAAAATATTTACACAACCTCTCAAAAGAAGAAAACTGCTTCTGAGGCATTTAAAGCACTTGTTGCAGTTCATGAATCACTAAAACCTGAATTTCCAAGCTCTGCTTTACGGGTGTTTACACATATCTTGCAAAGAATCACTACAAAGGAATAATAAGTCTTCTGCATCTGGTTGAGTCAATAATGCTGCTGTTTGGGAGGTAAAGGACAACAACATTATTCACTGTCAAAGCAAAAGTGAGTGCTAATTAGCTAATGTTAACAAACAAAGGGATTTATCTGATTGGTCTTGCACACTTGTAGGGCAGAGTTTTTGCAGGTAGTGCAATTAAAAATGCTCTGATAGCAGCTGTGACCAAACTGAGTGGCTAGTTGTGCAGCGAGCCTCAGGCTTTGGGTATTTTGGCTTAAAGAACCTGGTAAAAGCAAGTGGAAACAACCAGAGCTGGAAAATGAAGCCAACACATAAGCAGCAAACACTTCAGTTCCTTGAGTGGCCATCTGAGCCTGGCTGCAAGAGGCAACTGAAGGATTTGGTTCATTTCCTGTTTACACGGAGCATTACTATGGCTTGTTTATGGCTGATTTCTGGGAAACAGGAAAGGGCCACCCAGAGCCCATCATTTCATGTTTCGTATAAACTGTCTCTAAAACTCCCAGATCCTCCATAAAGAAACAGAACATGTAATCGTTCCAAGTGGCATGTGCGCCAGATTAAAAATGTCCAGCTTCATACAAGGAAAAAAATCATTTTAACAGCCTCATACAAAAAACAGCGATACTTCTATTAGGTATTTGTGTACACTTGAACTTTTTAAGAATACTATCAAGACTTAAAGTGTGAGACAAGCCTGCTTTAAACTACAGACAGATGAAGGTGTATCCCATCTTCATCTTTAGGCCCTGCCTCAGCTAATTCAAATCACACTGGATCTTTTAACTATGTTTGTGGTGTTTATAACTGTTGGAGCATTTGAATTATCTGACAAATAATATGGCAAACATGCACACTGCTCAACAACATCGGCATGCTCCTAGTGAGATAACGGATGACTTCATGGGGCATGTCCACCCAGATCTGGACCAGGGCATCACAGAGCTCCTGTTTCCCACTTTTTCTTTGGTCATTTTAGCCTTTTTGGCCAGGGTGAAGGGAGTATCTGCCATCAAACAAGAAGACAGCCGCATGTAACTACGACGGTGTTTGCTAGTTCACCTTACATGCATTAATGTAATAACGTGGTTAGCCTACTCAACGTAAATTACACACAAACAACATGAAGCTACTCACGCAGAGGAGAACGGCTGCTGCTGCCATCATCATCCGTCATCATTTCTGCTACACTGGCAGGGCTAGGGGCCAGGACTCTACTCTTCGGGTTCTTGGGGGATGTTGCTAACTCCGGGTCCGATAACAGGCACCACACCCGCAGTAGATGTGCACGGTGTGAGGTCTCGCAGCAAGCTATCAAATACGGCGCATTTCTCGGCTTTTAACAAAATGCTATACGTCGCCAGGTGTTTCATCAGATTTGAGGTGTTACCTCCTTTGACAGTATCACAGTATCACCTTAAAGCACTTGTTGCAGGCTGCTGAGTTTGCATCTTTTGCTGTGAAGTACAGCCAGACTTTTGATCGCTTCGCCTTGGGCATTTTTAATCTGTAGCTCTGCTCTAAAAGAACGTACGTACCTGGCCCCGCCTACTATCCTCGGAAACGTAAAATGATTGGCTAGAATCTAAAGTGTATCACATCTCGGGAAAAAAAAGCACCGAAAAAAAAGCACCGAAATAAAGCACCGAAATGTGCTAATGAGATAATTGTGATGGTGTGTGGAAAATTAAGATTAAACCTTAACTTCCAGAACTCTGATGCATCCAGTATGGGTCTGTGCAGATAATGTTTTTCCTTGATAGCCTTATTTTTCTTCTCACCACTAAAATCAATGAGGAGACTCACAGCAGCATAGCATGTTTAAAAGCAGGAAATATTAAATGAGCAATGTTGTGGTGAAGTTGTTAATCATTAAACTTGGAAGTTTCCCAGGCGGATTCTGTCACTACATCTTTTTCAAAACAGAGGAAGGAAACCATTTGTTGAATGCATAATGTTACTGTATCTGCTCCGAATACTGAATGTGTTGCAGATGGAGGAGGCGTCGTGAAAAACACGCAGGAAAAACAACTCCCTCAAAACTGTATGTATCCTGTCACCACTTCACATTCAGAGCCAAATCTCCAGACATCAGCTCCTATTCTTACACTCTGTCACTGTGTACAAATCACAGATTCACACAAGCAACATCTTAAACCCCAAAGTCGACTGTCATTTTTGCAAGCTGTATTTAGAGTCTTATTCCAAAAATGGGAAAAGCCAATCTGCATTTATGCCAATAAATCAAAACCATTAAATAATAACTTGAAATCTTCTGTCACACGTAACTGAAACATGAGCAATGTGATGTCACATTTCCTAAGACTATAATGACATTTTAAAAAAGGATATATATATCTATTAACCTGTGTGGCAGCTCCACAGATTAGTGGAGCGGAGAGAAGCAGAGGTCACACTCCTTTTAATTACTACTGCCAGTGAAGTGTGACACATTTTGTCTGTGTCGCTCATTTTCCTAATTACATACACATCATTAAAATATGCACTCATGCTCAAAAGAACGTTCGTCATAACCTGGATGCAGCAGTGCGTCTTGTGGTACACATTATGCCACAGCATTGCACATTTCAGTTAAAGATCAAGGATTTCTGACAACATGGAGGTCTCTGCCACTGCATTGTTTGACTGCTGGGTCACTGAACCGTGTTGTCTGAGTATGAATGTAACAGTGATGCTGCAGTAACCTGCATAGGGAACCTGGACAGAGATTTTTGGGGACTAGCTTTAAAAACTATCATTTGTCACATGGTCAAAGATGCAAAGTCAAATACTGTAATTTCAACAAGTGGTCATATAAAATACAAAAGCTGTCTCAGAAGCAAAGTCAGAAATCATGTTTGCTTTTACCAAGCTGGAAACTTCTGCAGGGAGGAGGTTGAAGTGGGTGGGAAGTAGGTGAGTCTGAGAACTGATGTTTTTTTACTGGTAATGGTTCAACAAATCAATCACAGTTCAAGGTTTAGTTAATATAGTAGATTTTCCTCTTATTGCATCCCTGTTAGCACCTGGATGTGGGCCACTTTAGGAAATGATTCAGTAATATTGTCTGGCCAATATATTTTGATTCATGGTTTACATGCAGCATTGCTATAGTTTGTTTGTGGCCCAAATCTGACAAACAGAACCAAATGCCCAGGTGCAGTCGTTCCATGTGACATGCGGCCCAGACTGAAATGTTTGAAGCATGCAAGACAGAAGTTAGCCAGAATTTAAATAACCTGTGTCCCAGATTAGAGAAAATTATGGCCTATCTGGTTCTTTTTGAATCATATAGAGCAATGGTATGGCCAACATTTGACTCAAACCTGGAAAACAGGAGCGGATTGCCCAAGTGCCATCATACCATGTGATTACACATGTGACAAGTGTCTGGTGTGAGCAAGATCTGGGCCAGATCTAGTCTGGGTTCCAGATCAAACAAACATGAATGACCTACAACTAAAATAGAGTTTTGTCATTTAGATTAGAGGACATTTTAACCTTTGAAGAAAGGCCAAAAACAGCAGAAACTGAGAACATTGAGGATAAGATTTCCACTTAAGCTGCCACAATGATTTGCATTCTATTAAACCTGCATGTCTCTTTTTAAATTTCATAACAGGGTCACTTTGGTAGGATGTCTGACTTTGAGACAGTAGTTGTCCTTTTTGTGGAGGGTGCTGGTGCATTTGAGATTAAACATAAATTTCTTTTTTGGCTGCTTTGTCAAGACTAAGCAACAGCAGCAATGCTAGCATGCCTGTACTTCTTGATGCAGTAGTATTTGGATCCATAAACTATAAAACCAGAAACTATGGATCAAGATCATAAACTCATTTTTAAAATATTTACTGCTCTCATGAATCAAGTCAGAAGCAGGATTTTTTTTATCTGCAACCTGCTGGGCATTGGGAAGGACTGCAAATTTGAATTTTCAAAACCTGGAGTGGCTGTACACAACAAAGTTCCTCTATACGAATGTTCTCAGTACTACCAACTCATCATATTACTCAAACATTATTAGCCCGACCACGGTTAACAAATTAATCAAGCCTGCATTAACAGTTTCTCATCTCGCCTCCATGGCACATTACACAGCATTTCTGGATTTTTTAGCCAACAAAATTTCAAACATCCATCTACAATTAGATTATTCTGGCCTGGTTCAAGACTACGCCCTTTGGGGAAATTCCTCAAATACTCCAAATTATTCTCCTACCAGCAACCCTCAGTCGAAAACTTCTCCAAACTCATCGTGACATTAAAAACTTCCACATGCTCACAGGATCCCTTGTCCAAAGAGCCTTTGGTTAAGGACTGCTTTCCTGTACTGTCTCCAATCATGACTTCTGCAATTAATTGCTGTAATTCCTGTATTCCTAAAAAGAGCCTCTTTCACCCCTGTTGTTAAAAAATCTGGCTTCCAACAACTTTAATAACGATAAGTCCAATTCCAATCTTCTGTTTATCTCTAAAACCTTGGAACAACTCCAGGCCTGCCTAGTTCACAATAACCTCTATGAGCCATTTCAGTCTGGTGTCTACTGCAGTGAAACAGCTCTTGTTAAAATCACCAATAACTCCCTCCTTGCATCAGACACCAGCCTTCTCACCATCCTCATCTTTCTTGATTTCAGTGGCACTTTTGTCCACTTTTCATTAGCCTCTGTCACACATGGTGTCCCTCAGGGATCAGAGCTGGAACCACTGCAATTTGTACTTGTCTCTAAAGTTGGTTGTCAAGTATACATTTCTGCCAGTGTTAAAAGTCTTGGAGTTATCTTTGGCAACACACTCTACTTTATCAGCCATATAATAATAATTTCTTGCGTTCATCCTAGTTCCACCTAAGTAACATTTCTGGACTCTTTCCTGGTACCTTTATTTGTTCTCAACACAACACACGTTCTGGTTCACCTTCAGCTTCTCTCCTGACTGCCCCTCATTTCGGACTTCACACCATGGGTGCCAGAGCTGTGCCTCGTCTTTGAAACTCACTACAACTTCGCCCCCGTCAGCTAGACTCTATGGCACAGTTTAAAATCACTGCTCCGAACTCATATGCTGTGGGTATAATTATATATAGTTTGTGTTCGGACCACAATGGTAACCTTACAATCCAAACATTTCTCATTATGTTTAGTAAGTATAATGCTTCCTTTATGGCTAAAATACATTTCTATACTAAATCATGACAATGTATATTTTAGATGTTATTAATACAGGTCACTGAATACTATTAATTCAGTTATGGCCAGAGTGACTAACTCTTATTTCTAAAATGCATTTTTAACCAGCAAGACGTAGTCATTATTTTTAAGACACAAAAACACAACTAGCACTAGTGAAGATTTTCTCCAGACAGTTCCTGGGGCTGTCTGGAGTGCCCCCCTCTAAATCCCAGCGTATTGTATTCAATATGACAAATAACTCAGGGGAGAGGCTTACAAGCATAAGAGTGCTGAAAGAGTGTTTGATTACATGTGTAAATTCTGCTTCTCAATTTATATCATGCCACAAGGCTACAACAGTCCCTGACAACTTCAGATCATGTTTACTGTCTTTTTTTCCTCAAAGAGTTTTTTGGTAGTTTTGACAAAGCTCCGACCTGGCCCCATCAATACTTGCCACAGATTTTGGCTCCAGGCTGGTTAGAGTAAAGGTCAACTGATTATGTATTTGGATGGAGAACGATTCTGATTAGGAGAAGACCTCTATCCTGAAAATCCCATCATAACGAATCAGACAAATGCTAAATAATCTCACTTTGATTGGAAGCAGAATCTATATTCAGACTGGATCCCTCATTTCAATAAATCTGCTGATTAGATTAAACACATTTAAGACTAAAGATTGAAATGCAGATAAAACTCTAGGTTTAATTGTTTCGTCATTATGTAGCAATGGTTGTATCTAGATTTTTCTAGAGGTGCCTTGTTTAGTTTACAGAAAATTATCACTTCCATTGTGGCAGCTCTGTCCTTGCAGTGACCTTGGCTGCTAGGATGTTTAATTACCCATTTCAGACAGAGGCTTTCACATGGACATATTACAGCTGTCTTTATTTACATTAATAACAAATGTCTTGCTGTAGCCTGCCCCCTGGCCCTGCAAATGAACTAAGCAAGCCTCCAAATCTCTGTGTGGGAGGAGCGGACTGCTGTGAGTGTATGAGTGAGATCAGTGCAGTGCCAGAGGGCGCACGAAGATAGTGCAAATTCCTTCACTAACTAAAAGCTCAAATGAGCTAAATAGAGAATTATTGAAAGATTTGCCAGAACTCTAACACCAGTTATTACTTAATGGACAGCAGCAAGTGTCAAGTCACTCAAATGTGCATATATGAAGGCAAAGTCTGCCACAGCTCAAAGTGCAAATCCCTCCAACACAATCATCACTGACTTCCATGAACATGCTTCATTATTTTACTTCTGATATTTATTCGTCATCTACCAGCATTGTTATTGATCATCTACTTAAAAAGAGCATGATTTATATATAGATTCATAGACTGAACAGAATGGCAAGAAAAACTTGTTGGACAAATTAATCCATCCTCCGTAGCTTATCAGTCAGGGCCATAAGAGAAGCAGTCTAAGGAGAGGTGACCAGATTTCCCTCTTCTTGGCCACTTCCTCCAGCTCTTCCAAAGGGGGAACACCAAGGTATTCCTAAGCCAGCCAAGAAATTTAATCTCACCAGGTTGTCCTGGGTCTGTCCTACAGCCTCTTCCTGGTAGGATATGCCTTAAACTGGAGGTTCATCTTCCTTGGAAGATGCCCAAACCACCTCAGCTGGCTCCTTTTGATTTGGGGGAGAGAAGCATCTCTACTCTGAGCCCCTCCCAGGCTCCTCGCCCTATCTCTAAGGGAGATCCACTCCTGATGGTCCAACAGCCACAGGAAGTGTATGAGACATTCCTCTGATAATGTGAACCAAGCTGTTGTACTGTACAAGGACTGAAGGACCCATAACAATGGGCCATAGACCATAGACCCCATATTCCTGAAGCACCCCAGTTGACCAGTATATCATATCTTTTTTTTCAGGTATTAGTTTTTTTACCATGGGAACACTTTAAATGACCGTAACTTGATTTCTGTTTGTGCTAGAGACAAAATTTGGAAAGAGGAGAAGACGAACTCTGCAGAGATATGTGGTATATCACTGAAGAAAAAATAGGCACTGCTGTTTGAACACAGATAGAAAAATCAGCTCCACTTAGATTTCACTACGTCTGCTTCACATTACTTTAACTCTTCGACCGTTTTGGACTTGAGAGAAAATTTACATGGTTGGTGGAAAGATGATAATTATTTTGTAGTTTTACAGCCAGAATTACAAAATAAATCCAGCCTGTATGATACTTGGGTGATAAAGGGTTAATCAGTTAAAAACAAAAGTGCAAAAATTCCCAATCATGGAGTGGTTATTATAACTTCACACTTCTCACTGTACTCTGTTGACAGTCATGCCAGTGGTGTTTGGTGCAGTGGTTTGTCCTATAATCGCAACCTTGTGGTTTATTTTTGGTACTGATCTAATGTTCAAGCATGCAATTTTTAGGTGAATATTAGTTATGTCCTTTTGCTGTTCATATTTACCATTTGCCATAACAGTCAACTGTTTAACATCTATAATGTCTCTAGAACAGAAAAAATAAAAACATTCCTCAGTTCAGCTTCAAGTACATGCAATGTCTATTGATTTTAATCTTGCTGCTGAGGAATTGTTGCAGTTTTTCTACTGCAAGAACAATCTATAGTGTACTCATTACCACCTCACACACAGTTCTTTATTTTATCAGTCCACTCTTTGTTATCCGTGGAGTCACAATTCTTAAGATTGTTGTTCCTCTTAATGTTTGGTTTGCTCAGTGAAACATGAACCTGGCCAAGCTTGTTTCCCTGAGTTAACAATATGAGACAAACCTATATTTCCTACATGCAAATGCAAATTTAATAATTTGTCACAACAAATCAGAAGTCAAGCAAGTACTGAGATAATGCATTCTACATTTATACAATATTGGCTGCAATTATTATGATTTATTAAGAACTGTTATTGAATAATTTGTCCATATTTTTATATGATATGATATTTTAATTCGATTTTCCTTCATACATTACCCAATGTGTCTGCTCTTTTTCCAAAATGGTAAAATGGCCTGTATTTGTATAGCGCTTTACTTAGTCCCTAAGGACCCCAAAGCGCTTTACACTACATTCAGTCACACATTCACACACTGGTGATGGCAAGCTACATTGTAGCCACAGCCGCCCTGCGGCGCACTGACAGAAGCGAGGCTGCTGGACACTGGCGCCACCGGGCCCTCTGACCACCACCAGTAGGCAACGGGTGAAGTGTCTTGCCCAAGGACACAACGACCGAGACTGCCCGAGCTGGGGCTCGAACCGGCAACCTTCCGATTGCAAGACGAACTGCCAACTCTTGAGCCACGATCGCCCCGATTGCCCACGATAATATTTTTGGAAAAAGAGCCGTAAGGCTGGTTAATTAGCTTTTCAGAGGAAGATGACAAATTTTACCCCATTTCTGTGCTTACATGACAATTCTGTTGTGTAATTTCAATCTTTAATCTCGTCTTTTTTTTTTTAAAGCATTTCCTTTTTTGTTTGAGGTGCTGCTTTTGTTCCTGGAAACTTTTGAGTTACTGTTATTCCTGTAACACCAAGGGTATTACATTGTTTTTGACACCTCAACTTCAATAGTGATTTTTGTCCCTGAAAAATCTAAATAAATTGCACAAAAATGCCAGATGAGGCTATAGCAAATTGTAGCTATATTGGTGCAACAAACAGATAAATATCTGCTAATTGATGTACTTAATAAGTCCAAGTAACATACTAACATAGCAAAAAAAATCCAAATTAAATACTCCAAAAGGCAACAAAACCACAAACATTAACAGAAACAAGGACTAGAATGCAGCTGTTCGCTACACCTGTCAATCAGATTACCGTATTTTTCAGACCATAAGGAGCACCGGATTATAAGGCGCATTAAGCGAAACAAAACAGTCAGATAAGTCAAACTTTACTCAACTCATTCTTCTTGCTTCCTCCACTTCTGCACCATTGATTCATTAATATTGAATTCTCTTGCAGCTGCTCTATTCCCATGTTGTTGCAGTATATTAATGACTAACCTCGTATTGTGGATGGATTATCTCAGTTGTTCTCCTGACTGAAGTTTGGTCTGTTTACAGCATCCTGCCATGCGACTGCATTTGTCCCTAACCATCGGGAACCCTCACGTTAACTTTTATCGAGTGGAAAAAGGTTAGCGTTCATCCTCCAGCTTCACTGTGTTTATGTTATGCTAACATAGCTGTGTCGATAGCGACCACGTAGCACATCATTATATACCAGCTAGCCCAACTTCAGTAACCCTACAAACGTCACTGCTGTTTAGTTTTCTGTTTTCATTCATGCTGGAAGTGAGAAGAGCTGTATTTCTTAATTTTTTTCAGAAATCTCTCAGAACATGCTATATCATGTTTAGGTTTGGACCCAGATTACTCCGCGAGGCTCCTGACTACGGCCGTAATGCTCCGACAATCCATCAAGCGGTGCGGCTTCGTAGCTTACCAAAGTCGTACTAAAACATTTTTTGACAGATTTGTGAGCGCCGTGTACCACATAAAATCAGTCCGAGGTCAGTAAGCACAACCAGAATTCATACATAAGGTGCAATGTCGATTTTTGAGAAAATTAAAGGATTTTAAGTGCGCCTTATAGTCAGAAAAATATGGTAATAGTAGTAAAAAACTAGCATTCAGATAAATGATCTTTATCATGCTTGTTGCCCAAGTCTGTGTGATACAAGGTTATCATTACAGTTAACTAAAACTAAACTGAAAATACGGGCGGCCGGCAGCGCCACCACTCGGTGATTTTGAGGAAAGTTGATCTCTGACTTTGACCATGAGATCGAGATCATTGAGATACAAAACTATAATAACTGTTGTGGCTGTCTAATCGGTGCCATGCGAGAATATTGCAGTTAATAGTCCGGTGCGTTGATGTCTGACGCTCAGCCACCTGCCAAACTGCCAAAGTGAGGAGGTATTTGTTACAAAGAGCAGCTTCCAGCTATTTTCTCAGTTTTTAAAATCATCTAATCAATAGACAGAACAGTTGTGGCACAACGCGCCTAAATTATGACACCAGAGTTTAATTCTTTTTGTTTTGCTTTTGTTTTCACTGGTTAACTGATTAAATTTAGGCACACTTGGTTAATATTAGGAAAAAACAACCTAATAGTTTGGGGTAAATTGCACTCTTTTACAATGAAGACACTAGTCTGAATTTTAGATGCGTTTTCTGCCTCCTGTGGTTGCTTAGTTTTACTACATAACTGTGATTTATAATAACACAAAAAAACAACCTTAAAATTTTATGACCTCTAAGTTCACAATGGTTGCGCCTTCAGTCTTAACCTACTCACGGGCAAATAGTGAAATAATAAGTGTTCAAACAAAGCACGTCCACAAACTGTGGGTTATTGCAAAAGCTTGCACAGGATTTTCACTCTTTAATTCAGTAAGATGTAACTTCATCCGTTCCTTTAGTAGGATTAAGCTGTCAGGTTGTCTACTGACTTACAGGAACAAAAAGGTGACTTTGAAGACACTGGCCTGTGTAACACCTCTATGATACTGTTGTCATACTGTGTTAATCCACTTAAGTGGGCATATAGAAAATCCATCATCCCTTTGGAGTTAACAGTCAAACCTTCATTCTAGGCTGTAGAAGATAAAACGGCGTTCAGCTATTGGGAAAACTTTGACAGCAGTTTTTTTTTCCCCACAAATTTGAGACAGGAACAAAGATGGAGGGAGGTTATGATCAAGAGTTTTGCTTGGCAGCCTCCCCTGAGAGAACTTATCTTTTCCACCCTGCCGTACATTCACTGTTGCAGCCCAGTGGATCAAACCGGAAGGAGGAGGGCTTTTTACTTTTTCTTATTTTTCTCCCTGCAATATGAAATTCTGTCGACACAAGTGACAACAGAATCAAGGCTAGAAAAGACTTCTTGATAAGAACACACACCTTTTGTAGTCAGGATATAATGTTTACTGGAGTCTATCTCCACATTACAGTGTTTTTATTAGGCTAATGTTACTTCAAAATAAAGGACAAGATGTTATAGTCCATACTGATAAAGCACAGCAGAGCAGATATTTATACATCAGGTGATAAAAGATGCCACGATAGCAACATTATTATGAGATGCTGAGCGTCTGCTGTTGCCATCATCTATTAAAGAATGCAATCACAACCCAGCAAGCATCTGCCAGACAGCAATATGCAACATAATAAGTCAAAGATTCCCCCAACTGGGTACAAAATCTGAACAATATGATACAGCAGAGTGACGAGACTCTGCAAAATGACTTTGGACACTGGTGAACTAATTTCAGAGCGATATTTAGTTCCTGAAGTCTGAGGGAGTCTGCAGCAGGTAGATGATGTATGACTTACAGGCCCTGTCTCCACTTTCAGTTTGGCTGTGATATATTTTAGTGTAAGCTGCGGGCTATTTTATGAATATCTATTGTATATCAAAATGTTTAATGAGAAAAGTAGGGGGAACTTAACATGAAAGAACAAGCCAAAGCGCACAGAGACATATTTTTTTGTTGTTAAAAATGATGTGCCGAATTGGCTTGTAGCAAGAAAAATACCTCCTATAACCATCATATAAAATAAATGAACCAGAAATGAAGAATACTTACAACACACCAAAATAAAAAGAGTTGGAGGGATAAACATCTGAAGGGGACATTAAAAGTAGTAGCTTTTGCAACAACTGGTACTCTGAATGTCTGTCCTTTGTTTGTATTGTACTGTACCATGAAGCAGTAGAAACAAAAGAAAAACACACAGCTAGCTACCACGCAGCAGACCAACAAAGCATACGAAGCGCTGTGAGATTTAATGATTTTGTACAAACATTGAACGCAAAGCCTGGCACATAAAGCTAGCATGTCAAAACTGTGTACAGACATTTGAGAGCAGGTTGAAGTACCATCTTTAAAAAACTGTTAAACACTGAAAATCAAATTGTTGTGAGCAGTAATTGAAAGTAGTAGAAATTGATTTAGTTAAAGAGTTAAACTTCCATGTCAATTACATTTTCTTAAGACAGTCTTCAATAAAACTGTCTTTCTTCTGGCTAGCTTCTGTTCGCTTACCTGTTAACGCAGCAGAATTGTTAGCTGCTACCGGGCACAGTGTGAAAATATGCCCACGTTCTGCCTCCGCTATCACTTAGAGAAATTATATTTAACACAATGTTGACATTATCTGTGTCTCAGCATTGTCTTAAAATTATTGTTAAATTGCAGTAACATTCACATCTATAATGCTAGGTGTAAATCAGAAAAAATATACATTATTTTTCTTAATGCGTAATTAAGCTAATATATTATCACCTTAAATATATATTTTTGTCTTCTTTTATTTTTTTCACAAAAATATTACACTTTTCATGAAAAATATGTGTTGCATAACTGCTATATAGACTTCATTTCCAGTGGCAATAAATGATAGCTAGCTGGCAAAATTAGCCCAGCTTGTTTCCTTGCTAATGCTGTCTGTTATTCTTTACATGGATCTAACAATCTGTTTACACACTGGAATTAAATAAAAATGGGATGGAACATTTAATCTGTGCTGCTAGTAGCTGTAAAATACACCTGAGAATTTAACAAACAGAAAACCAGATACTCCAACTAGAGTATGCTAACATATAGTATATAGCTCATTAGCCACATAAGACCTTTCAATATCATGGCCCTGTTACATCACTAAAACTTCTTTAAATGATCCACACTAGCCTTCAGAGTAATTTTTCATACCAGAATCCTACCAATTCACTCTTTAAAAGCTATATAGATAGTACTACTAACAATAATAATAATCACAAATCAATGAAAATTAATTAAATCAAACAAATGAAACTTTTCTAACAATAATGGTAGTATTTGTACACTTAAACAATAAAATCATAATATCTACTTATGATTAGTTTATACACTTTATGACTTTAAAAGTAAATGAAAGCAAAGACAAAACAAACCATAACCTCCATTCTCATACCATCTCCGTAACAACCAGTTAACCACATTTAAATAACTACTATAATGTTAACACAATGGTTTACAAACCAGCTATTAATTTTTAACTGTTTCTTACCACTATGAAAACTACTGTAGTAACTGATGTTTAACTATAAAATTTACCATTTATTATCAATGTTTATTATAAACAGTTTATGTGCAACATATTAGGCATCACTTGTGTGATTTTTGAGAATGCAATAAAAATTTATGTATATTTATTTTAACATTTCACTTTAACTCTAGTTTTCAGACAGCTATGAGACGGGAAGATACTTTTGATAGACGGTGTTTGCTTATTTCCTCATTACAGATTGAGCTAATGAAATGTCTTGCCCTCTTCGATAAATTACTTTATGCACTGAAGTGCCAGGGGAGACTAAAGAGAGCAGTACAGAATAAGGTTTGTACACTCAGTGTAATTGGTGACGGTGTTTGTTACTTCCACTGCTTCGGCAGTTCAACAAGTAGCCCTCAGCAACTACAAACAAATCTCTAATCAAATCATTAACTCCACTGCTCCACTTTTTTTTTTTTAAATCTAACCATGCCTTAATAATAAATCACCTGCCAACTTCAACAAAATTCTTAATGCACTGCTCGTTTTTTTTGTCTCATCAAGTCAAAGAAAATTGAGTCTCACCACATTATGGAGAGATCTGCAGATAATAAAGTAACGCCGGAAAGTGTTCCATTAACAAGATGTATGTCGAATAAAAATGCATGCAACAGACTGAGATGTACCACAGAGAAGACAGTGTGTGTCTGTGTGATGGAGCACTGCCTGATTGATGCAGTGCTTAATCTTTGCCTGATCAGTGCCGGGCATCAACTGTGAAGCACCTTCACCAGAGCTGAGAGTTCCTACAAAGTAGAACAAAGAGCAAACTTCAAGAGTCAGCATAAGGCTTATCGTTGTCATGCTGAATAACATGTATTGATGAGTTTTGTGTTTTTCTGCCACAGATAAAGAAAGCAAAGGGCCACACACTGGACAACTGAAGCGAAACATTAGATAGTGCAGAATTATGCTAAACTGCATAAGTTTGCTGGATGTATCATTGCTTTTTCCACCTTCATTAGAGTTGCATGTGCTAGTTTGGTGTGCTCGGTCTTTTTAACTTAATTGACTCACTCCTTTGAGTTAAAACTCAAAGGAGTGAGGCTGCTCCACCAATTGCAAAGACAACAAACTTTGTGGGTAACATTTCTTCAGAAACTCAGTCGTATCAATGCTTTGTGGGATATGATACAGCAGCACAGGTGCACAAGTGCAATTTCAGCAAGTTGAAATATGAAGGTGCCGATTTCATTTTTGCAGGTAATGTAGATGACGAGGTAGGTGACACCCAGTAGGAATCTTCTTCTTTTTCTTATTTCAGTTGCTCCCATCGTCCGTCGTCACAAAGGATCATCTGCTGCCATCTCATCCTATCCCTCCTGTCATTTCCAGGGATCGTGGATATACTGGAACTCCTTTGTGCCACAGTCTCCAACCCATGCATCACAGCAGGCCTCACAACACTGTCATTTTGACACAGCGTTTTGAGTTTTCTCGTGTTTTCTGTCATTTTGCATTATGTTTAAGTCACTTTGTTATTCTAAAGGTTTATTCTGTTGTGCCTGGGTTATTCTGCTTAGTTTGGGTTATTAGATTTCCCCTTGTGTCTTTGCCCTCGGTGTCTCCATCGTGATCTCCTCGCTCGCTTCCTTTCCTCTCCTCCACTCTTGTATCTAACTCGTGTGTCAGTCTTGCGTTCCTTCATTTCCTGTTTTATTGTGAAGGTCTTATGTTCCATGTCAGTGTGCTTTGTGTAGCTTCCTAGGTCTCGTCATGTCTAATTCTGTCCCCATGTGTTTCATTGTCTCCCTTCATTCAGTGTTGCGTTCTCCCTCATAGTTGTGTGCATTTCCCATGCTCTTTCCCAGCCTAGTTTAGTTTTGTACCTTTTCTCTTGAGTCAGCAATAAAGCCGCTTTTGAGTTTACGTTTTCGCCTCTGTGAAGTCTGCGTTTCGGTCCTCTCCTCCTGCCTGCACACAGCTGCTCATGACAGCTGCTATCCTTCTGTCGCAAATCAACCCTGACACTCGTCTTCACCCACTCCACCCTGTCTGTGCTTTCTTCTTCACCTCTCTTCTGCACTGCCCGTTGGTTTGGATGGTTTACCCCAGGTTAACCATACCACCGCTTCTTGCATCTCACATGTATTCTGTCTCGTTTCTACTGACTTTCATTCCTCTTCTCTCGAGTGCATACCTCCACCTCTCCAGGCCCCCTTTTCTCCTGCTTCCTACTCTCACTACAGATCACATCATTGTCTACGAACATTTTAGTCCATGAGGGCTTCTGTCTGCGCTCATCTGTCAGCCTGTTCATCATCACTGTAGAAGAAGTGGCTCAAAGTCAATCTCTGATGTAATCCCACCTCCGCTTGGAACACATCTGTCCCTACCAATCCAATATGGAATTCTTGTTCTCAGGCTTGGGTCCGGCACTAGACGTACACTGATGTGTGCTCTGAATTCTTTTCATTTCACTTTTTAGCTCACATTGTTTTCTCTACTGTCACAAGGAGAATGAGCACTGTGAAAGTGAAAGTAAGTGAAGTTAGATGAAAGTTAATTTGTGATTTTATTGTGGTTTGCACTGTAGAGGCCCAGAACAAACAGTTTTATAATCAGTATAAACTGTTTTTATATCAGTATTAATGTAATATAAAGCACAAGCACACTCAGCATGAACAAAACATGCATGACTTTGTTACTAGTTTAATAAAAACCTGCGTCAGTGAATGAAATAGAAAATGAGGCCATTATTTACCATTTATGTACAAACACGATATTGTATCCATAAAAACATCAGTTCATGTTCTGCATCGTTTAACTCACGTGACTATGACTAACAAATGAAAATAACAATTGTTAGTTATTTGAAAATGATACTGTATGTTGTTTACCTAATGAGGAAATATTAAAGACATTTTTTTCTAACTATTAAAGCAACATTATTGTATAAACTCTGGAAATTGCTGCAGTCCATCATAGAAAAAGTTTATTTGCACACATTAAGGAGACTGCCCTCCATGGGATTTGAGTGAAACAGCAGACTCTGCAGTCATTCATCTCAAGTGTCATCAACCTAAGGGTGCTTTTTTATTGATTTTTAGCATGTCCTTTTTCAGGATGCTGCAGGCTGGATTGAGATGGCCCACAGGTTGCTTCCAGCCCTATTCTGTCCATTTGTATTCTGCCTTTTTATTAAGTGTCCTTTATAAAACACATATACTGCAGGGTTTCAAAAAGCAAAGTCCCTGCTAATAAGTGTTTAGATGCAGAGTACCTAAACATCATGCCAAATTTCAGAACATTATAGCTTTCTACAAATATAATGCTGTTGAATACTTTGTACCAGCCTATCTGACATCAGTACCATCACTACCTATCGTCATCTTTCTATTTCTCTGCCTTTTTGTCTTATCTCCATGTTATTATGCCGTTTTTCCCTACAGCTACCAGGTTTAGATCAGAGTTTCTTCAGGCCTGAGCCCTAATATTTCTCTGCCTGCTCCACTGAACGATGTGCTCCTTGATATGGTGTCTGGGTTGGATGATAGCATTGTTGATCAAACCAACGGCTGAACGGCCACTAGGCCAGGTGGTGATTTCAAGTTCATTTACTTTTATAGCTGTTTATCACAAACATGCCCTAAAGGATGCTTCTCCGGTACCCTACAGTCAGCTAATCAAACATCAGCCAGAGAAGAAAAAGGGGACAGCCTGCAACAAGTTTGCTAGACTTGTCTTTTTTAATTATCTTCTCGCGATGTTTTGGTTGTGTGTGTGTGTGTGTGTGTGGGGGGGGTGTCGGTGTGTGTGCAGCCATACACAGTATGGGTTTATCTGGTGTGCTTGCATGCATGCATTAAATCGCTATAATGAGATCATCGTATCTGCCTGTGCTACGGGTCTTTCCAAACCACCAAGAAACAGAGAGTCTAATCTTGTTGGTTGCTAGGAACTGGGCAAGCTGGGGAATGGATGAGACAGACATCCATTGTATCCCCATCAAATAGCTTACCACATTGAACTGGACTTGATCTAATATCAAGGGAGGGATAAATGGGTGCCAGTGGAAGGAGGATATGCATTTGGGTGGGAACAATCATATTAGAAAATGCACTGTGGCTGCATGCGGTCACTGTGTGGCTGAATGATTGAAAGCTAATGGTGGTCAGAGATGCATGGAGATGAACGCAGGCTTTCAGGGTGACAATGACACTTAAGCTTTGCCAGTAACATTGATACTTTTTGCATTTGTTCATATGTTCAATTTCCATAAATATTGGTGGATAAATGGTTGAAATATACAGTGAGCTCCACAATTAGTTGGACAAAGACATATTTTGCTTCTGCACAGCACCGCAGAGGATTTTAAATCGAACAGGACGTAAATGAAGTGCCTTTCGGCTTTAAATTTAGAAGGATTTTAGCAGAAGTATCGCATTAACATTTTAGACATTACAAGCATTTTTATGCAGCTCCCCACTTTCAGATACTCAAAAGTAATTGGATCGACGAACAAACAGTTTCAAGACCAGCTGACCTCCATTCAGTTATTATTTTTAACAGATTAAGCAGACAGAAGATGTGGAGTGTTGAAACTGTATTTTTTTAGTTACACAGAGATGTTGGTACAAATGAGGAAGGCCATCATAAGGCTGGAAAACCAAAAACAGCCCATCAGAGAGACAGGGAAAACTTTAGGAATGTGTAAATTTTTCTCTCTCTCTCTTCAAATGTTTTTATCATGAAGCACAAGTAATGATTACAAATTACCCCATGGGCTGACATTGCTTTAATTTTATATTTTTATCACCAAGAAAGGGGAAAAAACAAACAACAAACAAAGCACACAACCAAGACAGTAAAAAATACCAAAAAGGGCGACCAAACAAACAAATACCTCTCCCTCGCCACACCATTCCCTTAGCCCAGAGTGCCATCAGCTTGTTATAACCTATGGTGAAGTCCACATAGTAGCTCTCATTTGTCCATAGTTTCCAGATACTCAGTGAGTGGCCTCCAGATTTGATTGAAGTCCTCCAGTTTGTCATTTATAATGTGGCGGATCCTTTCCAGATGAAGAGTATCTGTCAGTACTGAAATCCAGGCTTTCGAGGAGGCCACTTCCTTTCCCTTCCATAGCAGGAGGATCAGTCTCTTTGCACACATTAGGCCACAGGACAGGAGCGAGGGTCTGTGTGCTCTTAAATTTGTTAGATTGTTCCGACAGTCCAATAAGAATCAAAAGAGGGTCAGGGATTAACTGCACATCAGAAAGTTTGGGAAAAAAAGAAAAAAACTGAAGCCCCAAAACCGTGTAGCTTAGTACGCATTACAAAACTGTGAAGCAAATCAGCTTCTGCATGCATGTTATCACAAATGGGTGACGTTTCAGGAAATATCCAATGTAATCTTGTCTTCGAGTAGTGCAAACAAACAGTAGTACAAAATTTTAAACTGAATTAACCTATGTCAGGCGTCGATAGAGCAGGAATTAACATAACGCAGCCCTTTAGTCCAGATATCATTAGGAATTTTTAAGCCTAATTCCTTTTCCCAAGCTGATTTTATTTTACCTGTATGCTTCTGTTGGAATGACTGTAATATCTCATATATAAAAGCAACAGCATGCTTTTCTGTTATACAATCCACCAGGCATTGATTGAGCTTACATTTGAGTTGCAGACTTAAATTGTTGGAGTTGGGACCTTACATAGCTCCTTATTTGAATCTAAAGAAATCACAGGCTAAAAATTAGTACTTCTCCTTAAGCTGTTGAAATGAAGCAAAAAAAAAAAAAAAAAAAAAAGACAATACAGGTGTCCCACATTTCGCAACCCCATTTCATGTGTACACTTTTAAAACAACAGATTCAATGATCAGTTCTGCGACACCAACTGCCCGAGAAAACACAGAATACCACTAAAGGCAATGATCACAGAATGATTTCCTTGGTCTAAACACTTTCACCACATCTGGACAAGTCAAAAAGACTTTCAACAGGATTTAGACTTCTGTGTTAAATCTACCATACTACATACAACAGTGTACTTAATTACTACAAGGTAATTAAGTACACTGTTGCCAGGATTTTCATTTTAGTATGGAAAAGTTGAAACAAAAGTCTCGCACTGTTTTAGTGTTGCAGTCACAACTCTGTTACAAAAGTGGATGATTTTAATGCTTCTTTTTCTCTATGCCTAGAAAAACTTCATTTTTTTTTTTATAGCTCATTTATAGTCTGGTTAAGGAAAACAGCAGCATTCAAGTAAGCCTGTAGTTGTGTTCAAAAATTGTGACTGGATTGCAATTATAGTAGAAGTAGCACTTTAAGCCCAATCATCTGGACACGACTTTCTCCTTGCAGTGTTTTGCAATGTTTTTGAATAAGTTTAACATCATACTGCTTTCACGTGTGCTTTTCATGAGCGAGCCGGACATTTTTACACTGCTTCAAATTGTGGGTTTTCTGAAACAAACCAACTGGGCTGTCACTCTCTTGTTGAGGACAGAGGAGAGTTGAATGAAGAAAAAATGTGGGGAAGGGTTTCCACTCTTTGCTATAGCAAACGTGTAGAGACAAAATATGGTAGAGTTACTAAGAAGCAAAGGGTTTTATGGGTAGCTACAAATGAACCAACACCCACGCCTTCCAATCTGCATCATGTAGCCTCGTGCAACAAGAAGACAGTGATTTAATTAGCTGTCAGGATTTGGATGCAAAAACAAAATAATTAAGATAGTTTCTCCATCATGTGTACCATTTTTCAGCACTAAGGTTTATCTCATTTTTAGCGTCTCTGGTTTTCTGTCTTCTTTCCTGGGCAAAGACTTCCAAGGTGTTCCTCCCACCTGTTGGAGGGGGTTTGATTGAAACCCTCTTGTTCATCACTTCAATACTCAGTCATGTCTCAGATATCCCCTCACTGCGAAAATACTTCTTTTGTGTGTCTCTCCTTCCATTTACACTAAATTCAACGGTACATCATAGTACAACTCCTACATGGCCAATCCCAAGAGGATTTCCTCCCACAAACTACTAATTAAGAAAATAAGCTTTATTTCCCTTTTTTAAACTTTGAAACACTCTGATCCAACACTCTGTGTCCTGGTTGTTTATATTTTACACCTTTACAGCTTATCCGATCTATAATCACAGAGCTGACAGCCTAAGCAGACAGGCGGAGATCTGAAAACAGTCCTTTAGTGAGCAGTGGAGCATATTTCCTGATCGTGTCTGAGTTTTGGATGCTTTGTTAATCATTAAGACACCGGATTATTTCCCCTTAAATCAGGGGTCCCCAATCCCAGTCCACGAGGGCCGGTGTCCCTGCAGGATTTAGATGTGTCCTTGATCCATCACAGCTGATTTAAATGGATAAATTACCTTCTCAACATGTCTTGAAGTTCTCCAGAGGCCTGGTAATGAACTAATCATGTGATTCAGGTGTGTTGACCCAGGGTGAGATCTAAAACCTGCAGGGACACCGGCCCTCGTGGACTGGGATTGGGGACCACTGCCTTAAATGGTGCGACATTAGTAAGGAAAATGCATTTGTGGGTTGAGCAGCAGACCTGAGCATGTGGGTTGTACTTATGAAAAACTTTCCAAATCTTCTCTGTCAATGCCAAACAGCTTATTCTGCACTGACTCTTGTCTGCTGTAGTTTATTTGATTTCACAATTAGTCTGAAGAAAAAAAAAAAAACATCTTTAACAAAACTGTTAAAAGTGAGTTCAATTAAAAACATTTAACAATTTTTCATGTAACAAACCCATGGAAGAACCATACAGAGCCACAAAAGCCTGGCACCTTCTCCTCATGCTGGTCACACACTGCTGTGGGATGACATCCCATTCATCGACACAAATGTCCTTACTTTTCTAAACAGGTTTGTTAATGCTTACAGATCTGTAACACTGCAGAATTTGAATCGAGGAATGAAGTTACGTCTAAGAATCTATATTTAGTACAGACACTCATCAGGGAAATGATGAGTATCTGTATCAAAGGTACGAAGAATCTTCCATGAACGTAACACTGTTACCAGAAACCAGCTGGTTAGTACTACATGTTAACCTCTAATCTTGAACATTGCCTTCAGGGTTAGGTCTGAACCATGTGTGAAGGTTCTCAGTCATCCTGGTCATCGTAGTCTCAGGAGCTTGGAGAGAAAAGTGTCTGGACTAAAAAGGACAGACACCTTTCTGTCCAAGCTCCTCAGTCTGAACCATAAGTTACCACGGTGATACTAATACACTGTATTAGTATCAGATCAAAACTAGTCCAATAGAATCGATACCTTTTTTTTCTAAGTTTAATATGTAGCCAACTGAAATCTGTTATTATTATTATTATTATTAATAATAATATTTTATTTATTTATTTTTTGGAACTGAAAAGACATATCTCAGACATGCACTATGAAAACTGTCGGAACCTTTTGTGTTGACTGTCACATGTATTTTATCTATAGCTTATAGCACACTTAAACAACAGACCCAGGTGCCATTTAAAGATAGGCACATTTAAATTACACCCATCTTAAAAACACAAATCAGTCATTTAACGGTCACTCAAATACAAATTGATGATGACTCACGACAGACTCCCCAACATAAGCTGCCTTTGTAAGTTCAAAGTGTCGGTATTGGTGTCAGCAATACTAGCTCTGAATTTACTCGATATTGGATCCATACCACAATATGCATCATCGCACAGCCCTACCGATACATGGTCGAAGTGAACTGGCTTCCTAGTACAGGCGTTAAGTTACCTGAATACGATGAAATCCTGCTTTGAAACGCAAACCCTGCTTCACATGTTCTTTTTATTTCTGGAAAACTTTGGTGCGTCCCTTTTGAACTTTGCTTTCAGTTCACTAAAAGCTTCTTTTTCAAACTGTTTGAGTCTGCATTTTAGTCCTCTTAACATATCATGTTTTTGTTTCTTCAGAGAAGGACTGTTCCTGAGCAGTCCTCCTATTAAACACTGTGCTGTACACACTGCTCGTTAACAGCTTAGCTAAATGGAAATCACAAAAGTCTAGCAAGTAAGCAAAACATTCTTTATATAGCCCATTTAATGCTTGGTGGAAGCACAGCATGCTGCACAAAACATAAGCTACCACAGATTTACATAGATGATGTAAAACTAAATCAGAAGATGTATATAAAGGTAAATCTATTAAACAAATAACAACCAATCATCATAAAAAATGCCAAACAGGTAACAGCAGGATGGAAAAGACATTAATTACAAGATAAAATGAGTACAAGATACAATAATTAGGATTAATTGTCCAGTAAAATCAATAAAAACCGAAATAATAAAGAAAAATTCAAATTAAAACTAAGAACTGGACCACTAAAACAGCACGGCAGCAACGGGAATGTTTTTACTTTGTGTTGAAACTTTGTTGCACACTTAATATGATCCCATTTTGTTCAGCATTGTGGAGCAGAAAAGGTCAAATCAGCTTCGCCAGTATCTGCAGAGACCTGAGTATTAACCAGATGGCCCGATGACCTGAGGGTTTAAGGTGGTTCAGAGCTTAAAAACATGCTAGAGAGCGCCTGGGCATGCAGGACCTTAAAGAGGAGCATTAAAAATTTAAAATCAATTACAAAACTAGCTGGAAGTCAATGTAATGACCTCAGTACACGTGTTAGAATGTCACATTTAGTTTCTTTTCTTCTCTTTTAACTAAAACTCTGGCAGCTGCACTCTGGAGTAGCTGCAGCCAGTTAATAATTAAGTGACAATGTGACTCACTACCAGTAACATTCTGCAACACATCTATACAACCTTTATAGCCATCCTCCTTCTTATAATGTGTGGTCTATCTCACCGCAGCACAGAGACATCTATCTTGTTGATGCACATTTCAAGACAGCAGAGAAAGGGTGACTTACAAGTCTGCAACCAGATCAGCTAGATAATTGTTTCACATTTTAAATGAGCATTGGTTGCCAAAAAGCCAAAGCTGGCCCAGTGTGGCGCCTTGTGTTTTCCTTTGAGATGACCATCTTCAGAAAAGACTGAAAAGCCTCTCTTTCACTCAAAATAGATGATGTAATTTTCTGCCATTATGCCAGCGTGAAGATCACCTGCAGGCTAGTTACTGCATCATTGTGTTTTAACAGCTAGCAGCTACCAGGCCTAAAATAAAACAAAAACACTGCTGTTATAATTAGTAAATCTGTCCTAACCAGCTGTGAGCGTCAGACGTGCCTTCTTTCACCAACAAGTGTAAAATACTTTGGACCATAGCCATTCCTGCTCTGAAAATGCTTCTAGGATTTGCAAAGATTGCATTTTGATCTCATTCGCAGGGTGTCAGATATTTCCGTTCTGTAACGGGTTGTCTTTTCAGGATGTAAAGGCTTTATTTGATGGGGATGTATTTTAACCAAAAACTACTATCTTTGCCCAAATATCCAAATATTTGTGGATGTCCAAACATAACCAGCCAGTGAAAAGAAAGGGAAAACAAAGCAAACCACATGATGGGAGCTTTTTTTAATGTTTAGACGATTCAAATTTAGATGCTCTCACTTCTTTGCTGAGCAGTATTTGAACTTGTGGAGGTTGTTTGCACATTTTCCAGTCCAATGGACAGTCAGTGAATGCAAAAGCCCACATCAGCTATTAAAGAAGCTTCAAGTAAAAATAGTTTCAAAGCAAATCGAAATCACGTGACTGTCATCGTCAGAAGGTCCACAGGACAAAAAAAAATCTGATATCAGGAAACTGCCCACAGAATTTATGGTGTGGGAGTGTAGATTCAGGAAGCAGAGCGTTGTTTGTGTGCATGTCTGTGTGTACAGTAGGTATCCTTTGACAGCTCGTTGCATGTTCCAGCGATTGAATTTGAAGAGGAGCAGAGATTCATGAACGAATGAAGCTCCAAAGTGTATCAGCCCTGCAGCGGTAACGACAAAATGCCAAACATCGCTTTCACATCTCGACTGTGTTCTACCCCGAGCCAGCCATCCAGCGGATTACAGATTTGCAGGCCGACAGGAGTAGGTCACACGGTGTATTAGGTGGGTGTTAGTTTCTCCTGATGGGGGAATAAAATTGCCTCCAGATCGATAACCTGCTGTCAGACACGACTTGAGTGATTTTGCGCTTATCCCCAGATTGAATAGCAAAACATGTCATGGTACACTGAGCAGGCTGCTGGATGCATTCTTTTAATTGGGAGGCAAATTAAGGGAGGAGGGCGATAAAACGTATGCTCAGAGGACAAGCTTATCTTTGTGTGACCTTGTCGTTCTCTGCAACGTGATCGCAAGAGCAATGTGTTGGAACATGAGTGAATGTGTTTTTAATGTCAAAACGGGCATTTGTGTGTGATGACAGAAGACACTCAAAATGTGACAAAAACTCAAAAGGTCATTTGAAATGGCTGTTTTGTTGTGTCAGAGTAGCTTTCAGTGATTTAACATTAGCGAATCCATCAAGGTATCATTACGGCCTTGCAATTCTTGCATTTACAGGCCAGTTGCAATTTACATCCACATCTAATTTAATTGTAAGCTACCAAACTGAGTTAAGTCCAGAAACACTGCACAGTTCATCCTTGAAATATGAAAAACTCCAAGATAGAACTCCTTAGGCCATCACTATGACTGGCAAGAAGGTATAAAAACATGATGACTTAAAAATGACTTAGCAGTTAAAAGTTCAGATATATTCAGAGACAGAAATTATTGCTCCAGCCCATTTAGTTATCATGTGGGAAAAACCTTGTATCATCATATTTACACAGCAGAACGAAAGCAGTAATGGGCAGAATAGAAGTAAACTTCTAAAAGACCATTTAAATGCTTGGGAAACCCAAGTTTTCCCAGTATATATAGTATACATATATACATATATATATATATATACACATATATATATATATATATACACATATATATATATATATATATATATATATATATATATATATATATATATATATATATATATATATATATATATATATATATATATATATATATATATATATATATATATATATATATATATATATATATATATATATATATATATATATATATATATATATATATATATATATATATATATATATATATATATATATATATATATATATATATATATATATATATATATATATATATATATATATATATATATATATATATATATATATATATATATATATATATATATATATATATATATATATATATATATATATATATATATATATATATATATATATATATATATATATATATATATATATATATATATATATATATATATATATATATATATACATATATATACACATATATATACATACATATATATATAGTATATTTAATTTTGTCATTTATCACATTTTAGCCAAAAAACATATTCTTGTCTGGAATCTTTTCGTCCCTAAACTTAACCAGTGGCAGAAAGTGAAAAAAAGAGCAAAGGATACAAACTAACAAGTGAAAATGAAGCTCATCACAGAGGGCTTTGTCTCACTTTAAAAGATGACTGGTACCCCCTCAGTGTCCAACACTGTCAAAAGTGACGGGTCAAGACCAAAAGAGTTTTTGTGTATCTGCAGCCACAGAAGTATGTGACAGTGTTTGATGTCCTGGATTGAGAAAGCGACATTGACATGATCAAAGTGAAGTCAGCACTGTAACATAACTCGGTTTGTCATCATACAGCATGGCTGTATTCCTGGCCTTTGGGATTATCATTAACTTGACTTCAAAGACTTTAGGAAGAAGAAGACAAAGTATGAGTGGACTGGAGGGTGAGCAACTACTCAGAGTTGTAACAACTTAGAACAAAAGAGCTGGACCACTTACATATCAGACCTCTAGGAGCTGTTCGGGCATTGTAACCCATGCTATGAAGCTCCTGGAGCACAGTTTATGTGCTGATATTAATACCAGAGGAGGTTTGGACCTCTGCGGTTATTGAGTTGCTGTGGTTCCTCAACACTTCTTGATAATACCAGTTACAGCTGATCATAGGATATAATAACATGGTGCCGTCCTATTACAATAACATGCCTAATTTCAATTCAGTTGAGTCTTATTTATATAGCACCACATCACAAACCGTCACCTCAAGGCACTTTATATTGTACATTAAAGACCCTACAATATTACAGGCTGAGAGAAAACCTCAACAATCAGATGACCACCTGTGAGTAACCAGTTTGTGACAGTAGGAAGGAAAAACTCCCTTTTAACAGGAAGAAATCTCCAGTGGAACCGAGCAGAGAGGAGAAGCCATCTGCTGTGACCAGTTGGGGGTGAGGGGAATGAGAAGAGAGCAGAAAGAGACAGGACAAAAGACACATGGGAGAGAGCCGGAGCTTTAAATTAATTAATAATGATTAAATGGTGCATAAACAGAGAGTGAATAAGAGGTGCATCAGCTTCTAGCAGCCTAGGCCTGTTACAGTGTGACTAAAGGATTTTTCAGGGTCACCTGATCTGCCCCTAACTATGTTTTGGGCTCTTTAGGATGATCCACTCTTTCCAAATGCATACTGCATGGCTAGGTGCTTGATTTTATACACCTGTGGCCATGGGACTAACAGGTGTGCCCCTGTATTTACTTCACTTTGCTGCTGTATTTATTCATCCTGAAACTCACTCATATTTTTCACCGTGTTGTAGCCATTTACATTTTCTGTAAGAAATAACACGGAGAGAATGCACAGGACGAAGCATCAAAAATGTAGTGGAAAATGTAACCAGAAGCGCATCAACTACGTCCACCGTTGCATAATAAGTATCCCGGTGTAAGTGCAGTCAGATTGCACTGACACCATGTTTGTCTTTTCTTACATAATTATTGTTTTTCCTTCACATCTTTCCATGACCTCATGGTGTCTTCCAGTGTGGTCAATGAAAAGTGTTTAGGAAAAATACAGAGGAGCTCATTTCTTTGACTGTTCGACCATATAGGCAGAATACATATCACGAGCGAGCGCACACAGCCACACTCAGCATGCACAGCGACAGGACCTTGTAATTAGTTAACCTAAATGGAGTGCATGCAGCCATTATCTGTGTTATTAGTTACACCTGTGGTTTTCCTGCGATGACATGTCAAAATGTCTTCTAGCACATGGGCTTATTAGCACCTGTGCTGCTAACTGGAACTTACAAGCCAAGGGACGATGTGCCACTGCTGACTAGCTGCTAATTAGCCATCTAGTCTGCTAATGGATGTTAGGAGTGCTCTTTCCCCTGGTGGATATGCCTTTTGTGGCTCATTCATTCAGCCAAAATGTAACATAAATCTCGTGTCTGTGCTCAAACGGAGTCATCAGCCCATAAAGCTACTATAATGTCACCTGGGGTTCAAAGTCTGTGGATCTTTTATATGTTGACTGGCTGCTTTTCATTCTTTCTGTCAAAACAGTTCAAAGTAGTTTCAGTTGCATTTATACATTTTTACTGTGAGATGATTTAGTCTTCGTGTAGTGCATCTATGTGTTGCTTTGGAGGAAAAAAAGAATTTAGAAATAAAAGAAACTGAGTAAATATGCCAGCTTGTGTGATCGGCCTTATTAGTTAAAACCATCCCTTCCTTTTAGTCTGGTTATAGCTGTGTAGGTGTTTTTAAAGGCCTGCAATAGTCTGTAATAATCAGTATAATGGAAATTCTGATTACATTGTAATATTAACTAAAAATGGAGGCTCTGCATTGTTGATACGGTCTAATTTGAAGCTGTTAAAAACACTGAGACAGGCACACAGTCTGTATCCACTGATTTGTTTTAAATAGTTCCAGCAAAGTAGTTGGAATAGAAGTAGGCAGATAAGAAGACAATAAAGACAAAACACTTGTTGTGTTTCTACCATGAAAGCACAGGTGGATAAAGACATATTCAGCAGAGATTTTACAGATGTAGATTTAATAAAATTCTGACCCTGAACATTTTGAGTTTTGCCAATCTTACACCAGTTTTCTTCATTTTCTTGGTGTTTACATAATCCTTTAGCGATATACTAAAATAACAGATGGCACATCGAGCTTTGATGTATACAGACAGCGGATGAGAGTGGCCTCTCTCTGGTTCATGATCAGGTCTGTATGTTAAACAGATGACAATTCGGTGAAGTCGGATGGAATACGGAAACACTGGGCTTGTCTAAAAATGAGTTTGTCTTTGCTGATGAGGCAGGTAATTGCACCAGATGTTCTCATAGCAATTGTCGCTTTCGCATTCTTTCAATCAGATTTATGAAGCCGTGAATACACACAGTTGCATTTTATGAATCTCTGCCTTTGTTGGTGTGGGTACAAACTCACTGGCCCGATATCAATTTGCATATTGATAATTATGTCTGCTTCACTGCTCATTAGACCTGTCAGTGAAAGGAATGGCAAGGAAGTCCCAGAGCTTCATTTATAAAATGGACTGACAATAAATTTTGATTGCAGCTATGACTTAATCAGAAAACCAAATAAGACTTTATTTAGAGAACTGTGAATCTGGCTCTGGCCTAACCTTCAGATGAGACCATCACCATAATCTGTGCCAAGATTCAAAATCAGTTACTGATGCAGCATTTATTATTGTGATACTTATGACACTTTAAAGGGTGACAATAGTGTGAAAGAATTCATTATAGTTGTGAAAAATAAATATCTTACAGCATGTCAGTATAGGTTGGGTAGCAAGTGGTTATCAATCAAGCATCACTAAAACTGACTTTCCAAGTAACTGAGCTATGGCCCAAATGGACCACCCCTAGCAACCACTGGTCGCTAGGGAAAAATCCAAGTCTGTTGGAGAATGGCTGCTTGAGCTTGCAGGCAGACACTAGTTGAAACTGGTTGCAATGAGGTATGTGATGCTGCAAGGAAAGCCTCTTCGCATTGGTTTCTAGCAGGTTGGCAGTGGTCACCTATTGTTTGCATGGAGACTGCTAGCCGAGCGGCAGCAAAACTGTGAAAGGTGAAAAGCAAACTGAGACCACTTGGCTTCAAAGTAAAAGTTGAGCCTCACCGCTGAGACCAACACATTTCACAAGGCGAAACTTTTATCCCCTTAAGTGGAGAACATATTTCCCAGGGGGGTGAGATCACTGGGGATAACTCACCAGCCTCTAGGCCTGCATGACTGCGACTTTCAATCAATTACGCAGACAGACCACTCGCCTAAGAGGTGAGGAATACACACTTTTCCCTTGCATCTAGGTACGCTAGGGATCACTGATTGACCTCTAGGCCTGTGAGATCTAGTTAGCTGCACTTTTAGGCCATGTCCACACTAATACGTTTTCGTTTGAAAACACATCTTTTTCTCTCCATTTTGGCCTTCCGTCCACACTGAGACGGCGTTTTCGGTCAAGGAAAACACATTTTAGTCATGTGATGCAGTCATGTGACCAAATAAACTAAGATAGCGGAGGGCAATTACACAGCAGTTGTTTTGTTTGCGCTCAATTGTGACAGCCCTATTAAAGATTAATATCAGTTTGTACATGCTCCAGATAGCTTTCCTTCAAATTCTTTAATTCTCTCTCACTTTTGCAACTTTGTACTTTTGTGATACTCGCAGCAACAACTCCGCCTCATTGTTAGTCCATTTAAAAAACTTTTGCCGCGACGTTTCAAAGAGCAGGAAAGTAAATAAACAGCAAACAGAAATGAGGCAGGTCAAATCATCTTGCGTTTCACGCATGCACAGTACTGGAACGTAAACGTTTTCAGCCGTTTCAATGTGGACGCACAGATCTGTGAAAACCACTGAAAACGATAGTGTGGACGCGGAGCATTTTCAGACGAAAACGCCGTTTTCAAGTTTATCCAGGGTTGTGTGGACGTAGCCTTACTAACTAACTTTAATGTTTTTATTAGATTATAGTGGTGAAAATACAGCCATGTCATGTCCAAGTTAAGTGTTACTGATTTTTGTTGTGCTGTATGTGTGCTTTTATGTGGAATGCAGTCATTTCCATGTATTGCATTGCTAACATTGTTAATGTTTAGAGCAGAATCATGCTAACAGGGCAAGGAGAGTAAATATCAAGTAAGAAACAGACCAAATACTAATTGTGAGGATTACATAAAAATTAAACAAGAGCTTTTGGAAGCAACAATTGTATATATATGTAGCACAAATGACTGTAGTCAGAATCCTGGAAGCATGTCACCTCTCATCAGCCATCCTGACACACCTGCAGACGCTTATGTGAGAAGCAATATCCAAATTCACTGCATGTACAGGCTCTCTAATCAGCTCTGACAAAACTGCTCAACATGTTTGCTCACTTTCCCCCCAAATAAGGTTTCAAAGCCCCCCCCCCCCCAGAAGAACAGCAGAGATTCCACCATCCCTGCTGTTGTAAAATTCTCCCACAGCTTATAATTCAAGTTTCTCTGCGTGCCATGTCTGTCACTTGTAATGTGTCTGCCAACATTAGCAAGCATACTACTGTTAACTGACATGACTGACAGCTTCAAATATCACTTTCACTTGTCGCTGAAGAATGGACAGCATGTGCTGAGCATGTTCCCCAGACACCTTCTCATCTAGACTTGTTCAGCTTTATTTTCTCCAGTGTTGCAGCAACGTGTTGCACCACAAACTCCTTCTGCTTTCCCATAAGATAACATGAGGTGGTGCGTTGCTCCCTCTGCTACAATAATCTCAATCTGCACTGTGTGTTATGCTGTTATTTCCCAATCTTGTAGAGTGGTATGGATATTTGAGGTGTGAGAAGAAAACCTCAAGTTTCTGTGACTTTTAGCTGTTCCTCCAGTTTGAAACTCTGAGATTACTTTGACAAATTCTAGGTCATTTTCCCACTAAATATGAGACGCATGTGTATCCAAGCCTGTGATGAAATTTGCAGGTGTGTCTTTCTGTCCCACCTCATTTAGTGCTGCTGTAACTCACTCCTCAGGTGCATGCTTGGCGTTCTTTGTCATCCCACCATCTAGTTCACCAAAAAGGAAACTACAAGGAAGGCACCTTGAAAAAGATAACAGGTCCTCTTTAATAATGTTAGCTACAATGCAACAATAAGGCTTATACAGTAAACATGGCTTTTAGCGACACTTTGCACATTGCTGTGTAGGCCGCAGAGATAATTACACAAGTAATTCATGTCACTGATGGCTGGCTTTTCAAAAACATGTTTACACCTGGTCTGAGTGCACCCTTCTGCTTCCATGGATGTTACAACCAAAAGCAGTGACGTCTTGGTCCTCGTGAACACACAGATTATTCAAACAGTTATCAGACATGTTTGTACAAGGATGTCAAAAGCTTTTCCGCTGCTGTTTTCGACTTACCTGGACAACTGCTTTAAAGCAGGGACCTGAAGACAGGTAGTCCTGACAAACACTGTACTGCAATTTCGCTGCATTTCCTGACTGTCTGACACTGCGATTACTACAGCTATTTTCTGTTTGAAATGGGTTATTTTTCCCCCTTAAATCAGGGTTTGTACAGTTGTGCTTATCAAACTCCAGTTCTTTGCCCTTTTTGCACAAAATTTTCCTTTTGACTTTTTTTTGTGCTTATTTTTGTCCTCCATGCAAAGCTCTGAGCATTGCAGTTGTTTTTCCAACTTAAGCGTCACTCGGTGAACACAACACTAACGTTAAAGTCTGCAACCAAGACCAACCAAGAGCCCATAAATGACAAGAAAGAATCCACATCTTACAATGGTTTGGCTCATCCTCATTGTACTAAACAAGTAAGTGCTGCATTAATGCTGTGTTCAGCTTTAAGACACCATCAGTTCTAACATAGCTACATGTTGATAGTGGATCCTTTTGGCACCTGTGATTCACGTGTAAAGGCCTCTGTGAATGCAAACTTACACAACCCCATCTTGTTAATGGGCAACTGGATTTGTAGACCAGGGTAATGAATTTACTGGGTTCCTCAAGCTGTCCTTTACAGACCATTTATATGTAAGATGGACATAGCCACTGTGACATCACTCCTCAGTTACTGAACTCCCATTCTGAGTGCTTTGTATTGTGCAGAATTTGAAAGTGGAGCTTTCAAGCAAGCAATGGATCTGACTGACAAAACAGAGCGCACTGCATGCTCCCGCGGTAGCTACTTGTCAGTCATAAGTTCAGCTCTGTTTTTGACTCTACTAAGGACCAAAAAATGAACACCATGTTGTTTCCAGTAAGTCTCGAAACGAGTGATTGAGACCACTAGCTTGTCAGGAAAGTGTTTACTGTGGTCATAGATCAGGCCTACGCTACCTCCTAAGCCACTATTCACTTACCATCTGTGGTTTAAATGTTGTGGCTTAATAGCCCAATGGTACTCTCCACTGATGGGAGTATGGACGGTAAAATGTCAGGATCTAAATATATAATTTGACTGACTGAAACAATGCAAACAAACACGACCACAAGTGCTGTACTGACAGACCAGCCACATCTCTCCATCACTCCTCAAAGAACCCATCAACCAGGATGACTCCATCTCTCAGGGCCCCTTCAGAGAGGCTCTCATGTTGAAAAAGCAATAGCCCTCAGGTGAGATCCTCAGGCAAAATTAATGTGGACAAGGGTTCTTCACACTGATTATTTGATTGGCCCTTGCCCATCTAAGTTTGGCTGCAGATAATTGGACGAATCTTCTGCAATGCTGCTACACTGGGACTTGGAAGCAAATGGAAATAGAATGACGCACATTCAGCACTAAATGTCAAGGACAGAAATTCATTCATGAGTTTATTCAAAATAACAGTACTAATTATATTTTGTGAATAAGGGGTGGCTAATCCAAAATTATATCTATCTATCATTGTCACGGTAAGTACGCTTATCTTGTTGGTCAGTGCAGGATCTTTTTTCTAAGACTGCATCAACTGAGATAAAACCAGATAAAAACGCTGATTTTCTTTTGAAAATTAGTGTTTCATTTTCTCGCTGACCTGCTCCCCCGCTTTTTTAACAAAAGCAGGAGCTGCGTAAATGACTTCTAACTGAACAATGAGATGAACCCAGTCAATAGCAAGGCTAAACATCTTGATTTTTTTCCCTCCAACCTCTTATAAACATTCTGCAAAGCACATACCTCCAAACAGCAGGCTGTGTTTTCTCCTCAAGGACCCTTTTAAATAAAACGTGAAAGGGGAGTCTTTTCATTTGTCGTGCTTTCCTGTTAAAAAAAAATACAAGCATATAGCAGCGAGAGATTCTGGACAAATGAAAGCATAGAAATACCCTTTCCTGCGATCGTTTGATTTGCCCTTGACCTCCTGTTTTTACTGTCAGTCATTGAACTTCAATTTGTACATACTGCCATAATCTGAAAAAGGGAATCTGGTTCCTGTTCCCAAGCTTGCATGCTCACACAAGCTATTCCCTGAAGAAATGCTGTTCTTTTAGCCCTCCAATCATCCAAACCAACACTGCCTCAGTACCAACCTACATACACTGCTTTCATCTGCTCAGAAAACTGAAATCACAAGCGACAACGAGCAAAGAAAAAATGTGAAAAAAGAAATCAAAGCACTTCAACTTGTTGAAACGGACAGTTCCTAAATTAATTAACTCTTAAGTGTGCAAATGAACATCTAATAAGTGGTCACTTGGGGTTTTTCCCTTTTATTTTTTCTTATTTTTTTCCACAGTAGCTGCAGTGATTGCAGGTAATCTGCAAATTCTAAAGCCTGGAAGCTACAGATGAAAAAAAAAATCGACAAAATAAATGAGAGGATTTATTTTCAGTGTCCTGTTGATACTTGAATGACAAAACATATTACACACAGCAAAAACACCACAAAAAGGTCCAGTGCAGTGACTCTAATTAGTGAAGGTGAGGCCTAGCAGACACTAATCAGCCACATTTTCCTGTGTGTGGACACTTGTCAGTTAACGAGGCCACACCGACAACCCCAGTATTCAGGATGATGAGATAAATAAAGCTTCAGCTCCACTAGAGTTGTTATAAACGGGGAAATTATCCATAGGGGCTGAAAATGATTGTTATGCCAGGCTGTAAACATGATTTTGAATCAAATGACTCGGATTTCGAGTCAGCCTCCAGTGGTCGCTAGCAGAGCTAACATGCTAACATTTCCTTACTAGCTTACTAGCTTCAGCTTTCAGCTCTGGAGGTTGTCGCTTGGGCTAACATAGTTATCCATTTAGCAGACCAGTGCTAGAGTGTGTGGAGACAACCAGTGGCTGCTCTCTGCATGCCACAGGCACTGCTGCGACAGCTCTAACAGCATGCACTTTCCAATTAGTCGCTAATTTAGCTGTAAAGTGTCTAGCTAGGGATTTCCTGTGTGCGCTTATGTAAATTAAAGAACCTAATTCTAGTTTTGTCTAATTTAACCCTGTAACGCCACGTGTATCTTAGTTGACATCAAAGTTTGAGACATTTACAACATGAGTGTGACTTTTTTTTTTTATCCTAACTCCCTTATATGTTTTTGTTTAAGATAAACTACGAGCAATGTTTTTGCACAAAAACTCCAGATGTATTAAACTGATATTTAATTTCAATTTTTTAATTTGTTAGTAGGTTCAATAAAAAAAAATTTGAATTTTTTAACTATTAATTTATGGTTCAGGCTTTAAAGGGTTCATACAAAGTATAAGTCAGTACATTTATTAGTGTACCATAAAGTCACCAAAAACTATACACAGTGATGATACAGCTCTATAGGACACTAAAACCTCTCACTGTGTCTGGTAAGAGGCATTTTCAGGGCAAACCAATAATATTTCCTTAAATTTCTTTATACACCAGACACTTTATATCTTCTTGAAAGTTGGCTCTTTAAATTATGTTACATCCATACGTGACTCATTTAAAAGTTCTCTCTGTGCTCCTCATTTTTCTAGAAACATGCACAACTGAAGGCAGCATCTCATTAAATGTAGAAATCCCAGCTTGAGCATGTTACCTCCACCAGCATGCACCTGTTGGTCTTTAAACAAGGTTGGTGTGTTTGATTGGTGGTCCTGAGCATGCTCAGGTGATGCATCACATCTGTGATGAAATGCAGCTTATCAGTCCATGCAGTCCATGATAATATAGTTCTTTACTTTGTTTTAGAGCTTTTATTCTGTTCACAGGCCTATTCGATCACACGCCTCGCAGCACACGTGCAGCATGTGTTACAGAGTGACACATAACTTACAGCATGATAAACTGATGACGATGATGCTAGTATACAGTAAGGTTTAAAAGGCCTCTCTGGCCTCATCGCTGTCTATGGTAACGATCAGCGTAGAACTGACAGCACAGCAGTACTGAATCCTCTGGCTAGCAATGAACTACTGCTCAGCTCACAGTTTGAGACGCTTGATTGTACCAGAATTTGAGGGTGCTCAGATGCGCCAATATATCATCACTGATAGCTTGAAACAGCTTCCTTTGGAGACATCAGAGAGTTAATTAATCATCTCAATTTCTAACCCAGAGAGATGGCTGTGTTCTCTGTACCTTTAACATTTCAGTCAGGAGGCGTATGGCACATAGCACATTAAAGAAGATTTATTGAGACAAAAGGATGACTTTTGTGGCACACTGTTTTGACGAATCAGTCTGGCCGTTTATCAATGCCCAAGTACGCGAGTACGTACTCGCGTGCTCGGTGAGTACGTACCCGCCGAGAACGCACGGGAGTACGTACCTGCCGAGAACGCGAGCACGGACTCGTCGGCCGTTTCTCAATTCTCAAGTACGCGAGCACGGACTCGTGATTTGTACCAGCGTACGTGATGATGTCACAGGTCCGGAGTTTTACTGCCGTCCCTCTTAATTTAACTGTGAGTAACATGTTATGAAGCTTAACTTTAATCACAGCCAAACCGGTTTACTCAGGAACAAATAAAACACTGAAATAAACCAAACATTAACATTTAGAAGTGATCTAAGTAACTTATATATCATTTTTAACCTCAGTAGTGAAACCTCTATTAATAAAAATAGTGTACATGTACATACGTGTACATACCTTAATAAAAACAAGCAGGTGAGATGTTAGAACACTTTTATTTCTATTCTAGTGGACACTCAATACTATAGACAGCTGCTGGGGTTTGTTTAACCTGAGTAGTGAGAAGACCGCGAGCGGGCGGGGAGGGGGGCGATGTGCCGGGAGTCCGCTGTTGAGTTTTGGACGAAATGCATTCTGGGATATATAGCTGTCCCAAGTCTACACCGATGCATGCTCGATAAAATGGGCGGATCGAGAACACATCCGGGACTTTTTCGCGTTCTCGGTGTGATGCGTACTTCGAATTGGAACAGTACTTGGTCTCCGACTGATGACGTATCACGAGTACACGAGAACGCAAGTACGCACAAGTACGCATATTGATAAACGCCCTCTGTTTCATAATTACAGGGTTTTGGCCCTGTCAAAGGGGCTTTAGGTTTGGTAACACTGGAAGGTTTGTTGGTCTTTAGACCAGTCCACTGGTTCAAACTGGATTAGCTGGATTGATCGCCATGACTTGGACCGTTGCTTTAGTGCAGGGGTGGGGAACTCCAGGCCTCGAGAGCCGGTGTCCTGCAGGTTTTAGATGTGTCCTTGATCCAATACAGCTGATTTAAATGGCTAAATCACCTCCTCAACATGTATTGAAGTTCTCCAGAGGCCTGGTAATGAACTAATCATTTGATTCAGGTGTGGTGACCCAGGGTGAGATCTAAAACCTGCAGGACACCGGCTCTCGAGGACTAACGTTCCCTAACCCTGCTTTAGTGCCATGGATTGGTTGACAGCTTTGATATTTTGTAAAATATCAAATAAAGTGGGTTCTGAACACATGCTTTCTGAAACAGTCCAAACACATGCAGTTAGTGGGGTTAGGTTAACTGGTGATTCTACATTGACTGTAGGTGTGAATGGTTGTCTATCACTATGTGTTAGCCTGCGACAGACTGGTGACCTTTCGAGGGTGTACCCAGAGGTGTGCCTCTGTGACAGCTGGGATATGACCCTGAATTGGATGCATCGAAAGAAATGGATGGATGGATCGAATAACATCTGGATGACTTGTTGTGAAAACTCACATTCATGCTCCCCTTGGGATGCACTGCAAGCACACTGATTATCCCTTTAACCTTTAATCAGCATCACTAGTTCAAAGTCTTATTTCAGCTGGGACCACTTTAGTCAAAGGAAAATTGTTATTTCTATCTGCAGCAATTTATGTTTCATGGTATGGGTCTGCACAAACAGTGTGCCGAAACAGACTGCATGAATTGTGAATAGTAGACCCAAATGCAGACACAAAAGAATGTGGAACAAAACTTGATATTAACAAAAGGCGAGCCGTTTAATAAGGCTGATAAAAAACAAGGTGCAAACAAGAGGCAAGACAAACTGATGCAAAACTAAACATTAACCTAAAGTGGAAGAACTAAAAAAAAAACAACATGAAGAACTCTGACATGAACCTGAACAAACCTGGACACTAAACTTGGAAACACGGCAAGAAACAACAGATGACCAGGGCCCTGTTTCAGAAAGCGGGTTTAGAAAACTCAGAGTTAAAAATGATACTCAGGGTTGAGTAACCCCGAACTGTCCAACTCGGAATATTCGGTTTCAGAAAGGCTGATAACAATTAGTTCAATCAACGCGGAGTTGCTTTAACCCCAAGTTAAGCGCGCGCACGAGGATACATAAAGCCCTGATTAGTGGAGCACAGATTAAGCGAGTCACCATGGAGACGGAGGGAAAGAAGGCGCGGTCAATGTATTTTACAGCGCTTGAGGCCGAAATTCTGATGGCAGCATATGCCGATAACATGCAAATTTTGCGGAAAAAAAGTAACACAGCCTCAGCTGCAAAAGAAAGGGAGCATGCATGGCAAAACATAGCCGACAGAGTCAATGCGTGAGTGTTAATTTAAACATTGATCTAGGGATTTCCACCCATTTAACATGTTATTTTATCATCCATCCATTCGCTTCCGCTTATCCTTTCCAGGGTCGCGGGGGGCGCTGGAGCCTATCCCAGCTGTCATAGGGCGAGAGGCGGGGTACACTCTGCACAGGTCGCCAGTCTGTCGCAGGGCCAACACACAGGGACAGACAACCATTCACTCACACATTCACACCTAGTGACAATTAGGATTATCCAATTAACCTATCCCCTCAAAAGAGGGGATAGGTTATTTTATCATATTTCATTTTATTTTTTATTTTATACATTTTATTTTGTGATGTGAGCGCAGGTGCAACCCAACAGGCCCCAAACGTTCCTGGCAGCAAGTAAAAATGAAATATAAAAATATAGTCCAAACAGGTAAGTTGTAATTGTATTATGAGCCATAGTGCTTGGTCTGTTTGTCCTATGTAAATCAATTGCAGTTAGAGGCTACATTAATTTTCTTTCTGTAAGCGCTTGAAATTATCTGAGCACATTACAAGTACATATTTGCTTACTCTGTATGCTCAAATTTGACCCGTTATAGCCAACAGGAAAAAAAGCGGAGGCGCGAAAAACAGGTGGGGGCTGATGTTATTCAAATAAATCTATAATTTATTGAATAACATCCTCAGGCCTTATATGAGCAATATAAGGCCTGAGGATTAGTTCATTACCAGGGCCCTGTTTCAGAAAGTGGGTTTAGAAAAGTCAGAGTTAAAAATGATACTCAGGGTTGAGTAACCCCGAACTGTCCAACTCGGAATATTCGGTTTCAGAAAGGCTGATAACAATTAGTTCAATCAACGCGGAGTTGCTTTAACCCCAAGTTAAGCACGCGCATAAAGCCCTGATTAGTGGAGCACAGATTAAGCGAGTCACCATGGAGACGGAGGGAAAGAAGGCGCGGCCAATGTATTTTACAGCGCTTGAGGCCGAAATTCTGATGGCAGCATATGCCAATAACATGCAAATTTTGCGGAAAAAAAGTAACACAGCCTCAGCTGCAAAAGAAAGGGAGCATGCATGGCAATACATAGCCGACAGAGTCAATGCGTGAGTGTTAATTTAAAAATTGATCTAGGATTTCCACCCATTTAACACGTTATTTTATTATATTTCATTTTATTTTTATTTTATACATTTTATTTTGTGATGTGATGTGAGCGCAGGTGCAACCCAACAGGCCCCAAACGTTCCTGGCAGCAAGTAAAAATGAAATATAAAAATGTAGAGGAAGAGGGTCCAGCCACTTCTCCAACAAACCTTTCCTCAGTAAGATGTTCAGCACTGATTTACAACCAACCTAAGTAGGCATGTACTATGAATGTCAATGCTATTTTCTGTGTTTCAATAGCTCCCTGTAAAGCAGCTGTACAAGACCTGTTTGATCAAGAAAATAAAAAATGCTTTTTGGAAATGGAACTCTTCAAGCAGCAGAATGGAATGTGAGTGCCATCTATACAGCCAATCACGCCTGGGAACCCTGAAAATAAATGTAAAATCTAAGTAGTAGTTCAAGTATCACCATGTCATGAATTAAGTTTTGTTCATCCTGATACCTGCAATTTTGTGGAATCCTCTTTGATAAATCTTGTGGGTCTATGACCGGGAACACCACAAACAAGTACAGGAGACGTTTCAGTGCAACTGTAACATTCCTGACTGCCCGACAGACGGTAGCCTTGGAAAGCGTGCTCAGCGTCACCAATATTATACAGAAAGCTCCCGTTTGCAAAAAAAAAAACGAAGTGCAATACAAATAATATGTACAGAACTGAGAGAATGTCCGCGATGTGTCACATGAGCAATATAAGCCCTGAGGATGTTATTCAAATAAATTATCGATTGTGCTGAAAAAGCGGTAACGTTCACACAGAAAATCATCAGGACATGATAAAATGTCCAAACGCGCTCTAATCACTCTCTCCGGCGGAGAGCTCATGGAGAATTTGGGCTTCAACATCTACTGGCTCTTCAAGGAAGGGGGCACGCCATGTCTGACACTTCCTACAGTCAGGTTTCCGACAAAGAGGCAGAGAAAGTCAGGGTTAGTTGAAGTAAACCTGCTAGGGGGCAGGTTAGCTTCACGGAGTGTGTCGTCATAGTAACTCACTCAGAATTAATCTAAACTCGCTTTGTGAAACCGAAAACCCAGAGTTTTTGTTAACTCAGGGTATACTTACTCAGAGTTTGCACTAAACCGGCTTTCTGAAACAGGGCCCAGACGACAAACAAAAGTAAACACACAAGCTGTGTCCCAAAACGTCGGCTGCATCCTTCGGAGGACCCGGCCTTCGCGGTCTACATGGGCCGGGTCCTTCAAAGACCGAGAAGGCCGGAAGTGCGAGGCTGTGAAATGGGACGGTCTAGCCTTCAGATTTGCGTCACCGCTGTGTCGGTGGAGTTTAATAAACTCGGCCGTCTGTTCCTTGCTATCTAAAATATAACAGGACACTGCCGTAAATTCTCGACCGTCTCACACTTCTGTTTAATCAGTTTTCTGTTTAACGTTTATTCAGCTGTGTGAAAATCCCGGAGGAACCCACCCGATGGATTAATAAAGTTTTATTTAATCTAATAATCTAATAATTTTGATCTCAGCCAAACCGATTTACTCCGGAACAAATAAAACACCGAAAAGGCAAACAATTACATTTTAAGTTATCCGAGTGACTTATATATCATGTTTAACCTGAGTAGCGAAAAGAGCGGGGTCTGAAAAGCGATGAAGCCGAGTCCGCTGCTCTCGCCGGCTGGAGTGACCATTGAACCCCCGGCTTGCTATCGAGCGGGCGGGTAACAGACGTCGAAAAGCGTCGGCACACTTTTTGCAAATATCGATGTCTTGATAAACCAAGCAGATATTTGTAATTTGCACAGCTACTTTCTCGCCTGAAAATATGTTAAAAGTTTATTTTGTGACCCAGAAAGATTAATAAGACTAATTTTAAAACTTAGTAGCGGCCGCCATTGTTGGCAGCTGAAATTTGGCTGGGCAGCGCTATGAATTCTGGGATATGGTGGGCCCACGAAGGACACACCGACCCATCCTTCAAATTCGGGAAAATGAAGGGCGCATTTGTCGGCCGCATTTGAAGGAGTCGACGAATTGGGACAGCCTTCGTCGCCGGGCTGTGACGTAATCGGCCTTCAAATGCGGCCTGTGGAGGATGCAGCCGACGTTTTGGGACACAGCTACTGAAGGTGATCAGGGGAAGTGGAAACACATGGGGAAACAGCTGAGGCTAATCTGACTCAATGAGAAAAGGAAGCAAAGCCGACTACACTGACATAGGACAGACTTTCAAAATAAAACAGGAAACAGCATAGGCATGATAACACAACCATGACAACATGAACAAGAAGACAAGAAACATGACAAACTAACACAGAAGACCTAAGTGAAGCACAACTAGACCAAACTTAAGGTAACCAAATGATAATCCTATTACTCAACATATTTCAAGGAATAACTTAAGAACTCAAAATGTAAACTGAAAATGCTGGGTCAGAGAGCCAGGAGCGTGACATCTAGAGACAAGAAGTGCAGCAGCAAGACCTTCAGTGCATAAAAAAGCATGCATCGAAGATAACAGATATGCCTATTATTAAGTCAGACACTCTATAAAAATGAGGTGCTGGAAAGCAAACGATTTTGCCATCAGTCTAATGGATAGGATACAATGTAGGTAGGGCTAATTAGTGTTAGCATCCTGCCATGCTAAACTAAAGACAAGAAAATATAGAGTCTCATTCACTAAAGATGATGGTAGGAGTATAATTTTAAGTATGTTGTTATCTGTATGTAAGCATTCAGTATAGCTGCATAGATAGCAAAGGTTATCGCTATGAGCCACATGACAGATTGGTGGGGCTGCTCTTCACAGAAAAGAACACATTTTTTAATAAAAAAGGTGTATTGAATCAACACAAAGTACGTTCACAGTGACAACATAGTGTAAAGGGTTTTCATTAGTTATAGTTAAGTATTTTTTTCTATATAGTTTAGTGAATTTTGCCAACAAGAAACAGAAACAGGAGTGAAGGGTTTTGTTCCCTTACAAGGGTTTAAGTACAATTGTATTAGAAGAACCAATTAAAGACTCATTTTAGTTTCCTTTGGTCCGAAATGTGCATAAAACGTAAAGTAACGAGTATGGAATGTTAAATATTGATACATTGTGATGTTCGTTTTTTCAATATGGAATGTAAGAAAACATAAAACATCACAATACTGAGAAACAGCATGTACAGCAATGAAAGGTCAGGGCAAATTTCAAAAAATTAAAGGAGGTGGTGTTGGTGGGGGGGTTCTATACAGGGAGTGCAGAATTATTAGGCAAGTTGTATTTTTGAGGAATAATTTTATTATTGAACAACAACCATGTTCTCAATGAACCCAAAAACTCATTAATATCAAAGCTGAATGTTTTTGGAAGTAGTTTTAGTTTGTTTTAGTTTGAGCTATTTTAGGGGACATCTGTGTGTGCAGGTGACTATTACTGTGCATAATTATTAGGCAACTTAACAAAAACAAATATATACCCATTTCAATTATTTATTTTTACCAGTGAAACCAATATAACATCTCCACATTCACAAATATACATTTCTGACATTCAAAACAAAACAAAAACAAATCAGCGACCAATATAGCCACCTTTCTTTGCAAGGACACTCAAAAGCCTGCCATCCATGGATTCTGTCAGTGTTTTGATCTGTTCACCATCAACATTGCGTGCAGCAGCAACCACAGCCTCCCAGACACTGTTCAGAGAGGTGTACTGTTTTCCCTCCTTGTAAATCTCACATTTGATGATGGACCACAGGTTCTCAATGGGGTTCAGATCAGGTGAACAAGGAGGCCATGTCATTAGTTTTTCTTCTTTTATACCCTTTCTTGCCAGCCACGCTGTGGAGTACTTGGACGCGTGTGATGGAGCATTGTCCTGCATGAAAATCATGTTTTTCTTGAAGGATGCAGACTTCTTCCTGTACCACTGCTTGAAGAAGGTGTCTTCCAGAAACTGGCAGTAGAACTGGGAGTTGAGCTTGACTCCATCCTCAACCCGAAAAGGCCCCACAAGCTCATCTTTGATGATACCAGCCCAAACCAGTACTCCACCTCCACCTTGCTGGCGTCTGAGTCGGACTGGAGCTCTCTGCCCTTTACCAATCCAGCCACGGGCCCATCCATCTGGCCCATCAAGACTCACTCTCATTTCATCAGTCCATAAAACCTTAGAAAAATCAGTCTTGAGATATTTCTTGGCCCAGTCTTGACGTTTCAGCTTGTGTGTCTTGTTCAGTGGTGGTCGTCTTTCAGCCTTTCTTACCTTGGCCATGTCTCTGAGTATTGCACACCTTGTGCTTTTGGGCACTCCAGTGATGTTGCAGCTCTGAAATATGGCCAAACTGGTGGCAAGTGGCATCTTGGCAGCTGCACGCTTGACTTTTCTCAGTTCATGGGCAGTTATTTTTCGCCTTGGTTTTTCCACACGCTTCTTGCGACCCTGTTGACTATTTTGAATGAAACGCTTGATTGTTCGATGATCACGCTTCAGAAGCTTTGCAATTTTAAGACTGCTGCATCCCTCTGCAAAATATCTCACTATTTTTGACTTTTCTGAGCCTGTCAAGTCCTTCTTTTGACCCATTTTGCCAAGGAGGAAGGAAGTTGCCTAATAATTATGCACACCTGATATAGGGTATTGATGTCATTAGACCACACCCCTTCTCATTACAGAGATGCACATCACCTAATATGCTTAATTGGTAGTAGGCTTTCGAGCCTATACAGCTTGGAGTAAGACAACATGCATGAAGAGGATGATGTGGACAAAATACTCATTTGCCTAATAATTCTGCACTCCCTGTACATGCTGTTTTTGTTTTTGTTGGGGTTTTTTTATCCTGGTGACAACTGAAATTAAAGCCTTTCAAGAAGGCTTTAAAGTGGCATGACATGTTTCAACATGAGGGAAGTCTTTTAAGATCCGTGGACACAATTATGATAAATTAACATCATAATTGTAAATTCCCAAACTGTGCTTCTAAGATAAACAAAAATTCCCATTATGTCAGAATGTAGCCCCTGGCTGATTTATTTATTTATTTATTTATTTTATTGAAACTAACTTTTTTAATGATTTTAAGGTTGTTTTCTCTGTTTTTTTTGTTGTTGTTTGTTTGTTTTTTAAAATTTGATTAAAGTGGAGCTCATTTCACAACACGGCATTTGGTTCATGTGGGGAACAACTTTGGAGCAGCGTCCACCATCCAGGAAACAAACCCACCTCTGTCCAGATGTGTCTCTCAAAGATTCAGTTGCCTTTGCTGTCTGAGGATCAGCAAGATGTCTGCCATCATTTTCCTCAGAGAACACAGCACCTGTTGATGATGTGACTTTAAAAAAAAAAAAAAAGCCTCATCTGGCACCAAAGATGGCTAAGAACAGAATTTATTTTAAACACCTTGTCATCCTGTTGCTATACCAACCACCAGATTAGATTTTATACTGGGAACCATCCACTGTGATCCTTAACCAGAGGTTTAAGAAAGAGAAGCAGGTGTGTGAGCGTGCATACCGTGTGCCCAGAGATGTGAAAAATAAAGGGAGGCTGTTGTTTTAGTTGTTTTCTGATTAAATAGAGGGGGACAAAGAGGAGAGGAGGAGACAGACGGATTACATTATGTTAGCCAGCAGGAGTCTGTGGTCAGACACTGTGTTGTATGAGCCAGCAGGAAAATGCCTGCTGAGTGTTTCTGCAGGGCTGTACTAGATTTTCTCCATAGATACACCTACTGAATTCTATTTTCTTCTTCACGTGTGTTGTCGGTAATAAAAATTTCTTCCATATGGAATCTAATTGCTTGCTTTTAGGTTTATTTTTAATGCACGGTATGCCTGTGCCTGTAGGGTTCTTCCAAAGAAATATGAATGGGCTTCACAGATTCTACCCATTTTTTGCAGAGGTAAACATTTTGCAGATTTCCCTGCAAGGAAGTAGGGCTGCTGTCTGGTTTTCAATCTTGATTTCACGTCTTCTCAGAAGACTATTTTAGTCAGTCAGGTAATCTCTTGAGTTCACATTGGATGTTAGCCCTAAAAACCTGGTGGTTGGTGACCGCACAGTGACAGCAGAGCTGTTGGGGTGAAAAGATGGGGACATGACTCATGATTACTAATGCTTCTTCACCTCACTTGTAATAAATTAAGCCACGGGAGGCCTTCTTTATTGGCAGTAAGCAGGATAGGCTGCAAGTGGGAAGGGTGGGAAAAAAGCAAATGAATAATAGATTTTCTTACTCTTAAAATCTGGGTGTGGAAGCCAATTACAGTGAGCCTCAGGATTAATTGAAAATGACCGGTCGGGCTTAATGTAAGAAAAAAAAAGCGCTTTAGCCCATGAAAAATGAGCATGAGCAACAAAATATATGCAGGGGCTCATTAGAATTTTTAGCACTTCAATTCCAATTATTAGCACAATTCATCTTCCAGAAAGTGAGAAATCAGGAGGGGATTGCACAAAGAAAAGATTATTCTTTCACTCTGAACAAGAGAGCAAATGAGAGACAGCCAGGAAGAGAGAAAAAATAACCTCTAATTGCTTTTATCCTCTGGATCCATTTTGTACATTTGTGAGAGCAGGCGAGCAGTGTGCTGTTTGACTCGTGGTGCCTCTCACCGAGTCTACAGAGTGAAGATGAAGCCGTCACTGCCACACCTTATTGAATCTCCACTAAACAGACGCCGTCAGCCGCAAGATACGATCTCTGACAGCACGTAGCGCAGAGGGCAACGGTGGATACAATGGCCTCGCTTCCTGAATTGAAGCTGCATTTGTGCGACGTAATTTACAGGGTTTCAGTGACATGTTTACACAGATTTCACTGTATTTCAAGTATCTAGCATTAGCACTGGAAAATCGAGTCAAAGATTATTTCTAGATCACGTTTGAAACTATATCAACTCAGCGAAGTGCTGCACAGGATATATCTGAAATTAACAATAAATGTGCACTAAAACACACAATAAAAACATAAACATTGATTTAACAAAATCAAATGAAACAATAAAAGAAGTCAATGACCTCTGTTTTCACAATAAAAGCCAGGATATCCTGCTCCATCAGCACTGAAAGGTGGCAAGCATGACTTGTTTGTTTGTTTGTTTTTTAAACAGGGATTTAAAATGATTGAGTGACTGCGAAGCTCTAATGTGAAAGGGTGAGGTTGTTCCAAATCTTAGGGGACGCCACCAAAAAGGATCTGTCGCCTCGGCTTTTGTGCAATATCTCTAAAATGAGAAACATCCCATCTCAGTATAAAGCTGACAAACTAGTTCATGCATTTATAACTTCTAGACTCAACTATTATAACTATTATATTTATTCATTATTATCGGGTTGTCCTAAAAGCCTCTATTTGATCCAGCAAGAGTACTGACAGGGACTAGAAAGACAGAGCCTTTTTGTCCCATTTTGGCTTCCCTTCATCGGCTCCCTGTTAAATCTAAACCAGGGGTGGGCAACTCCAGGCTTCGAGGGCCAGTGACCTGCAGGTTTTAGAGTTCACCCTGGGTCAACACTCCTGAGTCACATGATTAGTTCGTTACCAGGCCTCTGGAGAACTTCAAGACACATCTAAAACCTGCAGGACACCGGCCCTCGAGGCCTGGAGTTGCACACCCCGATCTAGACTCAAATTTAAAATCCTCCTCCTGACATACAAGGTCTTCCTCCCCTAATCCCCAACTGCTCAGGGCTCATAGCCGCCCCAACCCTGAGCCTGGTTCTGCCAGAGGTTTCTTCCTGTTAAAGGGAGTTTTTTCGCTATCTAGATTTTGAAATGGACTACAAGCTGGTATAGAGCGGTGAGTACAGGTGTGATGTGAACATGCTATTTCTTTCCTGTCAAAAGTTGCATTTTGTACAACCTGCAGGAGACAAAGTAACAACTGATCCAGGCCAGACATTCAAAGTCATGTGGAGGGAGGCAGGCCTTCACTTTACTGAGGAGCTCGTCGAGCCTTCAAGAGCTAATCTGTTTAAAAGTGACAAAATAAAGTGTACTTCAGAATGGGTTGCCATTTCTCCAAATCTTAAATCAATATGTCTTCTCATTGATCTGTTCAGAGATGTACTGGTCATTTTAATTGCTTTTCTTTTTTTATCATTACAACTGCCAACTTTACACAAGTTACACCATTAAAGTGGGTATCTCTAAAAGTTGTAGCAGAGTTTACTTTCTAGTGACACACACACACAAAAAGTTTGATGTTTTTAAACCGATCAGAGACAAATATTGTGCAGGCCCCCCTCGTGCTGTCAAAAGACTTCTGACTCACTGAGACAGGGATAATAGACCTCTGGCAATTCTTTGTGGCACCGGTGTCTGGCACTAACACGCTGGCACCTATCTGTTCAGTTCTGAGGCTTGTAGTCTCAAGAGATCAAGCTGGCTTTGGTGCAATCTGTAGCCCCTCAATGAGATTGTGTTCTGGGGAGTTCGTATATCAGGTGCACACCTTTGGCTCTTTTCTGTCTTCCTCAAACCTTTGCTGAGCAATCGTTATGGCGTGGCAGGGCTTGGGGAAGTGGCTACCAAGGGGTTGGTGAATGGTAATCAGATGATGTATCTTGACATTTACATTTCTAGGTCTGAGTGAATTCCCTTAATAACCAATGGATGAACTGCCATATGTGTGGAGGTACCCAGTCACCCAGGTCGGGGTAGTCTTCAGAGCTTAAAAATAAAAAGCAGCTGAACTTTGGAATTGCCAACCTATAGAAGACTAGTTTTTTCAAGCTCTAAACACATGGACTGCTATACATGCCAATTCAGTTGTTATTGCATGCTACATTACATTACAGATGTTATATTCTATCTCACAACACAATTTTTAACGTCATTCATGTCAAGCTGCAGAGCTTGTAAACTGATTTAATATACTTGGGGTGTTGCTTTCCATTGCTTTGAAAGAACTGATATGTGCCACTCAACAATGAGCATTGATTCATATGTTTAGTTGCACTGGCACATACACGACTGTCTGAATTGTCTCACAGAAGCCATATCTACTTGTTACTGAAGGATGAAGATGTAGGTAAGTGTGCTTATTGTTTTTCTTGTAACATGAATTAGCATGGAATTTGTTCTGGACATTCTTCACGCACTCTTAATTAGAACATTAAAGAAAATATAATGTTCCACATGCACAGTAATTATCACATTTTGGGGCCAAGCCACAACATTTTGTAAGCGTTTTTTGTTAAGATTTGACTTGTTGGTGATTCTTTACATGTAATTCCAGTGACCATCAAAGATGAAGTGATTATTCACTCACATTTAGGTAGGAGCTTCAAAATAGCTGCACAAATAACTACCCTGAGGCATTTTCCATCATGGCTGTCAGGCGGCATGACTTTCTTCTAGAACAGGAGTCTCAACAGGGGGCCAGGGGACCACTTGCGGCCCACGTCACCCCAACTTGCGGCACGTATATTGACGTGAAGAAATATAATGCAATACGTACAAAATTATAGCAGAAGTGCTGCCACGTGTCACATGGTAAACCATTGTTCAAACTCAGTGAACTTTATTTAAAACTTGGTGATGTCTGATGGGTAGTGTGCATGAAATGATTTGCACTACTGCAGATGCTGTATATGTGTGGTGGAGATTCAAAGCTCAAGAAGTCATTGAATTTGTGAGTTTCTCTGTGTTTTTTATTTTGGCAGTTACATTCAGTTCTTTGTAGCTTCACTCTCATCCTCGTACTCTTCCTTGTGACGGCTCTCTGATAATGACTTCTCCTATTTGCTGGGATCACAGGAAAGCAAATTTGTGTCTGTGCATGTGTCTGCTTTTGAAGTGTTCTCGCTATAATCTAAAGTATAGGCTTCTGAGCGGTAGAGGTTCTCTGAGCTGCAAGGATTTCACGTGAAAGCAGTGATTTGTAATTTGCTGGTTTGGCAGCTGCTAAGCTTGTGCCTCGGGGCAAGCGCTGAATGCAACAAGGGAAGGAACAGACTCTGCTCATTGCCTTTTTATTAAATCTCTTGAAGTCCTTCACCAGCCAAGAACAAATATCCACTGAGATCCAGTTTAAACAGTGTGAGCTCCTACATAAATTCAGCTGTTGATTAAACCATTAACGACTGTCCACTCATTCATAAGAACATTTTGGTCTGTCACTCTGAGTGTGTTCACCGAGACTCTGGTGACAATGCTTATCATTTCATTAGTATGACAGGAATAAAGCTGCTATTTATTTATTTGGTCAGTATACAGGACGCAGAAGTTCCAGGTCCTGGAACTATTAGATATAGAAGTGTGACGCAGAGGAGGACTGAAGCTAAATTTTCAGGCCAACTCTGTTCACACTAACTTTGTGTGTTGATGAGGGCTGTTGCTATATCAGAATGTCTCTGAATCTCTATTGCAGCTAGTTTAATTAAGTTTATGACATCCGCTGTAGAAACTTTTGGAGGAAAAAGGAACAAAAGTGACATCAGCCTGAGTCATCTTTGCTTTTCGGCTTTGTTGTTTTACTTTGCTTCTACTTTGTGTAGTTTCTTTTTTGACTATTCAAGTACATTAAACTATAAATGAAGCCAGTTATTTACAATATTATGTGATATCAACATTATTGCCAATACCTTTAAGCTTTTTAACCCTATTAGGTCGAGTGCCTCGATTACACTCCATTGCAGATGCGGACACGGAAGGCTGGACACCTGCCGAGCAATACCTCCAGCTATACATTTGCCACCTGTTCTGCATATTTGGCTGGCAATGTGTTTTTCCTGCAAGTCCAAGTCCACGTGGTTACAAAAAACAAACAAACAAACAAACAAACACCAGCCAAGATCACGAATGTTCACACAAACCCTAAACCTAGGCAATCAGAAAATGTCATTTTTGTGTTTAATAAATTGTTCTTGAGAATCAGGGAACAAAGAAACATTTAATCTAACTGACACACTGTAAAAGTCCACTTTGATTTTTCCCCAAAGTATTGGGACGGGGTTGGTTTTGGGTTATCAGCTGTTAAGGCTCAGCTCACAGATTTACAAGGTGTGACACTGACACAGAGACTGAGACACAGATCGGGTACAAACTATAAAATCTGTATTTTTATATTCACACACAAAGTGTCAAAAAGATTCACACGCTCATAAAACTGACACAAAGTACAACAGTATAAATTTATTTCTTTAGCATTTTTGTGGTTATTTGAGATTAAATGTGGAAAATACTTTCTGGCCAAGAGGCAAACAGAGACAGAAGCTGCATGTGCACATCCCTTTTTTTTGTTGTCGTCCACCAAGAACGCTGTGGCAGGAACATCATTCCGATTCTGACAGATCTGCCAACTCACTTCTGTTTGACATAATATCACCCGTCAAAGTTCCCACTGGGAAATGTCCCAGTGCTCCCAATACACAGTGCCTCTCTTGTTGTGTGAATTTACTTGAATTTTCTTTTGAAACCTCTGACAGGTGGAGTGAATGATCATTTGCTACAATGTCATATTCTCCTTGGAAACCGTAAGCTCTGCTGTTCAGGTAGGGCAACCGGGTTTCAAAATTTACATGGGACTGCACAGCATTTTTATCCCTTCTTCCCCACGTCCCACATATTGAGGCACTGTCCTGCATTTCTGATTGGTTCCTCAAGTTTACAGAAGCCAACACACACACATGCCTCGAAAAGAGATTCATCTATGGATGAATCATTTCTAAAACCCAAAGCTGGACGGAAATAACAGAAATAAGATGGAAACAATAAAAACAAACTTTAGCTCACATTTATATGTACTATATTTGTACATATAAAACCCCCTTCAGGCCCCTCTTCTATGGAACCAGCTCCCAGTTTGGATTCGGGAGACAGACACTATCTCTACTTTTAAGATTAGGCTTAAAACATTCTTTTTTGCTAAAGCATATAGTTAGTGCTGGACCAGGTGACCCGGAATCCTCCTTTAGTTATGCTGCAATAGACGTCGGCTGCCGGGGGATTCCCATGATGCACTGAGTTTTTCCTTTCCAGTCACCTTTCTCACTCACTATGTGTTAACAGACCTCTCTGCATTGATTCATACTTGTTATTAATTTCTGTCTCTCTTCCACAGCATGTCTTTATCCTGCTTTCCTTCTCTCATCCCAACCGGTCACAGCAGATGGCCCCGCCCCTCCCTGAGCCTGGTTCTGCCGGAGGTTTCTTCCTGTTAAAAGGGAGTTTTTCCTTCCCACTGTCGCCAAAGTGCTTGCTCATAGGGGGTCATCGGATTGTTGGGTTTTTCCTCTACGCATTATTGTAGGGTCTGCCTTACAATATAAAGCACCTTGAGGTGACTGTTGTTGTGATTTGGCGCTGTATAAATAAAATTGAATTGAACTGAATTGAATATTTATTCAGTGGGAAAATGAGTTCATTCATAGCACATGTGTCCTTTATCATGCCAGCCGTGTAATCTGAGTAGAGACCGGAACATCCCTCATCCTAGTGGCTCTTCTCTACATGTATTGCTTACCCAAACTTTTTCTTAACCCAAGCTCAATAGCAAATGGCACTCCCCAGTGGCAACAGTCTCCTCCAGCAGTAATGCACCCTGCCACGCTGCAAGAACACCTCAGAAAGAAGCACAGCCCTAACCTTACAGCTATGCAGATCCAAAACTAAATGAGCCTGTGCGTAACCTGCAGGGTCCACTAGATCACACACCATGATCCATCAGAGCTGCACACAGAATAAGGCAAGTAGCTTTAATGTTGTGGGGGATGGATGTATAATCTGCATTAATCTATCAGCAGTTTGTGACACATTCTGCTTGATCAATGAAAACTTGTGTTGCTTGAGGGAAATCCTGGGGATTACCTAAATACACGGGATTTATTCCTAGAAAAAACAAATGCAAGCGTGTGCCAATCCCTCCAGTAGCGGTGGAACAAACCAAGTCTCACATCTACATAATCAAAATGTGAAATGTAGAGAATATGTGATTTATAGAGCACTGGCCATTATTCATGCAGTGCTTCTTTGAGGGTTAAACGTAGCTTCGGGCTATGTGATGTCAGACCTCTGGGACATTATCTGACCCTTGAAATGATCTGTGGTCAGACTTCTAGAGGGAAGTACAGGTTGTGTTTTTAAACTCCGAGTGCATCCTGATGCCTGAGGGGATGTAAACACGACATACTGAGCCTGTTCAGGCATCAACCACACCGCATGGCCTCCTCCTCCTCCTCCCTGTGCTCTTCTGTCTCCCTTTCATAATGTTCACTGTCTTTCTACCTTGAGATCAATCACAAAAACAAAAGCTAAAATGCCACAACACCTCAAAACTCTGTGAGGCCCACCCAAGAACAGATTGGCTCTAGTTTTAGAATGTGTAGTTTCTGCTTGAAAAATCAACTCACCCAGAGCATATCAGCCATAAACTGTGCACTAGTAATGACAGAGGACACAGGCTGGGAGATTCATTGATAAAAAAAACCATGAAATAAACACAGCAAGAGCAGCAATAAAAGCAAGACAATGCCACAGCCTGAGACATTCACACACACACAAACCCTGCAAAAGCATTTAGAGGCTGGGCTCCATCATGGAGTGCATTCAAGCAAGACGAGTCAGCTGCACAATGTGAAACGCCACTTGGGTTTTTTTTTCATGTTCCTGATTGAAGAGAGACTGCCTCGATGCTAGAAGATAGTATTTGTTCTCAGAGTTACACCCCATCCCCTGCCTCCCTCCATACATCTTCTGTCATGTCGGTGCCACTTTATAGTGCGGTTTTTGCATTGTAAGCTTTACTCGTTTTAAAGAAATCATTTACTACTTGTTACATAGATGCAAACAGAAAACCTTTTCCAGGCTGTCAGTAAAGTTTTACTTCCAGAAAACGCTGCCATTATGAATCTAAAAGGTTAACTTGATGGTAAGGTTTCAATAGAATTAGCAACTAAAAAAGACCATTTAAAAAAAAAAAATTAAATGGCCTTTTTTAAGCAAGTTGCTAAGAGTACAACTTAAGGTTGGAAGGGGTATCTCTTTGGACTGTGACAGGAAACCAGCATGCCTGGAGGAAAATAGTTATTCACTAATTATTCTTTATTGGAAAAGTAAATGAGTTAAATGTGCACTAAGAGCAAAAGAAGGAGAAATGGTAGGGCTGCCTCCTCGAAATTGAGAGCATTAGTCTTAAAACCCAGATCTGAACTCCCAAAACTCCTTTTAAAGTTCAGAATTTGCCCACTCACAGGAATTTTGTAATGACAATGTGTGTGTTTGTGTGTGATGGTTGCAGATGCCAAGTTAATGTATTTACCCAAAAACAATGTGTAGCTATGCCTAGGTCTCAGTGTAACAGTAACCTAAATGTACATTGCCCATGCAGTATAACAGCAGTATCCCCCTTCTGGTTTCCCTCTTGGCACTGTAGTTAACAGTATAAAGGTTACTGAGCTAATAAGCCCAACTAGAGTAAAACCACAGCAGCAATTTGAAGAACCTTAAAGTTGCATTCAAAGTCTTTGAGCAAAAACTGTAATTAATATGTTGAAGTACTTGAAATGGGTAAGATGAAAGGGATCACTTATTATTATCATTCTGCTGCTAATATTCTGGTGTAAACCTATAATGTTGTGTTGCACACTCACGTATGCAAAAGTGGCTTGAAACACACACACATTCTCGTTTTGCTATCTTAGTGAGGACCCTAAACCTAACCATCAAAAATGAATGCCTAACGGTTAGGCATTCATTTTTGATGGTTAGGTTTAGGCTAAAGGTTAGGGTTAGGCCCTAACCTTTAGCCTAAACCTAACCATAACCTAATTGTAACCCTGACACTAAAACCACATTTTGAGTCTCAAAAATACCTTCAAACTTGTGAGGACAGGCACTTCCGTCCTAATAAGTGACTGTTGGTCCCCACAAGTATAGGAACATTCCAATTTTTTGGTCCCCAGAAAGATGTATAAACAGGTACATATACACACACACACGTTCTGAATGCAGATAAACGTGCAGATACAGTAAAATTATGCTGACTTGCCAGTATTTGTGTCTGAGGGGTTGTTATCAGGATGCCAAAGATCACTCATTGTTACAACTTTAGCTCTAAAAAAAGAATAATTTTTTTTTTTTTAAAAGACCATCCAGCTCTGTGTGATGTGATTGTTGTGTTTCATTTCTTTCGCTTCAGACTCTATCTATAATTGTAGCTGAGAAGGATCTGAAAGCATCCGTGAGTTTGGTTCACTGTGATAAAGGTAAATTAACTTCCAAATTTACTATTTGGATGATAAGCCACGGTTTTCTTTTTCTTTTTTAAGTGAAATTTTTTGCCTGGTGATGAGGACACGTCTCTTATACTTAGTGACTAAGATTTTCCAGTTTTTTTCAAAGTGCTCAATTTGGATAAATTATGTTGTTTTTTTTTCTTTCCAGTCAGAAAAATCCATAAATAACTTAAATTTCACAAAGAAAAAAAGCAGCAACCCTGCAGTTCAGATATATTTTATCAATATGGATACTCAAACACATCAAAGAACCAGTCTTTAGCAGTTGATTTAGCAATGAATTTAGACAATAGCAACTGCCAGCAAACACTCACCAACCAGTCAGAGAATACACTTTTGTCCCAAGCGACTGGTGGGCACCAGCTGGTTGCCAGCTGATCTCTGGCCTATGTGAACAACATTGTCTTGGATGACATGACATCAGTATGTCAGTGTGACATGTTTACACCAGTAGTGCTGAAAGTAATTATTAACAGTAAATTTGTTACAAATTTACAAAAGATTCCGTTTCATCTTAAATGGTCATAAATCACATCTACAGTTTTAGAAATATCTAAACAATCAGTGTCAGCATGGCCCTTTGTTGAATATGCATTACAATGGAATAAAATGACTTACTTTTCCAAGCAATCAATCTAACGTTCTAACAATCAAACAAAGAAGAGCCCTGGTTTGCTGCTGCCAAGTGAGTTTGCTTTGATTTTAAATGTCATACAGCCTGTAGGAGGTTTTACTCAGCCCGTACCAGCAAGCCTTCCAAAGTGAGACAACTATGTTATGAGGTTTGGTTGTACATTTGAATAAGCGGGCTTGCAAGAATACCAGAGGATTTAATGTAGGCCCTTTACCCAATACTTCAATTCCTTAGTCAAAGCAAACATAAAGGTCATTGAGGCGGTTTAGAGAACACAGTGTATAAACAATCCATCTTCAGAGAGACTGACGAAATCTTTTCGTGTCTCTATCCTGGCCTTTAACGGGATTCCTCTTAAAATGCAGAAAACAGCAAAAATCAGTTTTTAATACCATCTACACCTTGTTATTTATTTTTATTTTTTTGATAGCTGGTTTTGTTTGCAAGAGTAGCATTCAGCATTTTTGTTTACCAATGCAAAAAAGCTGCATATGCCTGCTGCGGTGAGAGGTGAATAAAAGTGAGACTGAAACCTACAAAATAACCTGAAACCCCTGTCAAACAGCAGCATGGCACCATCACGCTACTTTTGGACTTTATTTGGTATTGTGTGTAAATGCATCTCTCAAGGGATCGAGGGCCAGCTTACTGAGGTCTTGCCGACTCATTAGAGCCAGCAGGATCTGATCAAACTGCACTCAGATCTATACAAATGGAGCTTTTTCAGAGAAACCGCAATCTCTACAGGCACAGTGAAGAGAGAGGTGGGGGTCTAGTGGAGAGGAGAGTGGGGGGAGTTGACTTTGATGAAAGCTGATAAAATGATGTTTGACAACAGAGCTATACAGCAAAGCACCTTGAATCTTTGAACAGACTGCAAGACTTCCGTTTTCTATCACGTAGCTTGTTGATAGAAAAAGTCGCCTTTATAATGAATTGGATGTAATCACATTTCACTGCCTCTTTTCATCACAGCTCCTTGCTCTTTATGATTGACAGGTTTCCATGCAGTTTCATTTACTCGCATGACCTTTAAAACTACTAGTTAATGACATCAGCAGTAATCGGCTTTTTCTCCATTGAAAAAGTTACTCTATGCAGTTAATATCACCAAGGCTGAAGGCTAATGCTTCTCAATATCTCCAAAGAAACTATTAGAGAATATGATTATTATTGCATATAACAGTCCTTTCTAAATTAGGCTGATGAGCTTACTGGATTGGGTGATATCCATCAAGTGCATTTAGGTTGGTTAAAGCCAACGAGTCTGCACGTCACAGCTGCGGCAGCAGTCGTGTGGTGTAGTGAAGAAGGACCCAAAACGTTGGCACTGGCTGTGATGCGAGGGAGCTTTATTGTGGAAGGTGAAAACAACAAAAGCGAGGACTGAACCAAGCATAACCCTAAACTGGGAGAACTAGTCATAAACAAAGAGATTCACCAAATAACACAGATGGAGTGACGACCTGCAGAGGCAAACACGCACTATAAAAACACACCAGGTAATCAGGAAATGACACACGGGGAGGACACAGCTGAAACTAATGGGCATGACAAGACACAGACCTTCAAAGTAAAACAGGAAATTCACAGACTGTTTTACAGTCTACACTCAGAGACACGAACAGAACATCGGGGGAGGACACAGGTAAGGATAACAGAACACGAAACACAAGAACCAAACCCCTAAGAACAAGAAAGAAGAATTAATCCAAAACATAAAATAATACTAATATTAAACACAAAACGCTGGGTCAACCGACCCAGGACCATGACACTGTAGAAAAGATGGATGTGCAGTGCTCAACAAATTTATTTGACCACTTGTCACAAAACATAAATATTTTAGACATCTGTGAGAACTTGATTAAAACAAAAAAGAAGTGTTATTAGGCAAGTAAACTGAATTTTTTTTTTCTATAAACCCAAATCTGGGCCGACTTTACTGAGAAGTCAGAAATTAATCAAACACAACATTCGTCCAGTGAAATTAGTTTTTCTGTTCAGGAATGGAAGTAAATAACTAAATTAGTATCTTAATTTAAAAAAAAATAAGGTTTTTTTGTAAAACATTAAATTGGAAAATTAATGGATAACAACAATAATTATATTTTAGAATTATAAGCTTAATTCAAGCGCTTGCTCATCGATTAGATTGACCATTACATAAACAAAGAAAAAAAAATACTGTCAGCATTACATTGAGTGGTAGACACTGTAGAAACCCTGAGGTCATCCACTGGCTTATGGAATACTTGAATTTGGCATTTTAATCTTCACCATTCCAGTTTTTAAACCCAGACGTTACAGATGTGATTCTGTGCGTGATGCAAATGAAAAATGGCCCAAAGCATACTGCAAAAGCAACACAAGAGTTTCTCGAGGCAAGGAAATAGGATATTCTTCAACAGCCAAGTCAGTCACCTGATCTGAGCCCAATAGAGCATGCTTTTCAGTTACAGAAGACAGCACTGAGGGCAGAGAGATCCACAAACAAGCAGCAGCTGAAGGTGTCTGCAGCAAAGCGCAGGCAGAGAATCTCAAGGGAGGAAACTGTGTTCGGTGAGAGACTGTGCATAAAAATGGCCATTCGACTTTTGTCAGCCTTCTTAAATTAAAGCGGAAAGTCTGCACTTCAATCACATCTTGAGTGTTTAATTTAAAAAATCACTATGCTGTGTACATTTTCAGTATTTAGACAGAACAGATGTGCTTACAATCTTCATTAGTCAGACTTATCTCAGTACTCCTTCGCTTATGATTACATAAATATGTGGAGTCCATACACCTGATGAAGGTTTTGTAGGTGAACAAATATGTATGGGTATGTTAGAGAGTTTCATTTAATTATGCTAAATGTGACCATAATTTACAAAATGAATAATGTTGTGACTACTTTAGTGACTGAGACCATGAACTAACTGGGGAAATATTTTACGAAGGCACAAATCAAGTGAGAAATAATTGTTTTCCCACAGATTACTATAAAATCAAACAGAGATTACACCCATTTTTAATAAACAGTTGTTGGTTAATGGCTAAGGTAATTCATCTATGAGGCAACCAGAATTCATAGAAACACAGTTACTGAACTTTATTTTTTTTTTTTTTATATGCCCACAAATATTGCAATTGACATACCAGCATATTTTTCCAAACCACAACTGGAAACACTCCCTGCTGGGTGTTGTTGCTGCAATTCTACACTGAAGTCAGGGACAGACGGCTTTCTGATTGGTAGTTCAGGCGAGAAATCAGTGACATAACAAAAGGAGCAAAGCAGGAAAACTGCTGAAGCCAGACTCATTTTCACACAGGCTCTGTGGCATGTTTTGGTATGGGAAAAGATTTCCTTATTCACAAAATGCTGTTGCTGTCAGCAGGCCATCTGCTGCTACTTTTCTTCCTCGGGACATTTGTGGGGAACTTGGGACATGAACTGGAAGTAAACAGTGCAACACTCAAGGAAGGAAGGAACTCTAGGAATATTAAGCATAAAGCAGTAGTAGCTGTCAGTTTACGAAGCACATTTGGTCAGTGAAGAGTTGAGTCGGTGCTTTTACCCTGCTGAGTGAGGATTCATGTATGATTCACCCAAGCAGCGCTCTTTATTTATCACACCTCGTATTCTAACAATCGACCGCTTCTCTCTCATCGGAGCACAGCAGATAAAACCAAAGTCTGATTTGCTTTGAATATCAGCTGGTTGATATGGGCTACGTGCCCAAGTTATATCTTGAAGCCCACTGCATCGCCAAGTGGTCTTCATCTGCATTGAGAGTCTCTCTGTGAGAAGCGTCTGACTTTGAGAGAGCAGGGTGGGTAAATTAGAAGATGAAAGAACTTCATTTCTCTACTAATTCATGTGCTGCCAGCTTTGAGGTCTATGTGTAACGCTGTACCATGCACTGACATGAATATTCTTTTTTTTTTTTTTACAGTGAAGGGGGCTGTATCGTACATGTAGATTTGATTGTTTTTATCGACAGAGCTTCCGAGAGCTGGACTACGTTGGTAAGTAAAAGAAATCCCTTGGTTACGTCAATCTAAAACATACGCCATATTACACAATTCTCTAATCCCACTCTATTAAATGAAGAGGTTTACATAAGCGATAATGGGAATTTGCAGAGCAACATTTGTGCAGCAATCAGACTCACTAAGATGCTTCCAAAGCTGCGGCCAAGTGTCCTTAATTTTGCTTCATTTTGTATACATATACTGAATATATTTTTATCTCTTAGTTTACCCGCCTACAGGATGGGGCAATATTCCCAATCCCTCTTTGGCGTACATTTGATGAGATCTTTTTTTAAAAAGTAGTGTGTGAAGTCAAATTTATTAGCCTAAAAATCATTTCACTTTTCGATAGAAGTCCAGGAGCAACCCACTCTCCCTGGAAAAACTAAATAAATAATAAACAGGCAGAATACGGAGTTTGAAAGCTCTTGTGATCGGCGATCTCTGTAAAGTACTTTCTGCAGACAGATATAGTTTGTGGGTGAGTAAAATAAGCTGCAGATTTAAAACTAAAACAATTAAAAAGAAACTTGCAGAGACAACATGAGTCAGAACACACACAGAAAGATAAGAACCTGCAGGGAGGCAAACCTTTGAAAATCACTGCATCGGTTCTTGGAAATGGTGCGATGATGTAGCTCCCCGATATATTCTTTGGAGCCCTGTGTGGGATTTTTGTTCTGCTGCTCTGCTCGGTAACACTCAGATTTCTACCTGGTGGGATGAGAACAAATGCTAATCGAGTTGAGACGAGCAAAGTGCTGCAGGCGTGTCCCCCTCCGTATGTTCAAGTTTACTTTTGAGAAGTGATGGCAAGTATATTTACTCAGTTAGCCTACAGTTGCAAAATACACCTCCAATCTTATAAAATGCAGTAGAACCTAACATTACCCACTGCTTCCTAAACTGTTTGTCACATGAACCATTTTGGTAAAAACTGACCCACTCAGTCACCCTGAAAATTGTAAGACACATATACGCACACCCCCACACACCAAACATCCACAGATGTTGTTTTCCAGGCTAAATTTGTTCATCCACTCACAGCCTTTAAAAAGACATCCTTTTAGTCTAAATTTAGATGAAAGGTTAAACAGTTGCCTTTTCAAGTTACAAAAGACTTTAATTCAACCTAATTTCAGCCATTCACCAATATCCCATTGAGCAATTTTCTCTTGATTAGAGGCCTGAAATATATCTAACTGGCAAACATCCAAAGGCTAAAATCCAGTTAAATTTTCACTTGTTGAGTCCACACCTAGCTGTTTAGAGAATGGAAATGCATCTTTGACATGGAGGAAAACCACTTGCTGCCAGGATTGTATTCACAGGCAACATATTTTCCATCCATCGGTCATCAGAAAGAGAATTTTTACTGCACAGATGCCGGAGGTCAGGGTTCATGTTCCTCTGAAAACCCTTACCGCTTGCTCTGACGATCTTTTTTTCTTCAGCCGCATTCTTATTAAACTATGACTCATTCTGTATTGACAGATTTACCAGCTCACTTGGATGGAGAACAATAGTTTTAGGCAGAACCATCTATTCTTTATCACAGCCAGCACAATCAGGTATGAAGAAAAGAGAGCTTTGTGCAGCAGCACCTGGCTTCATCTGAGGAAGGGATTCCCCGTGGTCGCCTTTAACAGCAAAAAGCATTGAAGTTTAGCTTCAAATGATGCCTCAAAACTGTCATGAATGCTGTACAGGATATTTTAGGGTTTTGTGGTCTTCCCAAGGCAGCACTGAGGATGCTTTAATGGGACTGAGCACCTTCATCAGGCTCACAGGCTGTTAATTTATTTATTGTAATGATATTCTACAATCTATGAGAACAGCAGATCATTGTAAGCAGTTTAAATAACGGTCAAGCAGAGTATTGATGTCCTGTTGACCCCTCACCAAGCAAAGATCATAAATGAAACTGGTGCAGGACTCTGTCAATATCTATGAAAGCAAAGAACAGGGTTAATAACTAAGAAACAAGTATCTGAGAGGCCTGTAGAAGTAGTTTAAAGAGTCCCTCACACTGCAGCAGCAACAAATCTGAGGACTCATTTGCTAGCTTGTAATGCAAATGAGGCAGCTAAGGCACTAATGATAAGCACAGCCTCGTCTGACTGCCTATACTTTCCACCGCCATCTTTTGGATTCTCATGAAAAGGAAAAAAAAGTACAAGATAGTCAAACTTAGATAAAGAAATGTGTGAAAATGAGTTCAAACTAATTGCGTGATACTAGTGAATACAATTTTTAATGGAGCAACCCAATGCTGACAGACACACAAAACACAAAGAAATAAATAACAATATAACTAGAAGGTTTCATGGTGCAGATTAAAACTGAATGCACATCCTAATACATTAGAAAGTAGTACACCAGCTTACAATACTGGTCTTGAAACGCCACATAAAGAAATGCAACACTGCTGCAGACACTTCAGAGTTACAGAATGAGCAGTAAGCGGCAGTGCGGGGCTGCTTGTTATGGACTTCCATCCATATTCAAGCTGATAAAGTTCACACCAGAATACAAATCAAGCAAACAGAACAACTGAAACTAACAGAGCTCCATAGTCAAATATTTAATCCCTGTGAGCTGAGATGAATACACTTAACAGGAACAGAAAGCAGTAGTATATCGTTTGACCCATCCTCGCTGTGTTAAATTATCACTGGCACACAAACGTGGCCAACGTGTACTGAAACCAGCGTGTGTGTGAGGACACACAAAGTGTATAAGTAAAGGTCTGAAGTGGACATGGAATGTGGTCGCAGCAGATGGCCCCGCCCCTCCCTGAGCCTGGTTCTGCCAGAGGTTTCTTCCTGTTAAAAGGGAGTTTTTCCTTCCCACTGTCACCAAAGTGCTTGCTCATAGGGGGTCATATGATTGTCGGGTTTTTCTCTGTATCTATTATTGTAGGATCTACTGTACAATATAAAGCGCCTTGAGGCGACTGTTGTTGTGATTTGGCGCTATATAAATAAAATTGAATTGAATTGAACATGGCTAAGTTTTAAGTTGGCACCATGAAATAGCCTTATAGTTTTTTAACAATTTCAACAAAGTTCTTTAACGGGTGAAGCTCTGTAAATAAAAGCATTTCCACTGACCTTTGAAAAGTTTGTGCTACACTAGCTCCAAGGCTAGCAGCCCTCAAATTTTCACTTTATTTACCCTGTTACTCTCGAGAGGATGAACCTATCAATTATGAACTTCACAACACTGCTTTGCAACCTGTAGGGCTGAAGTGGATGTGCAAAAAAATTGTGAGTGTCTACTCGAGGCTAGTCTCACAAAGCAAGTGAGACTCCCATGTGAAAATGACCAACAACAACAGAAATAAACATGTTTTCTACAAAGTTATATAATTTGGTCAACCTCAGTGGATGTCAGCTAAAGTGGTTACCGGCACTAGCTGTCTGCCAAATGCTACCTCAGCAAATTTGAGTCCCTGTCGTCTTTCAATAAACAGAAACTGAGACACAGCGAGAGGGTGAAGACGGCACTATTTACGCACAAAAGGGTAATCAGGGAAGTGGACACGGGAGGGTAACAAAACATAGGTAATTGTAATAAGCGACATTAACATGGTGGTGGTGACGGTCTGTGAGGGGAGGGGGGTGGGGGTCACCTGAATGAACTTAGGAAAATAGACAGGAAAGAATGAGGGAAAGAATTAACAGTGACTAAGAATCAAAACCCCAGGATACATGAAAATCTAGGAATAAACAAACTATGACCCAAACAGAGAACAAGGGATATACCTACAAAAAGCTAGAAATATTTATGGTCACATGCAAACATTGTGAATATAGTCCTCTAAAGTTGTCTTATCACGGGGTAATGTTCTTTCAAATTCGGTAAATCATTAGAACTGATGCCCAAACTCCCCAGATTCATCCAAAAGATAAATTATCTCGCAAAAGGCAAATCATGGGACTTCTTCAGTTTGACGCACATAATCAGAAGTGCAGATATCAGCGATATTTTCTAAGAACTGGCATGTTTCCAAATAAATAAACCTATTCAAAATCAAAATGTATTGCATGTATTACAAAATGTAAATTCCTTGTAACTATAATACAGTATGATCAGAGATTACATACATAATCTTTAAGCTTACAGTTTTCTGGAAACCACTTGGCAAGACTGACATCCCTCACTCCAAGGAAATCAAATCCACTTAAGCTGACAATGAAGCAATCACACAACACAGATACAAAAAGAAATCCTCCTGCCTCGCTGGTATTAGTCCAGGTGAGCTCAGCAAGCGTACTCTGTCCAGCACTCCCCTCTAAGGCCTGACATTGTGGTCTGTCTAGCAGAGCTGTATTGTACAACTCATTGAGTTCTCCCCTACGGGACAAGAGAGCACAAGAGTGAAATACTGAAAGATGCCGCTTCCAGGAGTCAAAAGCAGCAGGGCAGAGACCTTTTATTGATCCTTCTGAGGTGGGATGCAGAAACCTGGTTGAAAAACATGAGTTCAGCATCTGCTCAGGGAGTAACTAGAAGAAGTCAGAGGACAGAAGTGAAGCCTCTTTAGCCAAGTAAGAGGGTTGAAAGTATTTGGCTCTGCAAGCTTCAGTCCACTGAGGAAACGAAAACAACTGGAAAAAGAACCTTAAGCTCAGATGACCAATTAACTACAAGTAATTAGGGCACTGAAAACCATGTCTTCCAGGGACATGTGCAGTTCCTTATCACTGTTATGGAATCTGGAGTCGTCCCAGTATACACACTGAAAGTGTGAGGATTTTTCATTTGATTTGATTTTTGAGCTATTTAAAACTAAAGCATATGGTAGGAATAAGCGGAGGTTAGGTAGGACTTCCTAGACATCTGGTAGGGTCATTAGCACTTATGTAATGTACACTATGTGTCATTTCAAACTCCCTAACAGATAGGGACATGTTTGGTATTTATCAGTCTGTTTTTACTGCACTGAGTGTGTCTTCATATGCGTAGTGATAAATCATTCGCGAAGTAGCCAACTTTAATTAACGTTTCGTCCACATTGTTGTGTTTGTTGGGGAGAAAACTTACAAACATACCGTACACCACTTCAGAGTCACAGTGCTAGCGATCGAAGATTTATGTAAATTTGACAAGCTGAACGTATTCTGTACTGGACGGAAAACACGGCACAGAGGAGATTAACAATGGTCTACAGCCAATCAGGATGTAGAACACAATGCGCTGTAAAACAAAAAAACAAACAAACAAAAAAAACATGTAAAATTGCACAAAAAAATCTGCGAAACAGCGAGGCCGCGAAAGGTGAACCGCATTATAGCAAGGGACCACTGTACATGTAAATCTACAGCTTGTCAACACTCTGACTACACAAAACACTACATTTCTGATGTTGATGATGTGCCATGCTTGTCGCTGCCCAATGCAATGCAAGGTGGAATGCTTGTTGTTTTTCACCTGCTAGCTGCTAACTTTCTCCAGCCTTTGCTAGCTCTTGGTGGTCTCACCACAGCTTATTGAACAGGAACAGACATGCCCGTAGCTACAGGAAGTGAAACCAACTGGAGTTCAATAATATAGCCAATAAAGTCAGCTTAAAAATCAGCAGCTAATTGTATTCAGTCTTATTTTTAACATAGGGGATGTAATTCCAAAGCCAAGCTACTCTTCAGCACTTATAATGAAAACTCTTTTTTTAAAATCTAAATACGGGCAAGATGGAATAAGGCAGGCATGTAAATATAATCAACAAGTGCACTGTGTAACTTTACCCTTAATTGCACGTGGCAGTCAGAAGTAACAAGTTGAAAGCTTTGAACTTTCATCTCCAGTTATCCCTTATGTTGCCTCATTAAACTGCACACACCAAAGGATCCTAAAGAGATGGAAGGCTATCGGTGACCTGAGCTTACCGAGTGCCCACTCAATAAAGTTGTGGTTAAGTTAGTTATGTTTTGATTCATCACATTGTGTGGGCAGGGAAGTGATCAGACACCAGGATTTAATTTCGGCAAATGGAGTGGGTCTTTGCCTTCTCAGTGGAGGAGGATGAAGTACTACTCTTAGCCCCTCTCTGTGGGGTTTAAACACAGGTGGATTCGGCTTTTTAAAAAGCTGAAGCTTTTAAAAAGCCCGTGCATCACCAGCAATAAGCACACACATCCTGAATACGTGCATGTGAAGTGCAAAAAACTCAAGCCAAACAGCATTTCTCCCTACTGATGACAGCCCCAGAAGCCAAATGTATCTGTGTAATAGCCGGCATTATCATTACATAATGTGCTTACTGGGATGAAGGGAGGGCAGAGCAGAATTTATATCTGATGAAGCGGGGCTGCTGCTAACTTAAAACACTCAGTGGCTCCTGTTGAGAGACAGCACCAGTAATAATAACCCATAATGTGACCAGGCTGACAATCTGGCCTGCTTTGTTAGTGCTGGGTTAGTCACAGGAAAACATGGAACACTACAGTGAGTCATTACTACTGCATGACAGCTTGCAGATAGACTCTTAATAGGATTCTGGTGTGCAGGGCATGGCAGTGCTGAACTCACTCTTTACATTAAACTGAGCATTATGAGGCTCAGGGGATGTTTTCAAGTGGATTGCGGCAGCCCTGTGTTTATCAAAGGTTTGGAAATGGCTTTTGGTCTAAGAGAGGCAACAGATGGCTCAAGGCCTCCCTTGCACTCGTCCTTAAAGTACCACGCAGAGTTTTTAGGTGATTATCTCACTGCCTAAATACCAGAAGCATTTAAACATTGCTGTTGAACTGCTTGCCAAATAGCAGCAACTTTGGAAAATTGTTACTCGGTGTGTTAAAAATGGTTGTTTATTGAATTTGGTAGAATCCTTGTTAGCTTATGTGTCACTCTACAATATGCCGCATTGCCAGTAAATCTCCAAGCCTTAACTTATTCTCTGACTGTGCTTGCAAACTTTTGCACTTATAACACTCATAAAAGACAATAAATATTTGAGTAATCCTCATCATCTGAATGCAAATTGGAATGGTGCATAGGGAAATAACTTCATCTCAACTCTCATACCTGATAACTGTGCTGCCATTTATTTTTTTGGCATTAGCAGAGTTTGGTGTGCTCTCACTGGGTCCCTGAGAAGGTTCTGTAGGCTTTAAAAAGAAAATTACCTCAGTTTTAGCCTCGTTATTCAGTCCCCAAGTTTGTTTTAGAATCGGTTTTAAAATTGTTTTAATTAACTACAAGGCACGACGTGGCAGAGCCCCAGAGTACTGCTGAACTTTAAAAAGCAAAGTCATGTTAAATCCTGCATGAAAGGCGCTGCTGAATTAATAGTATAATTTTAATTTGTTTAACACTCTTGATTTCTTTCATCGTCACTGATAAGTTTTAATACAGACTTTGATGTAAACTTTTGACCACACGCAGATGTTATACCACACTGAAACCAGACTGTATGTAAAAGATGGAAACGGCAAGTTTGAAAAGTCTTAAGCTTGTATTCTTTCTAATGGCCAACAGGGGGCGACTCTAATTACAAAATACAAAATAAATTAAAACCCCCAAAAAATGACACTATATAAAAGTCTATGAGGTAAAAAGCTGTCTTTCTTATTTAATTGGATATCATAGCAAACATTTTTCACATTTTTCTGGCAACACGCTGCTAATTTTGCAAATTAGGGTTCCTTTTATACAGTCAAAGACAGGAAATAGGTGTGCAAACATTCACAGTCATCTTCACACCGACTTTTGTGAGTCAAGATAACAACGAAATGGCAATAAGACAGAGTCAGACTGTGGTCTACTAGGGTCAAGCTGGCAATAACACGGTATCTCTTTAAGAAAAAATGCTGATCAACTGTGATAAATCAGCAAAAATTGCAAATCTGTTGCTATACACACAAAGGTTTACATTCAGAGTCAAGACCAGGACCTAATAGTAAAGAAATGCCCCCACAGTAGTTGTTGAAGGACGGTGATTTACTTGCACAGTGGCACAGGGATTTGGTAACCTTGCTTTTATAGAGTATAACCAGTTGGCAACCGGTTGAGTCGAGTCCCCAATTGCAAAGAGATGCTTCACAGATCAGTTGCACTCATCGGCAAAGAATGACTGCTTTTATAAATAAAACTGGGCAGTTATTTACACACCTTTGCCAACCTGTCTGAGGGTGACTGCAGTCAGCCAGAGGCAGACCACGATTATTTGGAGACAGGTTGAGGTGGTTGAGTTACAATTAAGAGATCAAATTCAACAAAGCAGAGAAGTGCCCTGTGCAAGTCACTGCACCACCACAGTCCTCAAGCTCGATCCTCGGCACATTTGATATCAGTACCTCCAACACCTGAACTGCTGCAATCTCAGGAAACACACAGTTTGTGCTAATTCTATCACATATATAAATAAAAAAGAAAATAATTCCACATTCACTGCAACAGAACATAAACTACACTTAGTGATTTGCTTCTTCTGGTGCGTTACTGTCCTGTTTTAGACTCTTCTCTTCTGCTCCAACAGTGTCTCTTCACCGTCTGACAACTACATGCAAACGCTGTAGCTCAAAACTTGTGCTGAGGAGACAACAGCAGACAGCACTGCACCGCCAGAGCAAGACGTCTCGGGGGAGACCTGTGTGTGCAGACACTGTGGACCCGACCCCGCCCCGCCCCCACGGCCACCCTGTGTTAGTTTTGTCAACACATAGCAAGGCTTGGAAGCTTATCTCTCAGAAACACAAGCTCTCCAATGTGGGTCACTTCTTTGGGCTCTGACAGGGACATGGCTCTCAACGACCACTACAAACAATCATTAATTAATGTGGCAAGGATCCGGATGTTCAAATGCTTCTGATTACCCCCTCCCCCCCTTTTGCAGGGGACCCTTGGTGGGTGATGCACTTTTCCGTTTCAATTAAAATCAAGGTTGAGTCACAGCGAATCAGAAAATGTTGCCGTTATGCAGATTAGCCAGCAGGTTCTTAGCAAGGATTGAGAGGTCCCTGTGTGATTTGGTTCATAAGGGAGAACACTGCCACGCTGCTCCACCCACCCCCAAGAGGAACCATGCAGATACTGGATCAAGTCCCGCAGGACAATGAGGAGCCAATTTGGGGCAGCGCTGGCTCTTTTAAATTACAAACAGCAAAGAGAGAGGCTTGAATTTTGTGCAGCAGCAGAGCAAAAGTTCCAACTTCTAGACGAACAAACTCAAAGTAAAGCAGCGTTTTCATTTGGATCACAGCGGTGCTCGCTTCACTGCCAGGAGGGAGAAATTACTTTACCTCAGTGCGCGCTTCATATGTATGAGTCCAAGCGTTATCAGATCAGCCTCGCAACAGGTGCGATAAAATGTCACCCACCACCCAAGATGGAATAAGGCAGGAAACACACATAAGCAAAGCAGACAACACAGGAGAAAGTAGATTTTAATTAGTTCTATTCCTATAAGCTAGTAGAAGCTGTTAGGTCTGCAAATAATAATTTGTTCTCTGCTTTTATAGATAGCTTTTATTATATAGCCTGGGTTCAGCTGTCCTTCAGTAAGTCTTTCAACACAAGCAAATGAGGGTAGCAGGGTAGCTTAAAGGAAAAATCCATCCACAGCAATGCACATCAATCCATGATGTTTGTACAGTGTTCAAGGGCTTATTTGTCATTGCACGTTGATTAACATTTTCGAGATTCACACTCGCTTTTATGAATGTCCTTTCATTTTCTTTGCACACAAGGCCTTGACTTGACTAGAAAATTAATATCCAGCAAAATGCTTTCATATAGTGTAACACCACAAGTTCGTGAAGAGTAATTACAGTAGCTTTTGCTGGCAGACACGGGGAAAAAAAGTCAGTTTTTCATCTTAATCCAAAACACACGCGGCTGCAGTAAACTGTAATTTGTCTTGTGGCTGTGACTGACAACACCGAAACGGCGATTCTGAGATTGACACCAAAACCTGCTGAGTTATTTCCAATATGAATCATCACTGGAGCTGCTGCAGGCATCCCAGTATGGGGTCATCTTTTTCCATGTTTGATAATGTCACCTCGGAATTAACTTTCATACGCAACAGCAGATCGGAGCCAGACAGCTCATGCATTCATCACCTGTACTGTTGCAGTGTTTTGGTGTGCCTTTTTCTATACACTATACAGAACCCATGACGCAATTTCTAAAAGCAGATTGTGAGCCGCTGCAGTAGTATTATGCTTCTTTATCTCCTTTGAAACTTCCATGGCGGCAGCAGCAGCAGCAGCAGAAGAAGAAGCAGCTTGGGATTATTTAAGACATTGCATCAGACCCAAACAGCTACTTGTTATTCATTTCTTAATTATATATTTTAGTGCCTACGTTCATTAGAGAGTAGTTGAGGCTGGTGACAAGCATACAGATGACTCATACTTTGGATAACGCATTCAACATACTTTATACTTTTCATACTCCTTCCTTGTTTGGCCTTTCTCTTTTTTCTTTTTCTTTTTTTAAAGTGGAGCTGACATTGTAATTATCGTGCATCACTGATGACTCTTCAGGTGATTGCAAAATCATTAAGACTATACACCGGCAGATGTTTGGGTCTAATTGCCCTATTAGGAGGGAGGGTGGAGGGAAGCTGGGGTTTGATGTTTGAATAAACCTGCAGTGTGACCAATCCTCAGCTGACATGATTAGAACCGTGCACCCAGTCCTCTTTGATAAACTTGCAGTAACATGCATGCCACAACACGCCACCTGTTGCACAGAGCAAACACACCGCAGCTATTTCATGCATCTCGGACAGATTGGATAGCAACTGTTCTGGAGGAAAAAATGAATGCAAATGTTACCGAGAAGCACTAACACACATTCAGTCCAGATGTTGTAAGGGTTGCATCTGTTTTTCAGAGTCGCATAGATAATCTGTGAGACTCCGGTAAGTCTTAGACGTATCACATTTTATTCATCCACTTCCAAAATGAATTCAATCTCTTACTTCAAAGGCGTTACAGACGGAGAGTTCAGTAGTCTTATGAGTTGATGCTAGGTCATAATGACAGCTGGAAAACACATCGGAGAAGCCAGGCTTCTGTTGACACATCACAACTACATTTTCTTGCATTTTGGACTCTTATTTCATTTTACCCCCGTATATTGTGCTTTTTGTTGGTTTTTCAGTGGCACAGGTTTTCCACTGACTGTATATCAAAGATGGATGTAACCCGATAAACTTCACTCACTGGATTCAAAGTCTCGTTCTGAAGCCTTAAGCCGAGCATCTTTGGATATGAGGATTGGAGCGGGTCCGAAGGACTGAGCAGTCATTTATTTCACTAGTGGCTCTTTCGTTCAGGTAGTAAAGGTAATGATGACCAGTTTGTACAAATACTTCTATATTTTGCAGATTCACTATTTTAAGTATATGCATCCTATCAAGTATCAGTTACATGGAGTGAACTACAAATACTCTTAACAGTTCAAAAGTTAAGTGTGCAACACTGTACACCGCCTATGGTTGCTTTCATGAAGGGATCGCTGCACAATCTGCAGGCAGTTATTATCAGTATTAATTAATTAGTACAATGTACAAATTTTTTTAAGGACTGCAGGTGAAGCCACATATTACGTACTTGATTTATAAAGTTATGTTTTGAATTCTGGAAAGAAGCATTTTTGAGATCCCCATCTTGGTGTTTTGACACTGAGTGGGGTGAGCGATGAGTGGATCTTAGTGAGAAACCAATGGATGCTGTATGTTAATATCATAGCAAAGCACTAAAGCATACGCTTCTTTATCTTCTGTTTAACCCAATATGGACTCTTAGTTCACAAAATAAGCATTTTCTTGTTTTAAACAAGATGAGAAACTAGTGGCAGAGACCAAAAACTCACCACAGGGTCATTTTCTCATAGATTTATTTAAAAAATCTGATTTCTTCTGACCACCAGAAGACTCATTCGCTGCTGGAAAAATGCAGGTTTAAAGCACTTTGGCACTGGCTTCACTTTTCTGACCTTGTATAACTTTATATAGACTTTATATATTTCTGATCTTACATAAAGACTCAATGATCTTCAAGTCATTTCATGCTGCATTGTTAATGGTTGCTTAACAGGTCATAGCTGTAACAACACTGTGCGAAAGCCCTCCTAAATTTAACACTGTTAGAATATTGTTCCAGGCTATCTTACATCACAAGACCGTTGGAACAGCTAACTTTGAAGCTCTCTCACGGTGTAACGTGGGACCGCAGTGTTAGAGCCACGAGCAAAGACATTGTCACAGTTGGTCATCTTTCGTCTGGGACTGCCCAGGATCACACAGTGTTTGCACGGCTTAAGGAGCTCGGTGACATATCTGCTTGCCCTGCATTCCACGGCTTCTCTAATCTCTCTCCACACTAACTTTATCAAGTCTTTCAAGTTTCTGGATGACGAGCCCTAAAGTCAGATATAATGGTGCACACTTTCAAACAGTCACAAAAGGCATTCTTTGTGTTGCATTTTTACACTAGAAGCAATTAAAAGCACCTTATAGAGACGTTGAAACACTGCCTACTCTTACACACCTCCGCAGTCCAATCCCTGTGCAAATGCAAAGCAGGTACAATCCTCCTACTGCCTCTTTCAGAAAATGACTGAAATTGGCAGATACAGCCCCACCTTGTGGACTCCACAGTCAGAAAAGTGTTTTCAGATGCTTTTAGTCAACCTAGTAAGTCCTCTAAGGTTTGCCTATTGAGCTATTCGCTCCTTCAAATCCCTACAACGTCAGTTTCCTGTTAAAGTATCCACTTAAAATAGCAGTAAGTGCTAAATTAGCTACACTATAACAATCAGAAGGCAGTTTCCCGTGGTTCTAACACTTACGGTCATATAATCATGCTGCACTTCTGCTTCTGCTGCTAACTTATTGGACTGAGCAAGCCCAAAATTGAGGTAGAATTTGTAGCAACGTGCAAAGACAAAGTATTTTATTATGTGTATAAGGAGCCACAATCAGTTTACAATATCTAAAAACAAAAGCAGTTTGAAAAGCTAGGTAACAGCAGTTTTCATAAGCATGTAAAGATAAGAGTCGCTTTGCAGTTTATAGTATGAATTCCCACACAAGAACATCTTAAAACTCTAGGTGGTGATGGCTAAAGAAAGGAAAACATGGCAGGAGTCATTTCTTTTTCTAATGAAGGCATCCTTCATAGATTTGAAGAATGTCTTCCTCCATCTATTTTTGCACACTGAGTGAAATTCTGGTTGCCTGGCAGAGTTCATTGACCAACATCTGCCTACCCTGCTCTCTACCAACCCCCCCTCTTACACCACTCTCCTACTGCTGTCCAGTTCTGGATTAGAGCTGGCCTAAGCCCCCCCTTGCATGCTGCTCTGCATGGATTAACTCTCACAGAAGCTACACTGCTGTCACACATTAACCTGCAATCAGAAGTCTCTTGTGCAAAGGACGCAAACCTCCATGTGTTGTTAGAGTCTGACAAAAACCAACCGGGAAGCGTTTGTTCTGTTTTTGTGCGCTGCGAGACCAACGTGTAATTCAGAGTGATGCCAGGCAGGTCAAGTTCACTACCAATAACAGAAAAAAGGAAAAAAGCTACCATTGCTGTCTCACTGATTAATCAGGCAGATCCAGAGGTTTCTTTTAAAAAAGACGAAGGTAGCAACAGCTTTTATTTTGGCAGTACATTTACTCGAGTTGTGAAGACAGTCACGTTATCTTCCCATCAAGATCTCTGCTGGGAGTGAAAATGGTTTTTGCAGGATGCTGGAATCTTGCTCTGTCTCTGTCACTTGCAATAGCAGTGCTGCATATTAATTCCTATTATTATTCGGCCACTCAAAGCTGTTAGATTAAAAGAAATAACATTCGGCAAAAAGCTTCCTCAAAAGGAGCCTCCCCTCTGTGATGGACAGAGATATGGAAACACACACACATACATGCACACACAGACACGCAAATATCTTTATGCTTTAGAAACTAACACAAAACAGACCAACGAACGGACAATACAGTCACATGAAAGGAACTTTGTGGCCGTCTTGCCACTAGTCAGTATAAAATGTGGATGGGCTCTACAGATGCAGCCCGCTGAGCTCAAAACTGCGACTAATTTGAGGCTTCATCAAGGAGCCGTGAATAATGCAGTCTGGTGAGACTGATCGACAGTATAGATCAGGCACCCTGTAGACGCTGGGAAGAGGAAAATGCACACACAACGACTGCAATCATTCACTTCAATAACATCACACATCCTTTCAGTTGGAGGAGAGCTGAAGAGGTGGAGAAGGAGGGGGAGCGGTATTCTTTGCAGCAGCAACAGTTGGCTGTCTGTCGACTGAGAGGCAAAGAGTTAGCATGCGCACATACGCCAGGCGACTGGAGATAGAACGAGATGGACGGGGGAGCTGAGAGAAGAAAAAGGTGACAGATAAAGCCACAAAGCCACAAGGCTGGAGGGATGCCTGGCAACCGGTGGCAAAAATGGAGATGCAGTAATAAGAGAAAGGCAGAGAGAAAGAGCTGAAAGGGATACACACACACACACACACACACACGTAGAAATGTTAGGAAACACCGTGGTAAACAGTGGCATGGAGACAAGTGGGGAAATCATCACTCACTGGAGTCATCTGAGTCGTATCCCTCCACATCAGGCTCCTCGTCCTTTTTGGTGGCCTGTAAGGAGGCGGAGGCTCCGGCAAGAGCCCGGTCTGGGTTATCCTCATTGGGGCGGTCACTCTCAGCAGCAGCAGTCGTGGAGGCAGAAGCTGAGGAGGTGGAGAGGGCAGAGCGGAGGGGCCCAACGTGGGGCAGAGCAGGGGGAAGGCCCCGTGGGTACCGGGGAAAGTAGTCAGAGATCTGCTTGATGGGCTGGATGGGGCCAGGGCACACGTCAATGGCCATGTGCTCCTGGATGCTGATGGTGGGTTTCTCGCCTTTGCGTTGTGTCATGCATGCGGTCCAGCCAGGAGCCAACTCCAAAAACCAAAAAACTGAGAAAATAATAAAAGAAAAAGAATATAAACAGACCCACCTCCCTGGTCCTACTCCGCTTACTTCTAAAACAGGCAGGTGTTGTCTTGGGTGGGTGCTGATGAGTGAACAGGTCCAGGTGATCTGTGGATGGCACCACTCTGGTCTACATGGAGTTCAGTAGGCGGCTGTTTTGTCTTCCAGTGCTGTCCTCAGACCCAGACCATGCTGTCTGACAGCCTCACACACACTACTACCTACCCTCCCGCTCTCTCCTCTTCCTATACCCCCACACTCTGCCCACGTCTGCGCTGCCTATCAGAGAGAGAGAGCATAAGAGTGGTTTGTGTGTGAGAGAGAGAGAGGGAGTGTGAGGGAGAGGGAAGGGATTAGAGAGGAAGGAGGGAGGGATCAGCTGATGTCACTGCCTAGCAACCAAGCAGTAAACAGGAACCGTCGGCCGAGGTGCTTAATTATGATATTAACCCCATCCATCTGTCAGTGGGAGGGACGATCCACAGCCATGCCAGACGCATGTGAATTTGTGTCTCCTTGAGCGCGTGGGCGTCCGTGTGCGCGTGTTTGTGTGTGCACATCACGTGCTGTGATAACCTGGACAATGAGGCATGAATTGACGCTTTGTGAATCCCTTCCAGGATGTTTTTGTGCTGAAAATCAGTCTCACTCGATTAATTCTCAACTGCAAACACCCAAATGAGAAAAGTGATTTCACCTTTGTTTTCTAAAATTTCACCGTGCCGCCAGACGCTGATTTGGTTTTTCAGAGCGAGAAAACAATAAGAGTAGAGGGGCCGACCAAGGCGAGTTCTCCCTTCAGGCCCCAAAATGTCTAAATGTGCTCCTGCTGCTGCCATCACATTCAGATTTTAATTTGTTGTTTAATTTGTTTCCTTTACACTAATCAACACATATATCTTAATACCCTGCAATATTATACAAATATTGCAAGGCTGCTAAGATGGTAATGTTGTTACCTTACAATATAAAGCCCCTCAGGTGACTATCGTTGTGAACTGGTGCTATATGAATAGCCAAAGCAGTGAATTGGATTTGTTTTCACCAGCTTATTACAAACCTTAGATTATCTGCTGGGCTGTAACAATAATAAGAATAAGAATAATGAACAACTAGCTACTCTTAAGGTACCTCGTCTTTCGCTAACCGTTTTTACACATAAACAGGACTTTTTGTTTTTAAGGAACAAAGCACTACAAATATCAGTTGAGGTTAAAGTGGACAGATGGAGCTACGTGAACTGAGTGCACCACATAACCACTGTGTCTCAGCTGAAGCACCTGCAACAGTTATCCTGGTGGAAACCTGATCGTGTGTCATATTGGTTTATTTTAACTGCTACACATCATTCAGCTGCCCTCAACTATGTCCTTCCTGTTAATTTCCATTACATGTGGAGTGCCCCAGGGTTCGATCTAAGGCCTGATCTTATTTTCATAAGCATGTTTTTGGGGCGGATGCGGCTCAGGTGATAGACTGAAACCTTGTTGACTACAGTGTAGGGCTGCCACGATTAGTCGACTAGTCACGATTACGTCGACTATCAAAATCGTCGACGACTGATTTAATAGTCGACGCATCGTTTGAAGCTTTGTAAGATCACAAAAGACGCAGGAATAAGTAGTAGGATTTAAGAGTGTAATAACGGACTGAAACAGAAGATGACAGCACTGCATGTACAAGGATGCCAGCTGCCGTTACACTCCGAAGAAGAAGAAGCAGCAGTGTCCCAGAATTCATAGCGCGGCCCTGCTCAGTTTTCAACAATGGCGGCAGCTAGTTAGTTTTAATATTACTCTTATTATTCTTTCTGGGTCACAAAATAAACGTTTAACATATTTTCAGGCGAGAATGTAGCTGTGTAAACCTCAAATATTTGCTCAGTTTATCAAGACACTGCATATTTTCAAAAGCGCTCCGGCGTTTTCGGAGACGTCTGTTACCCACTAGCTCGATAGCTAGCCGGGGCAAGGCTCACTAGAGCCCGTGAGAACACCGGACTCCCGGCAAATCGTTTTCAAACCCACCACTGTCTTTCGCTACTCAGGTTAAACATATATAAGTCAGTTAGATAACTTAAAAAATGTTATTGTTTGGCCTTTTTTTGAGTATTTTATTTGTTCCTGAGTAAATCGGTTTGGCTGAGATTAAAGTTATAGTTTATACACGACTGAATAAACGTCAAGCAGACAACTGATTATCAGAAGTGTGAGATGTTCGAGAATATACTCCGGTGTCCCGTTATATTTTAGATAGCAAGGAGTTTATTAAACTTTACCGAAACAATCTGTAAATCTCATTAAATTTAATAAACTATCATCTTGTCTTTATTTTTAGTTAGCACATACCCTAAACACTTAAAACTGTAAGCTAATGTTATATAAGAGCAGATGCTGCTGGTGCAATAAGCTGTACGTTTTACGTCCAATGGATGCATGATCCGATTAGTCGACTAATCGCAAAAATAATCGGTGACTAGTCGACTATCAAAATAATCGTTTGTGGCAGCCCTACTACAGTGTTTGACGGTTTGATCTCCAGACCCTTCAAGTGTTGATGATGGACCCTGAATCCCAAGTTTCTCCAGATGGAACACAAACACCTTGTGTGACAGCTGAGCCGGTAATTGTTTGTGTCTCTATGAGAAACATTAGAATTCGCTTTAGTTCAAAGCAGCTATACAAGTGCAGACCATTTACCATTTATTGTTTCATTTGTGCAGGCCCACCTGTTTAAATGTGCATATACACCCATCCCCGAGTACAAATTATACACCCTGATGTTTTCACATGTTATTTAATTCCTTACCACCTGTTACACAATTATAGGTGGCGGTGGAAATATGTACACTCTCAGATTGCTTATATCATTACTGTGTATGGATCTGGCTGACACCGTGACCCGGTGATGTTGATGCCAGACTAGGTGAGACCCTTCCTGTCATGACACATCAGTGTTTACAGAGAGCCACACATAGAGAAAGCATTAGCTACAGGATTTATGTGTAAGTAAGTCCAAGCAGTTGTGATGTTAAAAAAAAATCCCTTACGTGCATGTGAATCTCTATATCCAGGAGTGCAGTTCACAATATGTCAAAGCTGACTTTCACCCTCAGACACACCAAGCATGAGCTCAATGCTTTGTCACATTACATAACAGAAAATCATTCTGGCTGCAGATTTACTCCAGCCTCTGCAGCTCAGCCTTCACCCATTCACAAACAAAACAAACATGCCTGCAGTGAACAGATGATGTAGCACCCTCTTGTGTCAGTCGTGAGTAACTAAATGTAGCTTTGGGGTTCAGAGGCCGGTCCTTTGCATTCGTTAACTGTATTAATTTCACATGATTATTTGACACAGGTGCTACACATCATTCATTTGTTCAGTTCTACAGGAAAATGCCTCCTTTATGTGTCATAAACGATGCTTGACAACAATGCCTTAAAAGAGATTTCATTCCTCACCTCATTTTGCGCCGTCTGAACAGGTGTCCTCGATTATGTCCTTCCTCTAATAAAAAGCAGTGGATCCCCGCAGGATATGTGCCGAAGCTCTCCTCACTATCAGAACCAAAGCAGTTCAGATAAACAATGATTATCAGCTCAAGAGGATCAGCTTAGTTTAATTCAGCAAACAAGACTGTAAGACTTAAATAAAAGTCTAGGCTTTGGTCATAATTTGGTCATTTCCCACAACAGATTTGCTATTTTCACTATTTTATCAACGTTAAGGAGTATCACAAACAGATTGCATGTAATTGCCAACTTTAACATACTCGATTGCAAACTGACAGCAGACTGATTCAGTCTTATTGCTGTTCTTGACTCACCAAAGTCACACAAGTGGTTGCAGACCCGGTCCCCTCTTCGAGCCGACCAAATGTAAGGAGATTTTAAGTACACGGCACATTGCTACAGTAATTTTGGTTATGCCACAGCCTCCATCGCTGTTTTTCCCTGCAGCATTACCTTGACACCCTTTAAGCAGTCATTTGAACCCTACTCAGTGTTTTACATTTTATTATGAAGTCCTGTGGTTCTTTGAAATAGCCGTTTGCTCTCCTTTCCTTTTCAGCTCCTGATATTGAATAGCACGAAGCATTAATGAGTGGCAGCATCCAAGGAGAGCTTTAGAATTTAAATTGAAGGCACTCGCTGTCATCCAGCAGACACCGTAAATATCACTAAATTATGAAGCAGTTCATTGATACTTTGAGAGATTGGCTGGTGTACACAGTGGAGACAGGCATTTCTCTCAGGAGACAAAAACCGACCTGAAGCAGAGTCTGTATTGCATTTCCATTCATTAGGTTGCCAGAAACACAACTCCAATAAAGGCTAATGTTTTTCTAAAAGTTGCTTATATAATTAGCTAATGAATTCAACACAGTTACTTAGAAAATGATATGTCACAAGTTATTTCTGCTGCCTCCAAATTTCCACCTTAAAGAGCAGACAAGTGAATTATATCATTTACTTTTTCTACAACTTGTTTAAAAGCACCATTTAAATATGAAAGACGTTTTTCTAGCATCAATCAATGCCGGCACTCACAGCCACTCCAGCATGCTGGGTCGATAACTCAAAAGAGGTCCGCTAGAGCCTTCAGAGTAAAGGAATGTAATTTAACTTGGTGGCTCTCTTGAGACGAGTAGAAAAGGCAGCTAGGAGCATCACAGTGTGGCGCTGCTGAATGGGTTAACCGAGAGTTCACTGATTAGAGAATGGCTCCTGTGGGAAGGAGAGAAAATCTGAGTGGGACGCATGAAGATGTCACCACTTCCTCCTATTTGAAAATTGAAGTCAAAATATTTTGGAAAAGAGCATCCGCTTCAGCTGACACCACTTTCACCCAGAATCTGAGCACATGATCAAAGCGGAGATGTATGGCACTAACAGCTGATGTGGACAGTCTCTCAGTACCTGTCCTGGAATAGCTTCAGTGCCTGCAGCTTTATGAGGGCCTCGTTTAATGAACTATCACTGAGCGGTTGGTCATCTGGTGTTAGAGTAAGTCTGACGCAGGGGAGGTGTTTGAGTCCTCAAAGAGCATCAGGAAGAACTCAGGTCCCTGGGGCATTCTGCATGTTTAGTGCTATCCGGTCTTTAAGTGATGACGTGATGAATCCTGCTTCCGGGCCCAAACTACCCTGCGTTTAATAAGGCTTTTGTGTTTTTAATATGTTTTAATGCTTTGTATCTTGTTCTATTTAATCTCAAAGAGCCCCTAAAAACAGTCAGTGATCACTGTCGGCCTCTCTCGGTTTTTATTACCGCAATTCATATTAAAGCTCAGTTTTTAAAACCTTACATGTAACTACAGCCCAGCCCATGCAGCAGTATATTAATAACTAACCTTGTATTGTGGATGGATTATCTCAGTTGTTCTCCTGACTGAAGTTTGGTCTGTTTACAGCATCCTGCCATGCTATTGCATTTGTCCCTAACCATCGGGAACCCTCACGATAACTTTTATCAAGTGGAAAAATCCTCCATCCTCCAGCTTCACGGTGTTTATATTATGCTAACATAGCTGTGTCGCTAGCGATCACGTAGCACATCATTATATACCAGCTAGCCCAACTTCAGCAACCCTACAAACGTCACTGCTGTTTAGTTTTCTGTCTTTATTTATGTTGGAAGTGACAGCAGAGCTGTACGTCTTAATTTGTTTCAGAAATCTCTCAGTCAGAACATGCTATATTATATTTAGATGGAAGCTAGCGAGCTAACTCCATGCTAACTTCAAACTCTGTTAAATTTAATAAATTCTGTTTTCACGGATGCCTGGATGTTAAACTTAATTTTTACACCTGGAAGATAAAAACTGTCTAAATTCTTTCAACTCTCAGTGATGCTGCAGTGAATGTTTGACTTTGGGACCTGTAGCGGAGTTGGCTACTGACATCAGACTTAAAGACCAGATAGTCTATGATTCACTTAATGCCTTTCCATAAATCCCGTTAGTTGTTGGTGGAGAAGTGTCTCTTAATCTTCTGGGTCTTTGTGGCTTTTGCCCATCTGAAGCCTGCTCGTAGCATCAGTGGACCTAGATGCAGCATTCCTGTCTGTCAGCAGAGATCGAACCTCTGCGTTCAGCCAGGGTTTCTGGTTCAACAGATACAGTCTCAGTGGTGGTCTGCTGTTCCCTTATATCATCTGCCTCCATCTCACCCTTCTACTAGCATCCACCACTGTCCCACCACTCTGCATTTCCTCCTTCACAAAATCTATGAATCTTCTCTGTGGTCTTCCTCTTTTCCTCCAGCCTGGAAGTTCCATCTTCATGTCCATCATATCCACTCTCCCTCCTCTGCACATTTCCAAACCATCTCAGCCTTGCTTCTCTAACTTTGTCTCCAAAATGCTCAACCTGAGCTGTCCCACTGATGTGCTTATGTCTAATACCGTCCATCCTGGTCACTCCCAATGAAAAACTTAACATCTTCAACCCTGCCACCTCCAGCTTGGCTTCATTGCTTTTTATCAGTGCTATCATCTCCAACCCAAACATCATACCAGGTCACTACCATCTTGCAAACCTTCCCTTTCACTCTTGCTGCTATCCTTCTTCACCTCTTGCTTTCCCAGTCTGTTGCTTGGGATAACGATGATAGCTACTCTAAACATAATGTAAGCCTTATTGTATAAATAGCGTCCTTTTTAGTGTGTGGATAGTGTTCTTTCCCCGTCTCCTGAGTCAAAATCTCACTACATTATATTTTACAAGCAACTGAGTTCATTACAAAGTTGAAGCCATGGACGTATTACTTTATATTTCATTCAGTTCTCACATGATTCATGCTGTTTGCTTTGCTACAAATGCCAGAAACATATTTATGATTTTAAATTATTGTTTGAAATAAATAGCAGCCATTATTGTTCGATTACAAGAGATATTAAAAATGTAACACTAGTACTCTAATATTTGTGACATCAACCTCTAAAGACGGTAAAATGTCATCATCTAAAACAAGCTGGCTGTCCAATCCTGTCAAAGTCTGAAACGACAGCTGCAAAACCCTGGATGTCTCTTCTTTGCTGTCGGTCTCTGTCTTCTAACATTTTCTTCTGGGAAACTTAACATGAACTAAGTTGCTGTAAATCTCTGTATGTGCTCATTAGCTTTGTGTCACATTGCAGCCACAAAAAACCGTTAACCCTCAGGCTGATGATTTAAGTATTGTAGGACACATAAACACACAGTTGGCTTGATTTCAGTACCTTTACCATCTGAGTGAAAGATCCAACAATGTAAACATGACTATTTGGTTATATAAGCTACAACTTCTCAGTAAGCTAACATAGTCCAATTTACACAACAGATGAAATCAGATGACAAGCGAGAACCAAAAAGCGATGCTTACCTACAATGTAAAAAATGTGTTTTCCTTCCCGTTAGTGTATACCAGGTGAAAATCAGCTGAGCAATGTTTTCCTACATTTTTCAACTGAACGACAGCCCTATGAAAAATGCAGTGCACACAATGGATGGCCTGCCATTGGTGCCATTTCCATTTAAATATTTTGGTTACTTGTTATTGAGACTGATGGCAGCTCAAAAAGGTAGAGCTGAGAGGGCTAAAGCCTTCAGTCCTTTTTTAAAATTAGGGGCGCTTTCTGCAGTGACTCACCTTTAAGGAAAACCCCCACATCATAAAAAGGACATTAATGTTCCTGAGGTCCAAACTGGACTTTTTCTCATGGCCTGAGGGTCAGAACAGCCATAACATAAAAACAAGGAATGAGTCAACAGAATTCAGGCATTGCTCCCTCTCTCTATCAGCGCAGCAGCCAATGTCTGCCTGCCTCTCTACACATAATAGATGCCTGACAAAATGGATTGTCACAAGGAAAGGTGGAGGAGAGAGGTAGAGAATAAGATGGAGCTAAGTGCTAAAAAATAAGTGCCAGTCAGGGAGCAGGTCAGTAAAAACCACAAGGTAAAACACACACACATGCACACACACACACAGAGTATTTGTGTATTAGTTGTTGAAACCCATGTTCAGTTCCAGTGAACGTGTTTGAAGTTATTTCTTTGAGCTTTTGCTACAGATACAGAGCTCAGTCTTTACATGAGCTAATTCTGTTGTTCTTGTCTGGTCTGTGCATCTGTTTGTGCAATAATTGGTGGATCCCATAGCTTAATAGGCTTAATATGTCTTAATCTGTCATCAAAATAACATTCAAACTGTTGAAAAGTGTGGTCAAAATCAGAGTTAAAGATATTATGTTAATAACACTTATACTGTATTTTTCATACATAAGGCGCACCGGATTATAAGGCGCATTAAGCGAAACAAAACAGTCAGATAAGTCAAACTTTACTCAACTCATTCTTCTTGCTTCCTCCACTTCTGTACCATTGATTCATTAATGCTGAATTCTCTCGCAGCTGCTCTATTCCCATGTTGTTGCAGTATATTAATGACTAACCTCACATTGTGGATGAATTATCTCAGTTGTTCTCCTGACTGAAGTTTGGTCTGTTTACAGCATCCTGCCATGTGATTGCATTTGTCCCTAACCATCAGGAACCCTCACGTTAACTTTTATCGAGTGGAAAAAAGTTAGAGTTCATCCTCCAGCTTCACTGTGTTTATGTTATGCTAACATAGCTGTGTCACTAGTGATCATGTAGCACATCATTGTAAATCAGCTAGCCCAACTTCAGTAACCCTACAAACGTCACTGCTGTTTAGTTTCCTGTCTTCATTTATGTTGGAAGTGATAGCAGAGCTGTACCTTTGAATTTTTCAGAAATCTCTCAGTCAGAACATGCTATATCATGTTTAGGTGGAAACTAGCGACCTAACTTCCCGCTAACTTCTAACTCTGTTAAATTTAATAAATTCTGGTTTCATGAATGCCTGGATGTTAAACTTAATTGTTACACCTGGTAAAGCACCAACTCTGATTATTTTATTAAAGATGAAATAAAGATGACAGTTTTTAACTCTCAGTGATGCCGCAGTGTTCGTTTGACTTTGGGACCAGAGGTGGACGGAGTTTTGGACCCAGATTACTCCGCGAGGCTCCTGACTACGGTAGCTGTAATGCTCCGACAATCCATCAAGCAGTGCGGCTTCATAGCTTACCAAAGTCGTACTAAAACATCTTTTGACAGATTTCTGAGCGGCGTGTACCACATAAAATCGGTTCGAGGTCAGTAAGCACAACCAGAATTCATACATAAGGCACACTGTCGATTTTTGAGAAAATTAAAGGATTTTAAGTGCGCCTTATAGTGCGGAAAATACGGTAATATCTTAACAAAAGGTGTCATTTTTCCATATAGAGCTATATATACAGATTCCCTTTCTAACTTAAGTTTAATTCATTTGTCAAAAAGAGAGAAAACACACAGCTGACTGATACCTCCGTGTTTATTCAAGCTTGTTTTCCAAAGTGAATTCTTTTTGGCCAGAAGACAAACTGAGCCGTGACGGTCTAAATAACACATCGGGTTAGTCGATTCGCATGAGAGTGAGAGCAGAGTGGCCTCGGGTGGATTTAAACTCCCAGCCTGAATTATTGCTTCAGTGCACCCCTGGGTCCAAAGGTTGAATATAAAACGCAGTGCATAATAAATACTCCATTTACCTCCTAAATTTGACTTCATGTTGCTGAAATACAAACACCTTGGTGACCGTGTTTTCTGTGGGTAATGATGCATACTGGCAGTTTTACTCTGGATGCTGATAGCACACTGTCCCCTCAGTGGAGTTATAAATAATGTCTGTACCTTTTGTTACAGGTAATGAGTTTTCTACAGACGCAGATATGCCCCTGTAAAATGACTTCATTGTGTTTTGTTGTTTAATTGAAGCGACTGGCAGCTTTCTTTCAGGTTTTCCTTTGTATTCACCTGATTATTGAGCGAGAGAGCTCGGGCATGATTCATGCACAATAATGTCCAATGCAAAGATGTTCTGAAATCACATCAGGCCTCTAATATCTCACATTTATAACCCCCCTCCCAAAAAAAAGGAAAAGATGAAAAAGATAGGCACATCCGGTGTTCCACAGGATGGGTGCTGGATCAAAAAGACATCTAGCAGAATTTGAAAACAGATCGATCCTCACACCAAACAACTGCAGGGTGAGGAGTTTATTTGCTGTGCTACATTTTGAGTAAAAGGTAGAAGTCAGAGGAAGAGCAAACCTCATCCCGTCAGTCGATGACTGACTCAAGTTTCACAAGAGCGTCATTTTAAAACAACTCTTAAGCCAGAGATTTCAGATATGAAGACAATTCACTTCCTAATCTCTTTCTTTCTGCCTTCCCTTGAAGGCACCGATGACACTGGCCCACCATAAATCTGCTCACAACAAAGTTTTGCATCAGCAGAGTCATCACTTCTGAAAAGAGATATTACTGCTGATTTTTCTGCACTCCAAGGAGCTCCTGCAGTTTCATCTGTACAGCCGGTGTTTTGTCACTGTTTGACTTTGAGGTGAACTTTCCCTTTAACTTACTAAAAATGCACCGAATGCCTGCAGCTTCTCTGAGAGATGATCTGAGAGGGACACCAAAATTACACCGCCGCGACCCACAATTTGTATTAACTCTCCCCTCAAGTGTTGATTTTTAGCAATGACATGATGCACCATGAAATTACCAAATGGAGAAAATTCCACTTTTCCTCGTGAGAATTACCGTGTTTCCAGATTTTTGTTAAAGTGGCAGAGTGCATCCCTGTCATTCGAGTGGATGACACCTGCATTTTTATTTGCATGCATTATGAACATGATAATTATAGTAGCAGTGTTTAGAATACGTGTATGTGTACATGTCACAAATGGAAGAATGGAGCTTTTCCAGCTTTGTTGGAGCTGTGAAACTGTTAACAGCATCAGTTCAGTTCTTTTTGAATATTTGTACTTTGATTTCATGATCATTTCCTATCATGAAAGAATATTTACCACCTGTTTCGGTCGACACAGTCTCATCGGTTGGGCTCTGTACACCGCTCAAAAAAAGCTAAAGGAACACTTTGAAAACATATCAGTCTCAATGAGAAAATAAAATGTGCCATATCTATACTGATATGGACTGGGCAATGTGCTGGGAATGAAAGGATGCCGAGTTGTTTGGTGGAAGTGAAAATTATCAACCTATACAGGGCTGAATTCAAAAACACCCCAGAAATCACAGTTAAAGATGCTTCATCAGGCTGGTCCATTTACTGAATTTAATTGCAGCAACTCAAAATGTTACTTAGTAGTTTGTATGACCTCCAAGTACTTGGATGCATTCCTGACAACATGATGTCATTAGAGCACGCTCCTAATGAGATGACGGATGGTGTCGTGAGGGATCTCCTCACAGGGCACTGAGATCCTGGACAGGTTCAACCTGGCAGTGTCGAATGGCCTGAAAAGTAATGTCATATAGGTGGTCCAAGCATGGGGGCCAGTCAGTGGTATGAATTCCTTCATCCTCGAGGAACTGCATGCATACTCTCGCCACATGAGGCCATGCCATGTCGTGCATCCTGAACGAGCTGGACTACCTGTGCAACATTACCTTTGCCAGTAGTGACACTCAGATCATGGGTAGTGCTAAATAACAGGTGATTATCAAAATACATTGTGATCAGATCATGCAGCCCAATTGCTGAAATGGTTTGGAACCACAGGCTGTTACAAAAGACACTGTGATGTTAGTTATCAGCTAACACTAACAAGCTTGTTTACCAAGCATAAACTCTATGAGTGCATCAACACGATTCCTGCTAATTAGTGCTAAGCAACAGACTAATTAAATCCTAGAATTTTAGTCACGAAAACTGGAGCACAGTCAGGGACATGGTTTATAACACACACCAAGCCACATTATGGTTTATTTGGCAGACGGTCGCATTAAAAATGCTTCGAAATGAACCCCACTGGAACTGAATGACCGTGAGCGAGGTGAAGTGTTCTGATCTGTTTAAAACCACCCATGACAAATACAATAATGATCTCGTGGCTAAAGCATCGGTCCAACATACTCACGATACAATAACCCTTTTCTCTTGTGTGAATTGTCCAGCTCTTAGCTGTGTGAGAACTGTCTGGCAGTTGATGTTTAACCGTGACACTGTAATGACAGACCAGACAAATGAGACCTACATTTCACTAAATCTGAATTATTCTTAAATTAATGGCTGGTAGAGCGTGCGTTGTTCATTTGGTTGGTAATTCTGCACCCATTTCACTCTCTGAACTTAAGGAAAACAAAAAAAAGTTTTTTTCTTGAAGTTAAAATGTTAAAAATTAAAAAGTTAAAACAATTTAGGCCAAATTAAGTGAAAATCGACCCACAAGAGCAGAGTGGCTCTATCTAGCAATTTGTAGTTCTTTGTACAAGCTCATTAATTCTCATTGCAAGTTTCATTTGCATTATTATATTTGGTCCATATTTGATCCAAAAAGGGCTTTTTTTTAACCAGCTGTGCCCTTGATCGTTAACTTCTGTTTAAATTTATCTGGAGAGAGAAGGAAATGTGTGTTGGACTGTCTTGATTTCTCTGTTAAGCAACAGTCAGCTATATTGGGCACTAACAAGCAGCTTTGAACAGAACTGAGCCCTAAAGGAGTCTTTGTTTACGCCACCCTGATTCAGAGAAGGGGTGCAAATGACAAAAGGATAAACAATCTCAAATTGCATACCGAGCCTGGAGAAATCTGATTAATGGTCTCTTAACAAGCGTTGCAAGGAGACTGCAACTCTCCAGTCACCCAGAAACTCAGTGCAAATGAGGGAGTCAAGAGTAAGAGTGACCTTTACAAATGTTCTTGTTCATAATGGCTCGCGCTGACGTTTAAATTTCATCCCTATACTTTGGCTGCTTTTACGACAGAATATTAACCAACTCATCAGATTAAACCAACAGGCCAAAGAGTCAAATTCTCTTCAGTGAAAAATGTCTGAATGCAAGCACTTGCATCCATTTTAGCACTATAGCTTTTATTGATGGGAGTGTCTGATTTTTATGTCTTTTTATATATATTAGTGTTATTCTCCAGGATTTTAGTGCTATAAAACACTCAACACTCAGACTTTGAAGGACAGTGTCTGAAAGGCAAAGAAATTGGAGCTCAGGTTCTTTTGATCCAGTCTCTCAACTCTTTATCTGCTAACCCTGCCCTCTGGTGGTGTAAATTGAACTCTACTCTCCACAGAGATTGCTATTCTTCCCCCGTGAAAGCATATATTGTTGCAACAAGCTCGTGTTTCATGTAATACCTATAAGAAAGCAACGTATAAATCAAAGATTAGACTATAGAAGAGAGCAACATTAACTTCACAGTGCAGCGGCAAGCTACAGATGAAGAGAATTACCCCCTTTCAGAAAAATGACCTGGGCTTGGACATTATACTTTTAGTAAATCGAGGTAGTAATGTTCAGTTACGACTGCCAAAACTACTGATTTAACAATATTATTATGGTTGCAGAGGCTATACTGTGTTTTCCAGTATTTTACCTGCAAAGTTTACAGAAAAGATGAATATCAGAAAAACACGTTCAGTACAGCACAACTGTTATTTACTGAGGGATCTTTTACAGCAGACCATTACAGGCTTTGTAAGACCAGAACACAGGCCTATTGTGCTGGCTTCCCTACTTGACTGTATACAAAAGATGGACATGGCAGCTATGATGTTGTCACTCATTAAATTTGAGGATCCCAGTTTTGCATTGTGTCCATCACAGTGTTGCTGTTGTGGATCACATTTGGACAAAACGTTATCTCCAGTAAGTTGTCTCTTGCTAGCTTGGTTATCAAGCTGCAACCACAGACTGTGCATGGTACAGACACGGATACCTTTTAGTTACGTACAATTAAATTGCTAGACTTTCTCTCATCAACTTAAATAAAGACTGGGTAGCCTTTTAGTGCAACTACAAATAAGGCCAGCTGAGTCAGCACCTACCTGTAACTCAGAAAGGCCACGCCTCTAATAATGCAGACATAAAGCCTTAACAGTTAAAAGTAGAGATGCACCAACTGTGATTTTCTTGACTGATTCCTGATTTGATTCTTTCTAATAACTATATAATCATAATTAAATACATTTTTTTAAATTGCACTAAATTGTAAAAATCTTCTCTCACTGAAAAAACTGAAAATAAAATGCTCTGCTCTGAAATAATTAGCAGATATTGACTTGCTCCGCCTTTACTGGACATACTGTACTTTACCCACGAAACTAAAGCAGGTGCCACAGATTTATTTAAGAAAACAAATATCTGTTCTGTTATTTTCTGGTATATGGTTTATAACTTCCAAAAATGAGAAGAAACCAACTCTTTTTTTCTTTTTCTTGTTTTGTAACTGCTTTGATGCATTGCTAATGGCTGCTAGCATGTTTCTGGCTCCGAGCCTTTGTTAGATTCTTTATGTCTGTGTTCAGTTAGGTGAGAGTGACTTGAGTCTGCTAAGACTTCTTGTTGTTCAGTTCATTCACAAAAATATTCACAACTAGCAAACTTTACTTGTTTGCTGACTGGCCTGTTTCCATGTCGACCACGCCGTCTGTGTCCAGTTGATCGCTACATTTCTAGTTAAAAATGGGTGACTTATAAATGTGGTGTACTTTTTTTTTTATTTATCATAACAAATCACTGGTAAATATCCTCATTTTTGCCACAAAATGAAACACCAGAATTAAATGTCGAGAGGAATGATGGTTTATGATCTCTTTATTTTGTTTTTCTTGCAGCTGTCTCTCCTGATCTGATTATAATTACAATACCCGAGCTCTGTTTTGGTTACATTTTTACCGTCACTTGCTTCCTGTGTGGTTGTGAGCCCTCAGTCATCTGATATTTTATTATTATTTATCTATTTAGGGCAGGTAATGTCTCCTGTAGCATTTTATTGGCAACTTTAAGGCAGCAGAAGAAGCTGAAAACATGACGGTGAGATTTTATGACCTCATGCAGCGCGAATGTGAGAACAGACAGCTGCCTATTCATCCAGCAGACGTGGAGCTAAATCATTATTCATCTGGAGTTGTGTTTTTGGCAACTCTACTGTCTACCCAATATTCACTCACATTTGACCTCTGTTTTGCTCGTCAGCAACTCCTTAGAAAAACAGTTTATCTCATTTCCTGCAAAACGGTTTCTTGCATGGTCTAGTTGTAGTACACGGCTCTTATTTGAGCTTTTCTGCTGAAAACAGCTGCTGCCTGCTGTTTTGTGAGCAAAGTTTCAGGACAGGAAACTAAAATAATGAGCTAAAAATGAAAAGATGAGTGGTACTAAGGAGGACGGCGATGATTTTCTGTTAGTTTTCCCCCCGAAATTTTCTTTCCTACAACACATGCCAGATTTCTTTTGCTTAGAGCCAGCCGGCTTCATTTGCTTCTTTGCTGTGCTCATGAATGAGAGCAGAGTGGGAACGCTTGGCATCAAAACTGACTCTGTGCTTTGGACCTTCTGGCTCTATGCCTGGCAGTGTTTTGGAGTTTCAGGTTATGACTATTGATAATAGATGAAACACACTTTGGAGGGAGGTTTCGGCACATTACACCATATTGTAGTAGTCATTCATTTGGCTCCTGTGCAGATATTTGGCTTTCCCTCTTAATTTTGTGGGAATTTATCAGCATCAGCAACAGGATGTGAATTTAAAACATTAATCACTCCTTGTTTACTGACTTTCATTCCCATTAAGAGCCTCATGACAAGCACTGAGCTTCACAAACAGATGATGGATAATAACCGCCTCTTAATGTCTTTCTTGACTGTGTAGCTTTTCTCTACCTCCTCCCACTCCATAAACAGCAGTAAACATACTGTTTTCTCAGCATTGCTAAGTGGTTGATTTATAGTCATCCGCCTTACACTAAAATTACATGTTATTTCATCCAATTACACGTTTTTTATGTATCACCGCTCTGTTGCTGGACAGTCTGTGCCTCCTCCTTGTTTGCAAGGATTAGTTTCCGCGTTGTGGTGGATACTGCATGAATCATATTTGCCATTTTTTCATATAAATTGCATTCATCGACACGGGATATGATGCCTTGCCTTCTTGAATTAAAAAATAAAGTGTTTATCCTTTCCTCTAAACACAAGTCTGGCATTTTTTTCTTTTTCTTATTGTCTGAAAATCCCTGGATGACACCAAAGCCCACACAAACTGTGCTCTGTTGAGCATTTACGACAGCAGGATGGCGCATGAGGACTCAAAATAAACACAGTAGCGTTGTTTGTTTGTGAAGAGAGAACATCACCCAGTGTAATAAAAAGACTCATTTATGCACTTTAAATAGTTTATGTACAACAAAATAAGAAAAGCTCTTGTCAGCACTGACGCATGTTGGGCTTATGCACTATGCGTTGTTCCTGCTGGTAGATTGTCCGGAGCTGGGTAAACACGGTGTTGCTGTTTCTGATTATATTACTGACAGGAGGAAATCAATCGAGCCAAATGTTCTCCAATACTTATGAGCTTCTGTCTGTCCAGGTTTTGAATGCAAGTTTGAATTTCTGCAAAAATAAGTGCAAATGAGAAAGAGAGGTGCATGGAAAGTTGCACAGGATGTAAGCGGTCCTGAAACACTGTGCCAGTCTCAGAGTTGATTCTGGTGGAAAAGTGACATGAATGCAGGTGGTGGGTACTTAAAGGGGAAAAAATCCTAAATCTAACTCTATGTTTTCCAGTCAAACTTTTTGTCAGAATTATTTTATTTCTCTTTGTCCTTTGATTTAGGGTCAGGCTGAGCACCGATGATGAACACACTGTAGATTTTACCATCGCACAGCTCCAAGCAGCTCTGTGATCTTAACAAAGACTAAATATACACTCACTGGCCACTTCACTAGGTACAGCTGTTCAACTGCACAATAGCGCAAACATCCATTCTGCAATTCACACGGTAGCAGCTAAATGCATGCAGGCATGCAGAGAAGATCAAGTAGATCTGCTGAAGTTGAAAAAGAAACAAAATTGTGATTTAAGTGACTTTGTAGCATGGTCGGTGCCCACTGGTCTGAGTATTTCAGAATCTGCTGACCTATTGCAATTTTCCCACACAACCATCTCTTGGAATGATAGAGAATGGTCTGAAAAGAGAGAGAAAATATCCAATCATACTCTTTTGATGACCAGCTCCAGTTTACGTGGCCAACATATGACTGAGGAGCACACTGACAAAAAGGTTAGTGTTTGTATTGTGTCTGTGCAATGGATGTTGGTTTATGGAAAAGGGTACAGAAATATTTCTGCAGCACTAAAGGAGCACGGTGAACTCCATCATGTGTAAATAGAAGTTGTTTGGAACCACCAGGACTCTTTTAGAGCTGGCCAACTGGCAAATCTGAGCAAACAGCATAGGAGGTGACTATGATCACTCTGACAGAGCTCCATCATTTCTCCGTGGAGAGAAGGACAACCATTTCTGCAACACTCGACCAATTAGGCCTGTATGACCGAGTGGCCAGATGGAAGCCACTCCTTAGTATGAGGCACATCACAGCCTGCTTGGAGTTTGCCAAGAGGCACCAGGAGGGTTCTCAGACCATGCAAAACTAAATTTTCTGGTCGGCTGAAACAAAGTTTTAACTCTTTGGCCTGAATGTCAATCATCATGTCTGGAGAAACCCAGGAAGTGCCCATCGTTTGGTCAATATCATTGTTACAGTGAAACATGGTGGTGACAGTATCATGCTGTGGGGATGTTTTTCGGCAGCGGGAAATGAAAGATGAATGCAGCAACATACAGAAACATCCTTGATAATAACCTGCTCCAGACTTAACCTCAGACTTGGGATCACTACCTTGAATGGTTCAGTTAGAGCCCAGACTTGACATTTTGAGAGAGATCTGGAAATGGCTGTGGATGCATGCACCCCATCCGACCTGATGGAGCTTGAAAGTTTCTGCAAAAAGGAACAAACTGCCCCAAAACAGGCGTGCCAATCCTCTAGGATCATACGCAAAGAGACACAAAAAGGCTTTAACTGCTGGCAAAGGTCCTTCAACAAAGTAGTGATCAGAGGCTATGAATACTTATGTTTTTATTTTTATTACATTTGCAAGATTTACTTTATCATTATGGGATATTATGTGTAGATTTCTGAAGTGAAAATGAATTGAATCCATTTTTGAATAAGGCTATAACATGGCAAAAAGTGGAAGAGAGAAGCACTGAATACTTTCTGGATGCACTGTTGACATTCGTGAGTTGGTAATGAGTAAATGGATACCAATACCAGATCACATAGCACTTCCTAGTCACCAGAGAAGCCAAGAGAGAACATATATGATGACTACGCACATCTATACTGGTACATCACAGAACAATACTTATATTACTTCCATGAGTAAGTCCTCCACATCCAACTATGGCTTTACATCAGGGGTGGGCACCTCCAGGCCTCGAGTGCCGGTGTCCTGCAGGTTTTAGATGTCACCCTGTGTCACCACACCTGGATCAAATGATTGGTTCACTCCCAGGCCTCTGGAGAACTTCAAGACATGTTGAGGAGGTAATTTAGCCATTTGAATCAGCTGTGTTGGATCAGGGACATCTAAAACCTGCAGGACACCGGCCCTTGAGGCCTGGAGTTGCCCACCCCTGCCTTACATGAATGAACCATTGAAACAAAATGATTGGCTGAACTTCAGTTCTGCTTGAAATATTCTTGGAGCTTCACCTTCATCCCGAGTTGTCCATTCAGGGGATTGCTTGGCAATTTGGGTCTCGAGGGCTGGTTTGGCATTTCTTCATCTCCAGCGGTCAGGCCCTACTTGGTAATTCTGCCTTGCTGCCATCTGCCCTTTAAGTCACACTGATAATGTGAAGAACTTTTGGAAAAACTGATGCCATGTACTTTATCTTAATGCTAAAGTGTCTTGACTACAGTATACTCACATGACGCCATGGAAATACGTTACCATCACCAGTACAATCCTTATTTCATGCAGAGAGATCTAGAGCTTACAGATCTTAATATTTCTCTGACCTCTTATTTTAGGTAGAGCCAAATTACTTTATTTTCCCTGGCAGATCATTAATCTCCCTAATCTAAATTAATAAATGCTGTGGTGTTGGGGATAAAGGGAGAGTCGGAGACGAAGAGCGGTTGAACTTCAGAGACAGTTTATTTAAACTTGAATTCATTTACAGCAGTTCCACTGGGGAGGAAAAGGGTCTGAATGACATCCTAGCCACATTAAAACCTATGGTCCTATCTACTGTATGTACAGGGAGGAGGATGCAGCTCGACAGTGCAGAAGGCACAGAGTTGGCTTAATATTTGCCTGTAAGCGCTGCTAACATGACAAAAAGGATGACAGAGAGGAAGGGCACCTTTTATTGGAGTCATGTCATAGCAAAAAACACAAAACACCAGTATGGTAGCCTGAAACTGCCAACAGGACAGATGAAACAAATTAAAATGAATGTAGGCGTCGTTCAGTTAAATGTGCTGATTTGTTTACATTTTGCTGTCATATTGTGTTCTTTGCTGTAATTTCACTCTTTTTTCGCTTTTCCATTTATATTATTTGTATTTTTCATTTGCCACCTGTTTCATAATTTACTTTTTTTATTTTCTTATTTTTAGCCATTTTTTGCTCCCTCCAATCAGGCGGCATCTAGATGTGACAAAGGTGTGGAAACTGGTCGGCAAAGACCTGGCAACTATCCAGTCGCTAGGGAAAAATTTGCATTCCCTGACTGGTTGGCAAGTGGTTGCTGGTACAATCGATTGCAAACTCCACTGAAAACCTTTCAATTGCTTTAGTTGCCTTACTGCTGCAGTAAGGTGGCAAGTTTGCATCTTCCCTCTAAGATATGGGCAACTGTGGCAATCTATTAGGGTCCAAAGCAATCGCAAGGTTTGTAATGCAGCATCGCATAAGTCTTTGCAACCAATTTCATCTCAAATTTCATTTTTTTTCTCAGCAAACTGCATGACTAAGACCTTCTTTCACTGAGCTTTGTTTTTTTTTTGACAGTTTCAGTCCTCCATACACAGCGACATGGTGCAACTTAAGGTGAATATGGCGCAACTGTTTTCACGTCATTAGTGATATAGTGGAGTAATTTGAAAACTACAACCGCAAGCATCTGCTCCTTTAAAATCCTTTAAATGTACACTTCACAATAGTTACGATTTGCTTTAGTTTTTCCTGTGCGATTTACAATATGTGATAGATGAAGCAAAGACAATGTTAAGGCATTTTTTGCAGTCAGAGATGCAAATTTAACCGAAGGGAGGGGGGTGAAAATCGCACAGAAAAGGATATGAAGTAGCTAAATGCAAGTGATACATGTTAAGACAGCTTCATTCACAACTTCAAGTTCCTTTAAATCAATCCCGGCTACCCATCCATACCCAAACAGACCAATAAGAGCTGCCAGATCTTCCAAAAGAAGAAAAAAAAAAAAAACCAAAAAAAAAAAAAAAACCAAAAGCAGGTGAGAGCACAATAGATGGATGAGAGAACGCAACAGATCCATGCTCATCATCTGAACAATAGAACTAGGAAGACTTTTTCTAGCATCATTTTCTGTGTGTATGTATTGGGGGGTATCGCAACCATTACAACCAAAACCAGTCATTCACTGACATACACATGAAAAACGCAAATGTTAAGTACAGCGTTTCATACAATAACATGACGGGAAAACCTTACACTATGAAAACCAATCAAAACAAACAACACAATTCAAGTAAAGCCTCCCAAACTGAAAAAATTATATATATTTATATAACATTTTTTGAATCACTTGGAATTCTTGCATCTCAGATTTCGATTACGCTGCTTATAAAAAAAAGTACATTCAACAGGTACATCAATTATGGAGCAAAATTATAGCAGAGGTAAGTTAAAAGTATCGGTAATTCTATTGAAAAGGAAACAAAACACATAATTACAAACAGGCAATCTTTACTTCTGTTCTGTTAAGACTGTAGGAAGGTTTTTACTCAATTCTCTGGACACAGATCGCATTTCGACAAGCTCAGACCAATGCAACAAACCAACAGAAATATAGCACTGTCTTTTTGTTTTTGCAAATCTAATATGTGCTGCTGTGCTGCCCTCACAGAGAAACGCAAACAACCAGCAACAACAGATGGAAAGTTTTGCAGGTGGAAGTCGGGGGAGGCGGCTTGTTTTGTCTCTGCGACGGTATCCTTTTCAAAAATCAGACGCTCGGAACGAGATTTCAGAGAATTGCAGTCTGCAGCTACACTTCTTTATCCAAAACTCACTCTCATGCATTCACACACAAAATGAGTCTTTGCACAGTTTCATGTCATTCAAAATAATACAAATGTTAGTTTAATAATTAATATATAATAAATGGATAAATATGATAATGGTATTCCCACTGCTGCTCAAAAGTTTGTCCTTGTTTTTTGAAAGAAAAGTACATTCGTATTTAATTCATATTTATATTTGAGAAATGTTGCAATAGTCCCTCTGTTCTGATGGTATAATGTATTCTCAAATGAAAGTATATCCTGGTAAAATGCCGATTGTTTATTATACATTCATAACCACACTGGTTTTTGGATCTAAAGAAGCAACATACTTGGCTAGTCGAGTGCATAATTTTATTCTGAAACTCAGTTTTCCTGTTTTAAGAACTTTCCTGTGGCAATAGGCCACAAACAATGGTGTTTACTACTCCCTTCAGAGACCAGCAGCACCTCACTCTTACAAAAACACATTGAATGAAACTGCCCATTCAGGGTTTCTCAAACTCTGATGTACTCAGCGGTGGACCAACTCCTCCTACTTCTTTCTCTTCTGCTTGGGGGCATTTTAAGTTGTCCTCTAGGGGGAGTAGTGCACACCGTTGTATGAAAGAGGGGTAGTGACCTTCGTTAATCACTGGCTGCCAGAGAAAAATGTGTATTCTTTTATTGGTTAGCAAGTGATTGCCTGAGGCTGCCTGTCATTAGGTGAAACTGGACCAAGGTATACAGTGCTACACCAAAAACTACCTTGCTATTATTACTGGTTGCAAGCAGAGTCAAAGAATGGCCTGTAGTTTGCATGGAGAACAACAACATGTCTGTAAACACAACTAATTGCCAAATGGTAGTGAAACCAAACAGTGTGATGCAAACTGAAAACTGAAACAGTCCACCGTCAAACTAAAAGCTGCACCTTGTGAAATCTTCCTATTTCATGTAACTTATAGCAGACCAAAGCGATCTGCCAGGTTCTGGTGCAGCACTCCCTTTGCGATCAATTTCACCGATCATCAGCCAGCAGCTTCCTGAAACCACTTGCCAACCAGTCAGAGTACACATTTTTCAGTCACTATGACTCTGCGACTGATGCCTTACATACAGCGGAAACATCAAACTTTTAACATGATAAACTTGCATTTGCTATATATGGAGTCCCAAGAGCACAGGAGTAATGGTTGCTGAAATTGGGCCTCTGAACACCTACATAGATGTATTAAAAATGACGAGTTATTAATAACCAAAGGATTCACTAAATGATTTACAGTATTTATCATTTCACATTATATTAGACGAAAACTTTTCTTTATAACAAACAAGGATGGTTATGTAAACGTCTGAGCGGCAGCATAATAATCATATTTATTTTTTTACATAGAGGCCAATTCGTTTATTTACATAAAAAGAAATAATCACAGGAGATAATAACAAAATGTGCAAGACATCCAAAGGTGCACCATCTATGAAAACACTTGAACATGTGCAACTCATATAATTTATCATTTCAAAAAGGTGAAGTAACTAAAGTGTCTAATATAAAGTAACTCAAGGGTCACGTGACATTTACAATAACAGGACAAAGAGCACAAGCTTGATTTCAAACCACAGGCTCATCATACCAGAACAAATAAAATGTGATATTTGGCTGTGGAAGAAAGGGGGCGGAGAGTTAATGTGGGGAAAGGGACAAAAGTGATGACCCACGCCTATTTTCAAGCAAGCAAGTCCACCGTAGGTAAGGCAAGATCAAATGTTCTGTATCTCCTGGGTGTGACAGAGAGGACTCGATTAAACATCAAAACTGCTGCACAGTGACTGGCAGCAAATTAAATTCAAGAGGCAGGTGAGTGAAGAAGCAACTGACAGAGGAAAGCATAAGGCCAAAAAAAAGAAGAAGAAGAAAAGAATATGTGACAAATTTCAACAACAAACACCAGGAAGTTCTGGTAATTCTTTAACTGCTAATCAAAAGCAGTTCGTAAAAGGAAGATGTGAAATTCTTAAGTTTACAGTCGACACTGTTAATGCACACAGTGCAATCACCTAAAATCTTTACTTTGTGTTTACTCATATCACTTAAATGTCACTTAGATGTCTGAATGGACTTTAAAGAACCCGATTCTAACTAGAATTTTAATTAAACCTTTAAATTTGGTGCAGAGAAAAGTGCTACTTTATTCCATTCCTCGCTTAAGCTGCTATGGCGAGCACACGCTGAGGATTTAATCATTATTTACCTGCTTTTCTGTTTCCTTAAACATGTTCCAAGTGATTAAACATCACGCTTTGTTATCAGGGCGACAAAACCACTTTGCTTACAGTTGACCTTAAGCTATCTAAACATTTACCACTTTGATAAAACACTTCTGTCTATCATGCTTGATAAGGTGAGACCTAATCACCACCAGAAAAAAGAAGTAGCTCTTGGATGTGGCCTTCTGCTTTGTTTCTGTACTGCATGTTTGGACATGGCACTGGGGGGCTCAAGCAAAAATCAAAAGAAATAACAAAAAGGGAAAAAAAACCCAAAGAGTTCCTAGAAATATTTACACCACAGATACAGGCACTTGTATATCTTTGGTTGGAGAAACCCAACATTGCAAGAGTAATGCATTCACAGAGCTTTTGTGTCCCTTATTGTATTTCCAGGGTCCACTAGGCAACTGGTAAGTCGTGTTTTTGTTTTTTTAATTAATTTCTTCACTTTCTTAAATTTTGTCCATGTTACAGGTAAGTCCTGCCATTCTCTGATGTCTTTTTAACCCTCTGACAACGCCACCTGCAACAAAAGAAATGGAATTTAGTTTCAGTAATAACAGAAATTTATGATACCAAAAATCTGGTGATGTAGCAAAGAGCGGTGAAAGTGTGACAGAAGAAGACAAGAGTCTTGTTTGCAAGCATTTAACCCCCACCCCCACCCCCAGCTGATCAATCAAAGCTGATGCACTTTACTGATGTTTATTTGGGAAACACGACTGGACTTTATCAGCTATTGGTGACTGTTCCAGTCCATCACCTGTTGTTTTCTGCTGCAATATTTTGAGTGATTTGTGCTATTTTATTTTTGAAAATTTACATTTCAGCATCCTTAAAGTGGTACACAGACAGTATCCAATTCTCATCGTATCTGTCTCGGGATGCAACTATCCATCGTTTTTTTCCCAGTTCTGATATGATAAAGATACTCTGGCTTCTTTATCTGTTGATACAGAGAACAGACATGATGCCAGAGTGAAATTAAGTTAACAAATCAAATTAGTAAGCTGGACTTCCTGCTACTCAGGGTGAGTATGAACCTTTCTTTTATGTATAAGGCAACATTAGGTTCCACTTTCACATTGCTTTCCAAACAATAGAAGCTAAATTATCGCTAGCAAATACAATTGAGAAGATAATTTCACTTAACTGGAAGTCATTAGTAAAATAATGACAAAAGGACCACGACAAATAACATGAACTATTTCTGCTACTCAACTCTACTTTTTTGTTCTAGTCTCACTTCCACACGTGAAATAGAAGCGATAACATTAAGGGGACTTTTAATAATATTAATAACAACAACAACAACAACAATAGTAAATAAATTGATAGAGAATGGTTAAGGTCCCATAAGTGCAGTAAAGCTTCCCAGCAATTGTTATAGCAAACATAAGCAGTGGGGAAAGTGAGCAAGAGAAGCAAACAGGACAAGCTCTGTGTTAAACCACTGGACCACCAAGAAAAAAGAAAAAAAAAAAAAAAAAAACTGCAAACATGGCGCTGCATTTGTGAAATCCTTTCAAACTGCTGTTTGTTTGCTGTTGTCTTCCCACCAGCAATGAAAGGAAAATAAACAGAGCAAGACTGAACTGAACAGCTTTGCCCGCAAGTCAGCACGCTGTCACAGATCAAGCTTTGTAAGTGCAAAACGAGACAGGTACGCAATCAAAATATCAGGTCCCTATGCGTGACCAACAAATACAGCAGTGTGGAGAGGTAGCAGTGGATAGTTGATGTTAAGCACCAGTGTAATGGTTAGCACTGGTTTAAACCCAAGCTGGGGCTACACCCCGTGCCTGTGTGGGGTTCCTCCAGCTTCCTCCCACAGTCCAAAGACATGGGTCTCAAATTATCTGGTGAATCGTCAGTAGAAGACAGGTTGAACAGAACCTTGTATGCTGCATGTATAGTTATGAACGTGTGGTTAAATGTGGCTTGTAGTCTCTGTAATCTGAGTGTTCGACATTTATGTGCCTCACAAATTTCAGCTCCAACAATCTCACCCGGACACGATGCTACATAAGCTTAAACACACATATTATATCTCCTTGTGTTTGTTACGTTAGACAAATCAAAGAGTCCATCTGTTTGCTTGCTGGTGGTCTCCACTTTAGAACGAAACACACAGACCAATGAATATGTGGGAAACTGCCAGTTAGTGGACTGGTAGTTTGGGTGTAACCAACGCAGAGTCATGCAGAGGTAAACACACCAAGAAGACAGACATACTGCATTCTGTTTGTTTTGCTCCTCTCTTCAATATTTCAAACTAAGAGTCCCAAGATGAGCTCTTAGATAAAGAAATCTGCAGCTGTTGCCCCACCTTCCTTATCCAAGCAAATAAAAAAAACAGCTATGTTAGCAAGTTCACTACTTTGTGAACTTGCTATGTGTATAGGGAAAACGAACTGTGCTACATGCAATGAACAATAAGATCAAGGAGGACGAACTCCCTTCACCTCTGGAAGCGAGATGCAACTACTTCAAATACAATGATGTTCACCCAGACTTTTACACCAAATCTTACACCATTCGGACGTCTTTATTATGCTATCAAGGGAAGCTTAAATATTCTTTCATTTGGTTTGGAGTTTGTAAGGAGTTCATGTGCCAAAACAAACAAACAAAAAGCAGAAATAGCAGGAAATCAGCAGAGTCATTGATTGGAGCGAGTCTTTGACCGATCACTGGTCAGTTGATACTTGACTGAAACTACCTGTTGAAGTCATATAGCACTGCTGGTGTCTGTTGTACCTTCTCAGGACAGAAGTCAGGGTTGGTTTGTCGCACTTTGCCAGGCCGCCCTTTTATGACTGCATAGCAGAACATAGTGATGACCATGACAAACAGGAAGTAGCTAGTGTGCATCAGGTGAAGGTTGATGAGGGAACGGTCATCCTAGTAAGACAAGTGTTAAAAGACACGGTTTAATGTCACAGAGTAACTTCAGGTTTTATTTCAAGCAGAAGGCTACAAGCTTGATTTTTTTTATTACTCACTGCACAAGTTATCTGTAGTTTTTGGTGAAGGTGGTACACTAAAAAAATAATTACTTATAATAGTTACTGCATGCATGTGGGTTTTCTCATAACAGCTGCAGCTCCATGTTACACAGATCAGCCATTTCTCGTTAGAATAGGTCTTAACATGTCTGCAGTTTTCAGGTGTATTCTTCAGCTGCTGTTCATACTTACCGTGCTGCCTGCGTCAATACCTCAGACAACAGTATGCGATTTTCCTCTGAACTCCACTTTGCGGCTCCTCGTCAAAATGCATCATCAAAAATTCCTCAAAATCACAAACGTGTTCCCTCATTGTTCAATCTTGTCTTTCCATTACTGTAAGTACCTAATGAAGGTTCAGGTACAATAAGTGAGGTGAAACTTAAAAACCCACACTGACACAAGGTATTCATGGTTAACTGATGCGTCGTCTCTACAGGTAGGTAGTTTATATCGCTCTCCTTAGGCGACAGAAACATTAATTATGCGAGTTGACGGTACAACTTAATGGCCCGCTCTGTTTAGAATGACAGGCCCTTCTGGCTGCTGTCTGATATAATCTAATGCAAAATTATAGTTGAAACACAAGCACATTTAACTGCACAGTAACCTTCTAGAGTGAAATATTAAAACATAATTAAAGCAGAGCCATTATAATCATGTCCAAATCTGTATTTTTATTCATGCACTCTATTAGAACAGCTTCAGAGTTCAAGATCATCCTTCTTCATCTTAAACTGGGCCTTGGTGCAACACTTCCGTTAATCCTCAGTCTGAAACGATGTATTTAAGATGCCTTCCTCCTGCTTTTTAACCTCAACTTTCTTTCATTTGTTGCCCCTTATAAAAGAAAGTTTTGAACCGCTGGAGGGGACTAATGTGCAAAAGACTGATGTGAGAGAGTGTTTATAGCAGTCTGAAGCCTGAGCTTTTGGTTCACATGGATTACTTACACGTACGATAACCTGATTAATCTGAAACTCTGGCGGTATGTAACGTGAGCCTATAACACTGTACCAGTACATATATTGGGGAAAAGCATATTAAGTCCACTCTAATGATAATTTAATTCCAGCCTCGCTGGTACATTTGCAGCTCAAATGCAGCTCACTGTTCCTGGAACAACCTACGCCCATCAGTACAGATCTAAATCCCTTTCAGAATAAACTATGGGTTGAGGAACATTTACTCCTAAGAGGGTAAATGATCTCTCTGTGTTACAATGAGTTTAAAAAAAAAAAAAATACTATCAACAAAGTATACCATTCTTATTCTCAGTAATCCTACTTGTTTAAATCATGGGGAAATGACACTAAAAGGATGTATATCACAGAAACTTCAAGTCTATTTGTTTTTACTTTTACATATTTAAATGAAATGAAACATAAAGAATTACTGTTGAAATTCAAAAACTGTGAGGAGGTGTGGTGACTCACATCTGGAACAATCACGGTAAGTTTTGGGTTGAGTGCGTGGTACACCTTGCCAATGGCTCCTTTGTAACACCAGAAGGGGTTGTAGTCCTGACTGTACTTGGTATCTGAGTCGCGGACTGTGGTGAACACCTTGTACCAAGATGTGGCATTGGTGTACGTCTCTGGCACGCAGTGTGGTGGCTGCCTGCAAACAAAAGAACAAGGGCTTTTGTTAACTGGTGCAGTGGAACGGTTCACACCATATTGTAGCAGAAAATCGTACAGATGTTGTTGCTGTTTATCTGCTCTGTATATTTTCTTATGTTTATTTGTGTCAAACATCCTTATTATGAGAAATTGCTTATTTGGGTGACAACAGATTATCCATCCTGACAGGAAGGAAAACAAATGCGACACACAGATGCCACAGCTGCTCACAGGGGAAAAAAGCACAAGAGCAGACATATCAAGAGGTTTTTATCAATTTTAAATAATAATTATAGTAATAAATAAGTAAAGTAAAAATTGTGAAATTGTATAAAACAATTTATAACTTCTTAATGTATAATTCCATATTATGCAGTTTACAACTGGGCCACCAGAGGGCTCTAAAGCAGTATCCAAGGCAACTGATCCAATAAAACAAAATGACTGTCTACAAATAATGATAAAGTACTGCTACTACACTAATAAATGGCATAGTTCAGTAAAACATAACAAATGAAGCTTAATTAGTCTGATGGAGCCTCGCTCGCACTGCCAGTTCACACTCTACACTTTAGCAGGACTGCTTTGGCTATCTTTAGTTTTACAAAGTGACAAGTCATCCTATCACTGATCTCAAGTACTGCTGACGTCCAGGCCCGCATTTCATCATATTTGCAACATGCAAGGTGATGCAATTTGCACCTTGATTACCTCTTGCTTATCTTGACAGATTCAATTAATCAAAATGAGTGGCATATGTGTGTTCCTTGCATGGGCATGCACAAGCCCTGCAAAAATATTTGTGAGTCAATGATTTGCAAAATGTAACGCTGTAGTAACAAAGTACTTGCAAATCACTTTAACTGCAGAGCTACAAAAGGAAGCTGCACATTACTGCACATTTTGTGGTTTCTCAAATGGTTCAAAATTACAAACAACAACAAAAAATGCATGTTTCTGTAAAACAAGGCAACACAGACTTATTGCCTTTACTGAATGATAAACTCCTCAAAGCTGCATTTCATTTAGTCTGCATCAGAAAGCTCAAGACTAATTTAGTGCGCTTGTTCCCTTGAGTTATGGAGGCAGTCCAACTCACACTGTGACTGGGAAGATATTGCTGGCCGCTGTGATGGTCATGCAAGTGCTGAACACCACCTGCTCGCAGTGACCGTGCAGAACACAGTCGTCCGAGTTCCAGGATACGGGCAGAGTGAACGTGATGTTTATTTCTTCATGAGCTTCTCGGCCTACAGGCAAAACAAAGACAACGAGAGCAGCAGAGATTGTTTTAAACTTTTCATGACAAGATGTCATCAACTCATTTCTTTCACATTTTAATCACAATGTAATGTTTTTAAGGCAGCCTTGTGTTGCATTTCCATGACCCCACAATCAAGCTAAAAACCTCTGAGCTCTAAAGCAAATATCAGAGGCATGAACAGTCCAAACAGTATGAATACAACTCCTGCAGCGGGAGGCTCATACCAAGCTACCCCCTGATAACTAATGACAGGCTGATTTTGTAGGCTTATGCAATATTTTTCAAACTGCAAAGGAGATTAGAGGATTATCAGTCAAATTGAGTGGACTCCTGGGTGTGACTTAGGACTGACGTGTTCATCCAGATGGAGGAGACAATGGAGAAAACAAAAGGAATTCTCACAAAGTCCAAAAACTGTTCTACTAGGCAACTTGTGCTTTATACAACTCTAGTTTAAATAGATGAGAAACTTCAATGTACAATAATAAAAATAAGCATTTATACTAAAAAAAAATAACCTGTCAGCAGAACTAATACGCAGCACTTTCATTTGTTTTTTCTCTCCGACTAATACGTTTGTTGCCATTCAAACTCAAGATAATGCTACCTGTTCCTGTTCTAACAGCTCAGCCAATCACAACACCAGCACAATACATCAAAAGACAAACTAGGGCCTCTTTATGAGATTTAATTTACAAAATAAGGCTGCAGGACATAATTTAAAGGAGAATCAAGGTGAGACAGTACAGTTCAGATGAGTACATTTTGATGTTATGTTACATAATCAGTTTCATTCAGAAAGTCATGCCAGCGTTTGGATCTCTGCCCTCATAAAGACTCAAGCAAACCCCACCCTCCACTGACTTTCCAGTCCAACAAGAAGTAATAGCGTAAAGTCTGAGAAAGTTATTCCAACCAGCTGTATGCGTGACAATAATAGTTCATCATTATCCATTAATATCGACAACAACAATATTTTTGGTTTGTGTAAACAGGAACTAAATCGCTTTCTTCAAATAGAGAATTGCAGATGACTACCTGTTTTTTAAGGGTTAATTTGGATCTAAAATGACACGTTCAACACTGAAGTCAATGACGCAAAGTGACTGAGGCAGCAGGAACCTGCAACCAGAAACCTGCCCTTAAAAGGAGAGCATGGGTCACTCCGAACAGACACAGCAATGCTCATGCCACTAAACTTGAATCACAGAGTTATTTATTTTAAATGCAAAATTATTCTTACTGACAATTCAACAGACCTCTTCTTTGACAATTTTCACCGCCATTTGTCTGTTTCACTCCAGACCTGGCAGGTACACACACGTACACTGCTGCTTACCCAAATAAGTTCAGTGCTGAGTGTGATGTAGTTTGGATGAGCAGCTCTTATAATTTGGGTAAAAACTGTTATTTGTTGCCAATGTTTCATCTACACTGTCAGAAGACATGCGCATACAGGCATGTTTGCTTGACTCTCTTTATGAGAATACTGATTAACATTAATGCATTCATCAGCCTCTTACAGTTGGACATGTACAAAGTACATTTTCGTTTTTTTAAATCATCATTTGCTTTGGTTTCCTGTGATAAATGACTTAATTCACTCATATAATTAGAACAATCAAAATGCAAGGAAGCCGCAAGCCACAATCTGCCTTTTTTCAACAAACACAATCACACACACACTCCCTCACACACACTAATAATGACCGTTTCCTGATAGCTGTCCTTGTTTCAAAGCAGCACGTTCTGACTGCATGTGACATTCTGGTAACTAGTGCTGGGTGATATGGAAAAAATATTTATCACGATATGAATTATTTTATATCACGATAACGATATATATCACGATATACCACCTGACCTGTGGTCATCTGGAAAGTATGCAGTCTTTAAACAGCGAGTGGAGAGGGTGCAGTCTTTGTTTTGAGTTACTGTAAAGCATGTCGCAAATCCGGGTGCATGTAAAGCAGCACCATGTTGCAAAACAACAAGACAGAGTTTCTTTGTGAAAAATGTCATTTTTTTATACTTTATTTTCTCTTGCATAAAGTTAAGAGTATGTAAAGTGAGAAGACAACATTAATATATTTGCACAGGCTATTTAACCCTTTAAGACCTACCATAGAACCAAGTCCACCAGAGCTTATCTTAAAATTGATTTATTTTGAGTGTCTTCATAGTTTTATTTTTGAGATACACAAATTTTTATATACTACAGGAAAAATGAAAATAAATAAATGCAAATTTGCAAAAACACAGCATGTGCATCAAAATAAACGATTTACAGCAGTGTAATTTGACTTCTAAGCATCCCAGAAACGATACAGAAGAACATAAAGTCAAACATGACTTTTAAAAACACCAACATAGGCTTTGAAGCTTAAAAACTACATTTTCCATGAAAATGACGTCACTTCGGTTTCGGACATGTAATGGCGGACATGCGATAGTTCGCGCTGAGTTATATTCCAACGTAGGAAGTGTTATGAACAGTTGATCGGATCGGCAAAGCCTGTTTCTGGAATATTATGTTTTTGTTGCTGCAAGTCTGAATATTATGTTTTTGTTGCTGGAAGTGCTTTTATGCAATTTTGCAAAGCTATGTGTGGAAGGAAACCGTGACCTAGGGCAAGCTAATGGAATAAGATGTAAGTACAACTCCTACCGTTTCATATGCAAAAAAACCATTATTGCGCTACCTTACGTGGTTACAGTTCTACAGGGATTTAAAATAGTTAGGCAAAACGGAGTTTGCCTGCTCGACCGGGTTTTAAAGGGTTAATGATATATTTTATGTAATAATTTGTAAAATTCGGGTTAGAAACGATAGAAGACAAATGGCACGATAGAAACTTTTCTATCGTCCACACGATATATATCGTCATATCGCCCAGCACTACTGGTAACTGTAGCCATTTCCAAACAACCAGGCTTACACTCTCTCCAAACAAGCGCTGCATTGAAGTCATATAAAAAAAAAAAATCATTTGACTAAAAACTTTGCCTCTAAGTAATAAATAAATAAAAAATTGGACTTCATGTGGACATAGTAAATCCTGAACTTTGAAAGTTGGCTACATTAAGCAGAGTCTGTTAGCCAGAAATCTGCCAAGTGTAATGTTTCACACATTTTTCTTTTTTGCCATGCCTTCCTCATTCCAACATGCAGCACCTCAGAAGCGAAGCAGCAAGAAAACACACATGGTCTTTCAGTGTGTATCAGCACTTTAGACAAAAGGAAAAGTTCACTAAGGCACAATCACAAGCTTCACAGCGTTTTAGGAATTCACGTTTCACTTTGACAGGTGGACTCACCGGGATCAGCTTAACGTTACACAACACCTCTGCTGTTTGCTCACCATGTCGAAGTCAAGTCACAGCACAGAGAGGTAAAGTAAAAAGCCCAACAGAAGATGCGTCTGACATCAGCAAAAGGTTTCACACAGCCACAATGCAAAAACTCTCCACACTATAGAGAACACATGTTTCTCCCATGATAATTAAAGAAAGCACCTGTTGCACAGCACGAGCAATGACTGTAGAATTCATCCGAGTTTCCAAATTTGCCTGTCCATGTAAGGGTTCAGAGCAAATGCGTAATTCCTAATTTGTCAGATACAAAGATATCCTCTGCTAAGCAATGCCTGAAAGGCCTGATCACCACCTGTTACATCAAGACTCCTGCGCCATTTTAAACAATCGAAACAAATGCTTTTTTTAATACCTGAAAATTAAGAAATAAGACCAAATAACACTGATATAAGGTATTATATTTTTGCCTTTTATAGACAAGACATAACTACTACTTGGTATACAGCTATTTAACTGTAAAATCATCCCAACAGCACAGTATTTAAGGCTCGCCTTTACATGAAATTAAAGCCAATCTCTGAACTTTTGGATGCTGGCCAAACTAAACAAGGAAGTTGAAGATGTATGGTACACTGACAACCATTTGAGCCACAGCTGACTTAGCTGTATCCTATTGATTGTAGATAAAAGGGTATTAAAATACCTTGTGCACATTTAATACCTCTTACAAATTTAGGGGAAATATAGAGGCAATTAAGAACTTGACTGATTTCGATTTCAAACCTTTTCATGACCCCTAAAAACCAACATATTGTTGTTATTTTTTAGGCTACTCTACATCTGTATGAGCTGACATGTATTAGGAGTACATCTACCACCTGCAGTGGCAAGTAACAATCTTTCTTCTTCCTTAATCGGAGCTACAAGGCAATTAGACATTGTATGACAACAACACGTGGAATTTTGGAAATATTTCTGGCTATGCAACCTTCATGTATATAAACTGGAATCATGTGAAAACAGTTTTTTTACTGATGTAGATAAACAGGGAAGTAGTTTATCCTACTTTACTAGTCAAACTAACTACAGAGCAATCAAACCTAGCAAAGAAATATGAGAACCTACCTGAGAGGCCTACTTGCTGCCCCAGCACCGTGGCATACAGGTGGGTGATATTGCGAGAATACCCTCCAAACGGACGCTGAGGGTCCAGCGTGAGGGTAATGGGGACTGAGATGTTAATGGGCCCCGAGTCCTCCAGCAGTAGGGGAACCTGAGTGCTGGAACGAGCCTGGCCGCTAGTCACCACCATGCTCTCCGGCGTGGTCGACTCATTCAGGCCGTGCTTTATCGTTTCATTCTCTGACACACAAAAGTCCAGCTCATTGAAGCGCAACAGAAAGGTGTTCCAGTCCTGTGAAAACAGTGAATATGTTTTTAACTGCCAGACATGACATGCCATTATTGTGAAATACCATGTACAGAAAATAATGTACAATGTTGCTGTTACTGTATGTATTTGTAGACAATATTTTATCTCTGTGCAACATTTAGTTTGGTTACAATGCATCCAAGTGTTTAAACTAGAACAACCTTTTTCATTTGCATATGCCTCCTGTTCAGATTTACATGCTGCACACTGTGCAGAGAATGTGTATACTATATCATAACTTGTTCCCTCTGCATGCCGAGAGCTGAGGCAAAGCTAGTTGCTTAGTGCAGGTTGTTTGTCAGCTTTATCCTCCAAAAGCTACCTGATCAAACATCATAAATCCTGGCTGAGAGATGGTGCATGACCAAAAGAAGAATTCATGAAATTTCTGTGCAGGTCCAAATCATTTTCTTTTGAACTGGGCTTGGCAGAGCACCATGTGCTCCAAATGCCCCTTAAACCTGACTCACATCAGAGCCAGGTGAAAAGGAGTCAGATACATATATAGCCCACTTTATCCTACAAGAGAGCCGTTTTCAGCCTTAAAACCTGCAGTGCAGTTGAAGCATGGTTTTAATAAAAAAAAAAATGCATCCTTTAGTCATAAAGCAGGCAATAAAGGTCACCACCTGACATTCAGCATTAGCAGTGATCACACTTTACCATTTTAGGTCACATAATTTCATCTACTTCAAAAAACTGCACGGGTGTGCCTTACCTCGGTCAACTCTGGAGACTTGATCTCTTTAATCTTGAAGAAATAACCGATGGTCAGGAAGGCGATGGCCACCGCACTTACACTGATCATAAAAATGACCAGAGGTGGACGGTTGTTGATGTAGCTTCTCAGGTTCTCTATAGGATTTAACAGGTACACCTGCACACAGACAAACACAGATTAGCTAAAATTTAAGTATGAGAGAGAGTGTGCTTGCTTTGCATTGAGGTTTGCACTAAGAGACAAACCTAACTTAAATGACTGATACGAAGCATATGAGCATACGTGCTCAAAAACAAGCGAAAACGATGACAAAGTGATGCATTAAATGCTTTAAACACAGCATTAGCAGTGATCACACTTTCAAATCAGCTGCTAATACAGAGGTGTAAAAATGAAGAAAAAAAAAAAACAGAAGTCTGCTTTAGAGTCCAGTTTAAGATCGTGCACAGACTAAACACCAACAAATATGCTAGGCTCACACTTAAATCTACCTTTAACCTTTAAAAATTATGCTTCAGAGTTACTCTGCACCATACAATTACATTGTCTGAAATTTAAGCAAATGAGGCCATTTCTGGCAGACAGTTCGCCACCAGAGTCATCACTAGTGACGCATTATAGGCAAACCACATTTCGATGATCTGTCTTGCCAGCACAGGGAAGTGAATACTTATGGTTATGGTTTATAGTGTATTTTGTTGTACAACTGTGCATCATATAAATACTGCGTATCATCAGTATGAAATAACACTATAAAAAAATGTATTCAGCATTGTATCTGGTTAAGCCCCACTGATACAGGTTTTCATATCCTGATAATAAACATAAGACAGCTCAAGACAGCATTAATGTTGTTAAATGACACCGCAGTCAAATCAGACCGGTATACACAAATTGGCCACAGGTGTTTCAAAAATGCCACTCAACTGGTTCAGCAAGTTGCTTTGGCTGTGGAATTATTTAAACAGGAAATTTATCAGCAGAACTACCTTTAAAAAAATCTTCTCACTCAATCAAATAAAACTTTGAAAATTGCACTGATGCTTTGGAACAGAGTATATATCTAATAAAATGCAAATTATTTTACACTTGCAAAGCCAGTCAGATGGAACTATGCAGGCAATACGCTCACGGCCTTTGACATGATGTTTACCACGATGGGGAACTAAGATAAACTGTTGGCTCTAATAATTACAGCACCTCTACATGATTCAAGGATCCCAGTGTGAGCTTTTTATGCATGTTTATTTAACTCATTGCCCTGTATCGAGTGTGCAGTACAGTAAGCAAGGACATTTCCGCGTATTTCTAAAGTTGTCAAAACATCCAACTGTATACTGAAAGAATTCAAAGAATTAATGCAAAACGTTGATGCAACAGAATTGGGACGATAGTGTGAACATCTAATTCTACAATTAACGCCCTACTAGAAGACACCGTCGATATTATGACAGGAAATCGTTTAAAACTGCAGACGTGCGTTAATTCAGCCCTGTGTTTAAACGACAGGCAGGTGACAAGCTCTCAGTAACATACTACGACTCGGGTCGCTAGCTACCTCGACAAAGTGACAAAACTGGCTAAATTAGATGAAAAGCACGCACAAGCTGTCCTTACCATTTTTCCCGTGTGTTCCTCTGACGGATGCTAGCTGGAAGGTTCGTTTCGGGCCACAATAACAAGGCAGCTAGCTCTCTGCGAAGCTAGCCTGTGCTGCTAGCTTACTCGCTTTCCTGAAGCTAGTCCCTGCTGAATATCCCGCGGAACAGCAAAAATCGATGTTCGCTTGAGACAGCCGGGCTTTCAGCACACCAAACACCGTGTGTACTGCTTCCCATTCTTTGCTCTAAAGCTCACTGCTGCACTAATGAGAAGTATTTTTTTTCTTGTACAGCCTGGAACAACGTCAATAATGTCTCCGGGTCCTCCCTCTCTGTCGACATATCGTCCGCGCCCCCGCACTGCGTAGTAAAAACGTCGCACCGCACCGCCGCCGTCGTGTTATTTTCATAAAACCTACGCCTGAAAATAGACATCAGTACGCCGGCGATGCACAGGCTCACGCAATTTACGTAGGGGACAAGCGATTCAGCACAAATTATTGGAGCTTTTTGCTGCGTTGAGGTGCCATAGGAAACGAAAGGTTTGAAAGGGAACGTCTGACGTTTTCTTTTTTCTTCTTTCTTTTGTCATGTTTCCAAATGTCCCATTGTAAAAGGGTTGAAAAGCCGTAAAAACTGATCCGTTATTTATGCTATGTATTTACGAAAACCAAATAATAAACCATCAAAAGATTAGGTTGTTCCAGGTCAGGCATCAATGGCACACTTTTAATTAGATATTTTAATTGCCGTCTGCTATGCTAGTATTGGTACAACCAATACTCTAAAACCTGAAAAAGTTAATATTAATATTGTTTAAGAAATTTAACTTAAGTTTAAGGACGTAATTTATATTACCCTCAAAATCGACCTTTCCCTATTTATCAATAGACACACATTTTGCTTTGTTCTTTAAAAAAAAGTTTTCAGCACTTATTTTCAAATCCTTGCTCAAATACACTATTGTGGGCTAATAAAAACATTTAAATTTTAAGGTAACAGGGCTCAAATTAGAGTAAGGGGGTTGCACAAGATAACAGGTTGAATGGATATATTTCTTTTTAGATGTAGAGCCATGACATGTAACAAATAAATACTCAGAAAAGCAGAAATGTTTTATTTTTGTTTTTTTTATGTTTGGAATCTTTGATTTAAGCTGCCTCCAAGCCCTCCCCCCACGCTACACTGAAAAGGATAAACAGAAGATAATGGATAGATGGATGTTTGATTTATATGTTCGGTCTACCGTTTACTTTTTAAAATACGTTGAACAGTGGTTCAACAATCAGACACAAAATCAGAATAAAAACGTGGATTTATAACTTATTTGAATAATAATATTTGAAATACAATTTAGTGATCAAGAAGCTGGAACAAGAGAACATAGTTTTAAGAGACATTTTGTATTTTAATTAATATTTTGTATAATTACAGCTGTCTCAGGACAGATGTCATTTACACACCAAATATATGTTTTAGTATTTTCTGCATGGATTATTCTTAAATTCGTGCCTGGACAGAAAATATACTGCCTCCTGCTGTTCAGCCTTAGGCCCAGCAGAGGTCGCTAGGAGTTTCTAGCCAAAGCAAGCATTTCAGTTTTCGCAAATATGGCAAATGCAGTAGGCCAGAACTGAAATAAATCGCTTTTTACATGTTTTCGTTTATCTTACAGCAATGTCAAGTTTGCCCACAAAGCGCTACTGTTCTGCTAAAGCAGTTGATCGGGCTGTAAATGATTTACGACAAGGTAAACTCGTTGATGGCACACGTTGAGAAGCGATGGACGTTACACCAAAAGACGAACTTGCGCATCTGTATTTTTAAAAAGCGGATGGTTGCGATGCTTGAAAAATGACTGCTACTAGCAGCCTGTTGCTGAAAGGATCTTTTCCTCATAACTGCAGTCTGCAGCCCATCAACTCTGAAATGCAACTACTCCAGAAATTATACATCATTTCCATAAACAGGGAATACTGGCATGGACCTAGGCCTCTAAACACAACTTCTCATGACACAGATCCTACATATGCAACAACAAAGTTATTCAACTAAAACACAAAATTATTTTAATCCAGAAATGGATCATCTACAATGATGTCATCCAAGTTCAAAGATGGGTTGTTATCTTATAGTGAATTCCATGTTACAAATATAGAACATGTACCAGACATATCAGACAAATACTGTATTGTGACTAAAATAATAATAATAAAAAAACTTTAAAATAACAATAATAATTTAAAGCCTGGGAAGATTTAAACTGAATATTGATTATTTCTGTGATTTAAATAAATAAACTATTCCTCATTTATTTTGTTTGTATATGTATTCCAAAATATGCTGGATTAATGTGCAATAGTTTGTAATTTGAAAAAAACAAAACAAAACAAAACAAAAAAAAACAGGCAAAATGCCCATGCTTTATTATACAGCTGTTTTATTTTGTGAAAACACAGTGGATAAAAACATTTGTTTTCTGGGGAAGTTTCTGATAATTCTGGGAACGTTTCATGTACGTAAAATAAAATAAATTTTAAAAATGTTGGTATATTTTTAATTGATATCATTCTTTAATTTTCGCATAGATTTGAAAACTTAAACAGCGGCAACGACCCTAACAGTACTCGATATGTATAAAATTATTGACTAACGAAGGCAAATCGAATGCAGAAGAAACTCTGGTGCGAGCTCTATCACAATTTCCAAATATTATTATGTAATTTTTACATAATACATAATTTTTACCTCCCATTATTACGTTTCAACTGTTCCCTGGGACTGTATTTACCTCTTTTCGACTGTAAATCTGGTCATATACTGTCATTGTTATTGTTACGTTGCTGTTTATATTTGTTTAAATAAAGTTTCTGGAAAGAAAAAAAAGGCTGCAGCCCATGCTTCTTAGCCTACACACTAGCCCCTTTAGGATTGCTAGTTGTGTCAAGTTAATCGGGGTTAAGCAGAGAGTTTCCGGAAATGGCTGCTTGTCTTTTAAAATAAAGCGTCAAGTTTCCTTTTGGATACAAATTAGGGCACCTTTTACTATTTTTGTAAGGGGACAGTTTCATGCAATTAATACAAAGGAGTTACATACAAGTCGTAAATAGTCGGAACTGTTCTAAATCGAACTACTACAAATTTCATTACTTTTATTTTTGCGGAGCCAAACCGGAAGTGTTTTGCATATTTAAATTACAATGACGCTGACTTAACGTCGCTGGGCTGTTGGCTAACAACAATGAGGATTGCTAGCAGTTTAAAGCGTCCTATTACAGTTTACTTGGCTTCTCTAAGGTACAGTACATAAACATGTGTAGCACTGTTAGCAGCACGTTAAAGTATTTGTGATAACTGGTGTGCAGTCTATTAAGTAGACATGATAATTTCCTGTGAGCGTAGAACAAAGTGAGCATTGCTAATGCTAACGTTAGTGAGCATATCCACTTGCCTTCGTGTCATCAAACTTACACGTCGGATGTTTTGGAGGTGCGCTTAACGTTAACATTTAAAAATGCACGTTTGTGTAACTGAATAGGCATGCTGTTTGTTTTTTTTTTTATTTCAAATATGCGTAAATATTAAAATAAGTCAACGTGTACTTTGTGTGTCTTTTCCAAAATCGTTTATTAGCCTTGAACTGAAAACATTGTGTTGCATTAAAGTCACTACAGTAAAGAATAAACAAGATGGTAAAACTGTCCACTGACACTCTAGAGCACTTTGATCGATCTGTGTTCGTTAATCCTTTAAATTTTAGCTGTTTGCCATTATTCGAAAGCTCATATATGACATGTAATAGTCTTACTTTTTTTTTGTTCTGTCTAACAGGGTAATCCTTGTGCTCTTTTGTTTTCTGTAGATTTGTGTTAGAGAATTGTAAGGTCATGTTTTTTTTATGTATGGAGCATCCTGACCTTTTCCTTCTTTACTGCCTACTGCAGCAAGAGCAGTGAAATCTGTGTAATTTATCGTCGGAATGTAGGGCTTTTCCCCCCCTTTCTTTCTTTCTTTCTTTAAACTTAAAAACTCTGAATGGAGCAACAGAAGATATTGGAGACTTATAAGGAAAGCTACACAGCCCATTACTATAAGTCAGCCTATCAACGTTACTAATAGGTGGAGAAACAAAAATCTTTTCCCACATGCGACTACTCTGCTGTAGCCTATTTATGCTTATCTGGTACTGTTAGCATTTTCATTATGATAATGCTATTTGTATAGCATTTTTGTAAGTATTATTTTGTTTTTATCTATTTATTTTATTACCAACAAAAAATTTTTGAAATTCAAAAGTAGCCTGTTTTAACAATAAAACATATAGCAACACAGTATCTTTAGAAGTAGTAAAACAAACAAAAAACGACCAGTCTAAGTTTAATTTTGTGGGGCTGTTTGTTTGTTTGTTTGTTTGTTTGTTTGTTTTTTGGGTTCGTAGTCCATTTCTTCAGGGATTGCTAATTGTTTTGTCACAGCCACCTGGAGCCACGAGAGTGGGATCAAAGAGACTCATGTGGCTCCAGAGTTGCACTGATTTAGGTCAGCATTGCATGAAATAACTCAGTTGTGTCGTTAAAAACATTTTCACATGATTTTAAGTAAGTACTGAAATATTACAAATAATGTTTTGTCATACTGGTCATGCTAGCTTTACATTTATCGTCAATATTTTGGATTATACAACTATAAAATGTATTAAATTGCCTTAAAAAGGGATCCAAAGTAATGCATTTGCTGTTATGAACCCTGCAGAAGCCCTGTAAATGTGCAGTGGGAAGCAATGTTACTGCTTAACTGGAATCAGGAAATTTACACTTGCAATGAATGCATAAAATATTGCTGAGTCAGTAAACCTTTTATTAGAGCTGTTAGCATTAGTTTTTTTTTAGTATATTAAGGTACCTTGTATTTAAAACAAAGCTGTGTCATTAACCATTATGTCCTTTTGCTTTTTTTAGGTTCTGAACTGTTCATCATTGCAACTTAATGCAGAAAACTCTCATTTTATTGCTTCAGAAGACTATCCGCGTAGTCCTAAATCCCCCTGGAAAACTTGTTAGATGTCAGAAATACTTCAGGTTGTGTAGGGCCTTTTCTGTCTATTCATGTGCTGAGCGTCTACCTTTGTCTTTTCATGAGTTACATTTTACAAGGAAAATCTCTGCGTTTTCCTCAGTATCCCCAAAGCACAGTCTTCTCCCAAACTATCCTCCCTGGTTTTTCCTGCATCGAAGTTTCTCCAATCAGCCGGATATGGCAGATCAGAGGTTTCTCGTTGAATACGCCAAACGTGGCACAGCAGGATGTAAGAAATGCAAGGACAAAATCCAGAAGGGAATAGTGCGCATAGGCAAAATTGTGCCAAACCCTTTCAGTGAGTCTGCAGGGGAGATGAAAGAGTGGTACCATGTGAAGTGTATATTCGAAAAGCTGGAAAGAGCCAGAGCCACCACGAAGAAGATCGAGGACATCACCGACCTGGAGGGCTGGGAGGAATTACAGGACGACGACAAGGAGATTATAAATAAACACGTTTCAGGTACAAAAGACACTCAAAATGTAAATTTCGTATTTTTAAAATGCTTATTATACAGAAAAATTGTCTGTGAACATACATTTATTGTGTATTTAAACCCTTCTACTGCTCACAGGTAATATTTAAGCCTTGGCCAAAGGAAAATTTTATTTATTATTGGAATCAGATCAAGCTCCTGTGTTCATAAAGTCAGCAATCAGTGAATCTCGGCTGCAGTGCACTTTTGATGTGGCCTGATCTATTCTTGAAATTTCAATTCACAGTCCCGCAAATCAGTTGAAGTGCAGCAGCTGATTGATATACTAGTAGTATTGTGAATACATGTGGGATACTGATATGAACCCAGTGGCGCAAACACACGAGAACTCTTGCTGTTGTTGTTGCTAAAGTTGCCTGACTGCATGTTTGGTGTGGCTCACATCTTCCCGCCCAATGCCAACTTACCTGTTGGACCCGTACAAATAATTAGATGGCCTTTCAGTGAAGGCATGACAACATGTTTACTTAATGTTTGTCAAGTTAAAGCTGCAAAATGTGTCAAAAATATTTGTCAGTAATTGACTCGCCCATTTATTATATATTTATTTATAGTTAAACTATGTCATTAGGCAAAATGAGATTTAATTTGGATTTATGCATCTATGTTAAATCTATGCAGGAGCAAACCCGTTTGAAACTCTACGCTGTAACCTGATGTATGCCTCCCTGGAAATGTAACTGAACATTTTTGTAATTGTGAATTGTTTTGATTTTGTTTTTTTTTGTTTTTTTGTTTTTTTGTAATTGACTGGAAGACAGTGGATCAACTTGAAGCCAGAAACTCAGCAGCTAGCATTTTGGTTGCAGTGCAACAGAGACACAAGTATAAATGCTGTAAGCAGCGTTGGGTACTTGCATAGGTTGTGTATAGATTTAGGGCATACATGCAACTTGTGCTTTCTTTGCTTCTCTTGAGGAAAATGATTAATTTCCTGGTTTCCTTGTGTAAGCTGTTAAATGCAGGTTACAGAATAATGAACAAACAGCCATAAAGACTGTAGGCATGTCCTGGCTTATGTATTCATATAGCATTATACAGCAAACTCTTTGATATGTAGTCTTGTGACAGCTAGGTCCCATACACTTCACTTATGTGTGATCTCACTGGCATATTGTCAACATTAAATGAGTAAGTTAGGGCATTTCAGGTCTTCTTTCTTCTAAAGCCACTCGCCTTGTCTTGCAGACCTGATGGCCAAAGTTAATGCAAGTCCAAAAAAGAAGGTGCAGGCCAAGTTGAACACCACCGGTCAGCTGATGGCTCCTCCTGCTGACCCATCTGTCAATGCGCCAAGGAAGTTTTCAGGCTTCACTGGTGAGTTATGATGTCAAAATTCAAGTAACTCAGAAAAAAGAAAAAACAGTCTTTATTAATTATTAATTTACATGTGTTAACATACAAAGAATTCACAAGAAGGTCACCAGCAACTGTGTATCTAAACCCAATACATACATCACTTATATGCTTCTGGGTCTTTTGTATGCATAGAAGTAATGTCATCAACCTGCCAGGGACTGCAGGTGGAAATGAGCCTGTGTGGCTAAATCTGGCAGTTTTCCATAATGGACCTAAGTGCATACGTTAATTAAAATAAAATGAAAACACTTTAGAAAGGTAAACATAAACTTATGTGGGATCTTTAAAGCGGTTTTCTGTTAGTAGTTTCCCTTTGCAGCTCATAGCTCAATTACAGGTATCCACAAGTCAGCAAACTGAAGCAATAAACAGGTGGAAGCAAAACTGCTTTCATATTCCCAGCGGCGATGTAAGCCACCAGTAATAAACTGGATTGAATAGGCAGGGAAACTCTTGCACTACAGTCTGAGGGCCACGGCCAGAATAGGAATAAAAATAATATGAATATGGCGTGCTCTGAAAACAATGGTTTCAGCCAGTATCAGTGTTTGAGAGAATTTGGGCTTAAGTACAAAGGCTGACATTTTTCAGAATCCACTCTGGCCCCTTCATAGTGATCAATAAATCATGGTCTCTGCACTGTTCCCCTTCACTCTCCTCACAGCAACAAAGGCTGGCAGTTCCAGCAGCAGCCCTGGGCCATCCTCTTCCCCTGCCAAAGCCAGCCAAGGCAGCGCGCTGTCCACCCAGCTCTGTGACCCCCAGCACAAAGACTGCCTCTTCAGAGAGTTTCGCAAGCTCTGTGCCATGGTGGCCGAAAACAACAGCTACAATACAAAGACGCAGATTATTGAAAAGTTCCTCAGGAAGGGCACAAGTGGAGGTAGTTATTTTTTTCTACCTTTTTTTCTTTATACAGACAAAATCCAGCAGGTCATCTTCTTTGCATTTCTGTGAATTTTCTCCTTTGTCTTCCATCCAGATAAGTTCCACGGCGATCTTTACCTGACTGTGAAATTGCTCCTGCCGGGTGTTGTGAAAAGCGTCTACAACCTCAATGACAAGCAGATTGTAAAACTCTTCAGCCGCATATTCAGGAGCAACCAGGATGACATGGTGCGCGATCTGGAGCAGGTCTGTCGTCCATAAATCGTCACTCTTACAATATTCCGGTGCTCAAAGTGGACAGACCCTTAACACGAACGCAGAATTACAAGCTCTTGACATCGTGTCTGTTTTTGTTTTGTTTTTCATTTTAAGGGTGACGTGTCTGAGACGGTGAGGATGTTCTTTGAGGAGAGTAAATCATTTCCCCCGGCTGCCAAAAGTCTCCTTACCATCCAGGAAGTGGACGCATCCCTGACCCGACTTTCCCAGCTGACGAAGGAGGATGAGCAGCAGAACGAGCTGGAGGATATTGCCAAAAAGTAATAAAACACATAATCATTTTTTATATCAGTCAGGCTGAGTGTTAAAATGTTAAAAGATATGGTAATTCTTACAAATAACCCCAATAAGGCTGACCTTGGTGTTTGTAGCTGCACCTCTCCACGTGACGTCTTTGCTTTACTGCCTGTGAAAGTTCCGATAGCTCCGTAGAAGCAGGAAGACGTACTTAGAGATTTCATTTTCCAGTATTTATGGTACAATTATTTCCTTCCACTTATTATTTTTTTCTTATGGCTTTTTCTATTGCCTGCATTTGTGTACTTTTCCCTCCTTTCTAGATTGCCTGCCTCGGGCATGTCTAACACAAACGCGTACATTATCCCAACATCTTTATTTGACATTCTCCCCTCCGCTGCAGCAGACACCAGGCTATGTTTGTTTGTCATAAATTGCATCTTGCAAGCTGTAAACAGACATGGACATTATTTTTTTGCTGTACCAAATAAAGGGTTTGCTAGCGTAATATAACATTAATAGAACAAAGCAAGTAAAGTGAACTTGCAGTGCTCAAGTGTTCATCTTTCAGCTGCCTCTAATGAAGCAGGTTCTTTGTGCAGCTTCCATTAATCACTTTAAGGCATTTTAATCTGATCATTTTATATAATTTTCATTTTTATGCTTTTAGATTTCTTCTTCCTAAAATGTTGTAATGCTTCAGAATTTGCTTCACAGTAATAGTCTGAATTTTCCCTTCCCTACAGATGCACCAGTAATGACCTGAAATGCATCGTTCGCCTAATTAAGCACGATTTGAAGATGAACGCTGGTGCAAAACACGTGTAAGTATTTTTGGATTATTTAGTTGTTATCTTTGAACATGACAGAGGCAGGTTTATTGTACGCAAAGATGGGTAGTCTGAAAAGTGAGGCCATTGCTTTAAATCTGCATTCTCTCAAATGACCAGGAGAGGGCAGCTCCTCCGGTTTAAAAAAGTCAGACTGTGAAGAAGGTTATGGAAAAACTACCCTGTGACTCCCATCATCTGTGTTTATGTTCTTAATCTCTAATTTCAATTCTTTTTGATCACAATAACATCATTTTTGTAAATTATGGCCCTCATTAGAGAGAAAAAAAGGACAAAAAAAGTGCATACCAGGATTTTACTGGCCAATGGGCAACGTTATGGTGGCTATGACCATCTTGTGTGTGTAATTTATGATCTTTAACAACCTTTCATTCTTTGTGGTCATAAATTATACATTTCAGGTAAAGATATGTGGGCTTCTGTAGAAATAAACAGAATAAATCAAGGCTACAGATGCACTGAAAAAGCAAAATCCTTGATCCTACAATGAGGGCATCTGTTAGACGCTGTTATGCTGCGTGAAGGCATTTAGAGAGCAGGGGTGCGCAGTAATTTTCCCAAGGGGACCACATGACAAACTGGGACTGTTGTGAAGGACTTTACCAGTAATTTATAAAGAGACAAAATTAATATTGAGAAGAATTGAGTTCAGCTTATTGCTCGACCCTGCCCTAGAGAGAAAGGACACTACTGTGTTTTCTCAGTCAGATCCAGCCTGCCTGTGATAAGCAGGCTGACCATCATGTGATCTGTGATTTACATTTTTTAAATAGCAGCCTGTCATTATTGCCTCTTTATGCAGCTTGGATGCAGTGGATCCAAACGCTTACGATGCCTTCAAGGCCTCGCGTAATCTGGGGGACGTGATTGAAAGGGTGTTAAGGAATCAGCAGGAGGCGTCCAATGGTTCAGGACCAAAGAAACTCCTCACTATCGAGGCCTCACTTATGACCCCCGTCCAGCCCATGTTGGTAAGGATTCCTAATAAAAAGTGTCAAATTATACACATACACACAGTGTTTGTCTGCTTTTTATCTCTCTGAGTCTTCATGTGAATGCAAAGCTGAGGTGTTTGAACCACAGTGATGTAAAAAAAAAAAAAGTAGTCACATTTAAAAACTATGTGAGCTAATTCAACTTAATTAACTCAATTAGGGAATAGAGGGTGTCTGTCATCTGACCTTTCTGACCTCATAAATCACACGAGACACACATGCACAGTACAAAATTAAAATATTTACATAAGTATTGGGATGCTTTTCCCCAAGCAATGTCCTCATTTATTTTGGTGATTTATTACACATGTCAGGGGACGGGACGGATGTTACCTGTGAAAATAAACCAGGATATAAATTAGGGATACAGACACGGTAACAAATTAAAAGAAAAAGTTAACCTCTGACCCCGCTGTGTGTTAGAGGGAAGTGACGCTACAGATGAATATAAAGTTGTCTGGAGTGATCACCTTTAACCTGTGAGGAAGCAGCTCTAGCCTGATGGGAGTGGTCTATAAGAGCATTGGGTTAATCAGTGGTTTGATTAAAATGATGTGGATCCTATGCTGCAGCATTCACAGCCTTCAGATGTCAGCTTGCTGAACACCTGTGGGAGGAATTGTTGGTGCTCTTCGCCACCATCATCATCACAACAGATGTTTTTTGTTTTTTTTTAGCAATTTAAAATGAGCGAGTGGGGTCATTTATGGTTCTGTCAATGGAGGAGTCATATTTAAAGGTGTACCTATATTATTGTCTTTGTCTGTGACATATATTGTAAGATGCACGAATGTAATGGTGGTTTTCACATAAATTCTACAAACAAAATGATATTTATGAATACGATCAATGTCAATTGCTTCTGATAAAGCAGTAGAAAACATTTTGACACCAGAATATGGTCACTTTGTCGTACTTTGATCAAAGGCAGTGAAGTCGTCGTAGCACGGGTGTTTGTTCACCTTTCGGTACTTCCATGTTTCTTTTTAAAATAGTCTAGACAAACATCTTGTTTGTAGATTGAGCTTTGGGCATGCCTCAAGGCTTCTGCAGCAGTAAATCTTGCTACTCTTACTTTTGTTTGCCATGGTTCACTGCAAAAACATCACAATGTAGTGATTAGAGGTGTTAAATCTGATGTGTGCTCAAAGGCTTTTGCAATTCTGTATGCAAGGAAAAGATGTGGATTACAGAAAATCCTCAGTTTAGAAGGTCAGCTCTTCTGTCTGTCGTCATTCTTCCTGAGCAAAAGTACTTTTCTGTGCAGCGGTCGTTAAGATGGCCATACATCAAGTCCAAACAAAGCAGTCCCAGTTTTACACATTCACTGAGAGAATGACTGGCTATTCAGCTGAGTCACTCTGCCTGTTTGCAGCCTGCTTAAAGATTTAGCATGAGCCAAAGTTTACTTTATGTTAAGTTAAAATGTCTGAATATTTAGAGAATATAATGTTTTTTACCTGATGGTTTGTTACTCGACAGCCAGACACGCAGCAGCTGGATCCTACAGATAACTCTGCACTGCAGACACGTAACTGTCCCGAACCCGTCCTGAAATGCAAATATTAATTCAGCATGATTTAAAATGTGTTTTACAGACCATTAAATTGCACATTACACAGCGGCCCTTTAATTACACCAAATAAAAGAAAATGGGAATGCACTGCAGCTATCCCCGCATCGCATTTTAGGTTACAAATGATTAGCACAGGCCGTTCCCTAACGATCCACAGGCGAGCAACTTCGATGTTATTAGTTTTAACTTTGTTCTCCTAACATGAGCTCGCAGAAGATGAAGCGCTAGATCGTCTTTCAGTGGATACAAAAGAGTAATTTAGGTTGGTGTTGTGTAAATGAGTAGTCACTTTGAAGTCATGGCAATAATATCACAAATAAATAATCAATTGAATATTTTTAGGTTATAAACACACCCACCGGGGTGCTGATATTGATGTTGTCATGATTGTTGTTTCCTTTTGCTCAGTGAAACAGACGTGCAAAAAATTGTTCTTGATTTTATAGTTTTGGCCATCTTCTGTATGTCCACATCATGTAGTGGCCTGCAAAACTTCCTAATGATTAAAGAAATTCAAGGCTTTCTAATGAACCGGGTGTGCTTCTAAGGTTCTCAGCAACAGAAACCCTGAAAGATCCCTGGTTTGATCCCAGGAGGAGACATAAATGTCACCGTTTGCCCTCTTTTTGGCGTATACTGACATAAACTTAAACCCCCGAAGTTTTACAAAATTTCATCACCCTCGTGGTTTCAAACTTAGTGATTCTCACAAAAATAACTGCATGTTTTTATTAATGGTCTCATATTGTGAAGGAAATTGTTGAATCTACTGTTAATCCTACATGATTGATAACCTTTTTTTTCTTGTTTGTTTTCTTAAATTGGATCAACCTGAGGAAACCTTTCATGAAAAGTAAGTTCACATAAAGCAATTAGAACTTCAGAAATTATTGTTTCCTTGTTGTGATTTCAGGCGGAGGCGTGTAAATCCATCGAGTACGCCATGAAGAAATGCCCCAACGGGATGTACTCGGAGATCAAGTACGATGGCGAGCGCGTGCAGGTCCACAAGAACGGAGACAACTTCAGCTACTTCAGTCGCAGCCTCAAACCAGTGCTGCCTCACAAAGTCAGTCTTATCGCGCACATGCACAGACAGCACAGATGCAAATGTGCGGGCTCCCGGTCCGTGAAGCTATTTACTGATTAATATAACAATGCTCATCAGAATGCAGTGTGTTCAGGTTTGCCCCGGCAGGATTAGCAGCTTAAAGGTATTTTCCCAGCGTGAAATTCAGACATTTCCCACAGTGATTTTCCAGCATTTGCTTTCTCAGCATGATGCACAGAGACTTAAACGTGCAGGAATAAATAGCTCTGCGTCATGTTCATTAGCCCTTTGAAATGCTTCTGTGCACACAAAACACACTTCACAACAATCATAAAGTAGAGGATGGCACAAGTCGGAAAAAGCCATGTAGCTCTTGTGTGCGATGCATATACACCGTATTTTTCCAGGCTTCTCCTATGGAAGTGCAGCCTATGCTTTCTGAGGCATTTGAAAGCCTGGTACTTGTTTTTATGGTGTCTGCGGTCCACTTTTAGTCCTCTAGCCTGAAGGCTTCAGACATTTTGTCTTGAGTGACCGTCTTGTCATTGCAGCCCATCAGCCAAATGGCTAATTATGCAGCCTCAGCCGCTGTAATTAGGCAATTTATGTTAATGCTAGGTTAACATTCTGTGGGGGTGGGAATGGAGTCTAATTACAACAGTCCAAGGTACCTAATGTTCTTTATTCTGATGAATGATAACGGCGGAGAACTGTTTAGATCATCCCCCACAGTGTTATAAAAGAGGATGGTGGGTAGAAGCTTGAACCACGAGCATCAAATGTCTCATTTGATCTTTGCTTTTTAAAACATTTTTTTTTAATCAAGATCAGGTTGATAATAATGCACTTTATTAATGAAACCTAGTGTTTTTACAGGTTTGAGCTTGTTACAGCCAGGTGTGGTGCTGGTCTTCTAAATCTTGTTGTAATAGTTGTTTCACATGCTACTTGTTTCCACTCAGTAACTGAGCTCCCTGTGTGTGTCCGTGTTGATGTTTCAGGTGGCCCATTTCAAAGAATACATCCCTCAGGCTTTTCCTGGTGGCCACAGCATGATACTGGATGCTGAAGTCCTCCTAATTGACACAAAGACCAGTAAACCCCTGCCCTTCGGGACCTTGGGTGTACACAAGGTGAGAACACTGCAGCCACTTCATGCTCTTTGTTTTGTCACACAGCTTTTTGTTCTTTCTCCCTCTTGGACCAGGCTTTCTTTTACCCCACAAACCTTCCTCTCCTCTCCTCTCCCTTCAGAAAGCAGCCTTTCAAGACGCCAACGTGTGCCTTTTTGTTTTCGACTGTATCTACTTCAATGGTGTGAGTCTCATGGAGAGGTAATGCGCTTTCAATCCAGCCTTTGTCTCAGAAATGACTTTGCATTTCACTGTGCAGAGTAACCCCTTATGGGGATGATGCAAGCATGTCGTTTTTAACATTAATAGGCTGCTCTGTCCTTGTGGTTTGCTCACTCACTGTTATGTGGTTAATTCGTGGTTTTATGGAAAGATTTTTTTAAAGAAAATAATAATTTATTATCAGTACTGGAGCTTGTATGTCTGGAACAGGGGACTTTGAAATGATTAATGAAGGACACTGAGGACCAGTCTTCAGCATCTAGTGACCTTCAAATTCACATCCACTTGAGCAAGTGTAGTTCATGTAACAGGGTGTCTGAGGATCCTTAAAATCGAAATTAATTTATGCAAACCTCAGAACCAGAATCACATTTATTTCCAAGTTTTAACACAAACAAGTAATGTGACTTTGTGTAACAGTGGTGCAAAAGAAAAATTAGAATATATAATGGCTACTTTCAGCTGCTCCCTTATTATATCGAAGGTAGCTGTGTAGAGCAGGTCATCTACTAATCAGAAGGTTGGGGGATTGATCCCTGCTTCAGTCTGCATGCCTAAGTATCCTCGTACAAGATGCTGAGCCCCAGTTTGCTGTCCAGCATGTTCATCCAAGTATAAATGTGAGTGAATGTTTGATACAAAAGCACAAAATCATACTTGTGTGCTCAGGTAGAGTTTGATTTGGTACATACTTTTTTTTCATGCCACAAGCCCAAATGGATTTGTCTTCCTCGCAGGAACGAACCAGGGATCTGCAGTTTGTTGGCAAATACTTAAGCTGCTCTTCTATAGAGGGACTATGAGAATATATAAATATAAAATATAAATTTTCAAATGTATATGGAGGGCAGTGGAGTCCAATGTGCAAATGTTAATGGGCTGAATAAGCATAATGGTGTGTTAATGGAAAACACTTAATTATAAAGTGAGTTAGTGGAGGAGGCTTTGTTGATCCTGATGGGTTTGCAGCTTCCTGCCAGAGGGGAGTGACTCAAAAACTTTATGTCCAGGGTGAAGCCTAAACCATCCACTTCACTGGGCATGGAGCCATGGGCCCCTCTCTTCTGTGGAAACTTCAATTCTTTACTTTAATGATTAGGCTTCAAATGTTCCTTTTTGATAAAGCTTAGAGTTATGGCTTGATCAAGTGACCTTGAATCCTTCCTTAGTTATGCTCCTATGGGCACTGACTACTGGGGGACTTCCCAGAATGCACTGAGCACTTCTCCAATACTCCCTCCTGCCAGCGGGGATTGGCTCCAGAATCTATGATTGGCTGGTATAAAAGAGTCCATAAAAAAGGACCTTTTATAAGCCATAACTAGCTTTGACTAATCACCTCTCTCTCATGGTGATATGAGCCCCGTGAGTTTACCCACAATGCACTTTTTTAAAATGTCCTCCTGTGTACGATCAGACAACAGATTAAACATCCAGACTTCCAGTGCTTATTTCCTCTAACTGTATGTAATATAAGTTAAACGATGCAGTTTTCCTATTAAAACTGTGACATATCCAATGATATTTATGCTCAGAGTTGGTCATAGAAGTAGTGGTTCAGGACAAAACACCATTTTGCTTTTATTTTGTAATACATGGAGTATAAAGTTGATTTACACAGAGCTTAACTGTGTTTTCCAGTCCTGAAATAGTGCTGCACCCACCCTTAGATACTTCAAAGGCCTGTAACTGAGCGTTTTCGTAGTATAAAGGTAAAACTTTGAATGCCTTTATTAAATATACTAAAGTTAAAAGAAGAAGCTTCTTTCGGCCGCTCCCTTATTCACAATGGACCTCCACAGCATAGGTGGGCATATTTTGTTTTGGCCGATTTTACACCGGTATACTAAAAATTACTGTACCAAAACATTGGCTGATTCTGTGGGGCTCAGTTGGGAGGCACTAATTGATTCTTCGTGGAATAACCCAGCTCTTTGCACAGCAGATCAGGTGAGGACTATAAAGAGCAAAAATGTGGAGGTGAGGATGCAGCAGGTTGAGCAGAGGATTTTACCCGTGCGAGTGGAGTTTGAATCCCAGGCAAAGCCAGAAGTTTTCAAAACTTTTAGAGCACTGCGGAAAGAAACCTTCTGGATTTTTCTGTGGAAGAACTTTATCCTTTGGTGTTCTTTAGTTTGTTGTTTTAAACCTTGTAAAATGTAGTTAAACATTAACATTAGCGGCTAAGTAAAATAATCAAAATCTAGTGTGTGTGAGCAGCCAGGATGCAGTTCCTTACCCCGAAACATTTTGGAGTCACTGTTAGAGATGTTTCACTAGAAGATGTTTTAAATTAAACATCTTAAACCTTCACATTTCTGATATACAGACTAGCCTTTCTATTTTTAAATATGGAGTACCGTAAATATAGTTACATTCATGACTTTATATATAATAAAACACACGCTTGCTTTCACGTGTCCGCTGGCTTTCTGTCTTCTTCAGGCCTCTGTGTGAACGCAGGAAGTTCCTGCATGACAACATGGTTGAAGTCCCCAACAGGATCCTGTTCTCAGAGATGAAGCACGTCACTGTAAGTATAACTGTGAATGTGTCTTTGTGCCGTATGCGTACACGTGTTAAAAAAGTGTGCGTCTGTGTGTGTCAGAGAGCAGGGGATCTGGCTGATATGATAACTCGTGTCATCAGGGAGGGACTTGAAGGTCTGGTGCTAAAAGACGTAAAGGTGAGTTGGTTGGTTGATGACGACGTTTGTTAATCAGATTTATTTACTGTTCAATTTCTCAAGTTATGCTTAAACTGTAGGTGTAGCTGAAACATTGTGATGATGAGGCTTTATATCTGTGCCTGTCTCAGAGCACCTATGAGCCAGGGAAGCGCCACTGGCTGAAAGTAAAGAAGGACTATTTGAATGAAGGGGCGATGGCGGACACAGCTGACCTGGTGGTGCTGGGAGCCTTCTACGGGAAAGGCTCAAACGGTCTGTAAAGCCTTAACCATCTGCTTCATTAGGCATGGAGTCTTTTCCCATTCTTGATGCTTTATTTTATTCACCCTGACAATTCTGTTTCGCCATAAAATGAGGTGATTTAAGCCATTTTCACACATTTAATGGATCGCTGAACTATAGACATTACCCAACAAAAGCACATGTAGGAATGCAAAGACCTCATAGCACTATATTATCCAAACAGAGCACTTTTCTCTGGTTTATTTATGGTTTTTAGAGGTTTTAAAAGTAGAATGGAGGCAGAGCCTAAAGCTGTCAGGGCCTCTCTCTTCTGTGGAAGCTCCAGCTTGTGTTCAGGAGACAGATGCCATCTTTAATGATTAGGCTTCAAATGTTCCTTTTTGATAAAGCTTAGAGTTATGGCTGGATCAGGTGACCCTCAACTATTCCTTAGTTATAATCCTATGGACTCAGACTGCTTGGACATTTCCCATAATGCACCGAGCACTTCTCCAGTCACCTCTTTTCTCTCCTGGTGTGGTTAAATGCCACTACTGCATGCCGTTAACTTTTGAATACTTTCTCTTTATTTTGTGGTCTCTTTTTGTTTTACGCCCTCTTGTGGTAGATAGCTGTTCCTGCTTCCTGGTAAAAGGGATTTCTTTGTTCCTACTGTCACCAAGTACAAGTTTATACTGGGTTGTCTGATCGTTGGGCTATAGTCTTTATCTTCCAGTACAATAGCCCACTGAGACAACTGCTGTTGTGAATTGGAACTACAAAAATAGAATTGAACTGAATTGAAATGAAATGTCTGACACAGTCAGGACATTAAAGGCCTTTAACAAAGTGACATCTGATTGCGATGATCTGTGCAGTGCGAATGTCTGTAACAGTCCAGTTAATCCACACACGCTTCAGTCAGGCAGCAACTTTTCTTGAACAATTTTTTTTCCAGCAGTGAGAATTCGTCTGATGCGAAATCTCTCCTGCTGTGTGCTGCAGGGGAAAAAGGACAGCTTCAGATGATTTCCTGACTGTATTCTCCAGACATTTGTTGGAGTTCATGTATGAAAACAGCTTTGAACGGTTAAGACAGTTTTACTTTTGCCCCCAACTTTTAATGTTGCTGTGAAAGACGGGGTCAAGCCTTCTGCAGGTGTGACACTTCATGTTCAGCCACAAAGCGAAAATATAAATACAAGATTCTTGCATGTATTATATTGAGATAGGATGATGAAATTAACAAGACAGCTCCGTTACTCTGGGAAAACATAACCAAATTGGAGGATTTCATATGAAAAATGTGCAGATACAGGCTGTTACATAAGGAGAAGATGCCAATGGGTGAAATAGAGAAGCAGGTGAGATATGAAGCAGGGGGCATTGAGGAGGCTGGCTAATGAGTGTGCAACAACATAACAAACACAATGAGAAAGGTACAAGTTTTCAAAGCGTGCTTAATGAAACGACTCGTGTAGTTTGAAGACGAGCTAATAGAGCAGAAACAATAAATCAGATGAAACGCTTGTCGTAAGAGGCTGTAGGAAGCGAGTGGGAAGCAGAAAAAAGATAATTTGAAGAGGCAGGTTTTGAGAAGGTGGAGAGACTATACTGTGGGAAGCAGTTCTCCTAATGCTTGCGTGTCTTCTTCTACCCACCAGGGGGCATCATGTCCAGTTTTCTAATGGGCTGTTACGACCCAGACTCCAAGAAATGGTGCACAGTCACCAAGTGCTCCGGAGGCTACGATGACGCCATGTTGGCCAGGCTCCAGAAAGAGCTGGATGTGATCAAAATCAGCAAGGTCAGAGAGGATCCACTTAGAGGTTAACCAGGAATATTGAGCTGATATCATAAAAGTGAAAATGAATCTTTTGTGTGTGTGTGTGTGTGTGTTTGTGTGTCTTAATGTAGGACCCAAGCAAAATCCCTAGCTGGTTGAAAATCATCAAGAACTATTATCCAGATTTCATTATCCGCGATCCTGAGGTGAGATGTCACTACTCAGCACATTTGGATTTCCCAGCGGGCCTGTTCACGCAGAGCACAGTTGTATATCTGGATACTGCACACCCTTTGAATGAAATTAGAAGTTGAAAGCGTCTCTTGCGTGTATCCACGGGAATTCCTTTAAATGAATTACCCCCGAAACGCGCCGAGATAATGACGGGCTCTGAGATGGGAGGTGTTTTTAATGCATGCAGTGACCCTTTCTGGCTTTTATATATGATTATGTGTTTCCTGTGCTACAGAACGCACCTGTGTGGGAGATCACAGGCGCGGAGTTTTCCAAATCGGAAATGCACACCGCTGATGGCATCTCCATCCGCTTCCCCCGCATGACGCGAATCCGCGATGACAAGGACTGGAAGAGCGCCACCAACTTGCACCAGCTTAAAGTAGGATATCAGCGTTTTTGATTTGTAGTGCTTGAGAAACAATTAGCCGCTGCTCAGTGATGAAGTTTTATTGAGACGGCACAAAAGACATTTTAGAAATCAGCCATTCATTTAAAACTGAGGCATATCTTCTAGGGATGCTTGTTGCTAATTGCTTTCTATTGTAAAATGTGATGGGGGAAAAATGGGAGGATGTGTAGTAATACAGGTGACGGGAGGAATGAAATAATTAAGCCCACTGTTAAACAAAGCACCCAGGGGGACAGCATGAAGTATGATTGAAACAGCGGGGAGGAGGAGCAAATTTGCAGTCTTCCCGCGAGTATTGACGGATGAGTTGAAATATTGGCCGAGGCAGTAAAACATGCCTGGGCTTAATTATTTGAATCCGGCACGGGTCTTCAATCTCCACTGACACAGAACATTACATCTCTTGGCCGAAGTCCATGTTGTCATTTCATCACTCTGCACAGGAGCTGTACCGCATATCGAAGGAGAACAGCGACTTCAAAGTGACAGCGGGTCCGTCTACGTCCAACGATGACAAGGGCTCATCGGGGGGGGACAGCGGAGGAAGCTCGCCATCATCCTCCTCCAACAAAGGTGCTCCGCCCAAGAAGACGAGTAAGTTCACAAGTCACGTACATAAAGGGAAATTGCATTGTTGTTGTGTGTCCGGATTTACCTAAGATTAGATTTGAGTTAGACTTAATACTTTAAGAAGTGAAGAGTCAAATGACCACAATTTATTTGTGGTTAAAGACTCTTGTTTTTAATTTTTGGTAACTTCCCTTTAAAATGCCACCAATGATACTGATACAGCTTTGTTTACATAATCAGTAAATTCATGACCTTGTATTTGAGGCAGAATAGGTACTGTTAAAATATTTGAGGCCTCGTTGTTTCATTGTAACTGTGTTAAAGTTTAGCATCAATAAGTGAAACCCTCCAGTTATAATCGAGGTGATGCTTTTACTGTGTCTGCAACACAAATGTGCAGCATATGCACTGAGCTTGTTGACCGTCTGGCCTCAGACTGATGAGGGACCCTGAGATTTCAAATGAATCACTTTCAACTTGCAGGCGTCTCTGCCCTTCCTGGAAACACGCACATAAAGAAAAAGTCTCCATCATGCAGATGTTTATTTAAGAAAATTCCATAAATGCATATGTGAGATTTTAAGATTTATCTGCAGGTTAGTGGACATTTATTAGAGCATTACTTTTTTTTCCTGAAGATAAAATTTGTTTTCCACCAATGATAATAGAATTTTACACATAAACATGTATTGAACTCTTTACTTCATTAACACTTACATAAACCAAACACTCCTGCCTAGATTCTGCAGGTTTGCTTGCATCGTGCAAAACTTTGTTTATAAATATTTGCATGATGTTTTAACTAGTTTACGCAACTAAACACAAAATTTCAGAAACTTCTAACACAGGAAATAATATTTCTTATCATAACTAATCAACTGCAGTAATTTAATAGTGATATCTAATAGTAAAGCACCTCTGTTCACCTTTAATGTCTCTACTTAAAGAAGCAGGCTCACACAGATATGTTCATATACATGTCCTTTATTCTAGACATTGGTTCATAATTCAAGTTTGATAATAATACAGAAAGAAATTTGCGGACACTTTTTAAAGTGACCCCAGTGCTGCAAATGCTGCTTTGTTACATGTGTAATCAATAACATGCACTCTGCAGGCAGCAGCACTCCACCCAAAGCCAAGGCGGTGAAATCCCAGCCTCGCACTCCCAGCTCAGACGCACCCAGTGCTAAGAAGGTAATTTTCTTTTCTTTAATGTAGCACATGAGATGTAAAGTTTCATTGTTACAGAACACGAGAATTGCACAAGACACAAACCCAAAGCTGCAGTGATGACCTAACATGAGACTGTTTCTTATCAGGTAAAGAAGAGTGAGAGTGTTCACAGCAACGGACAAACTAAAGCAAAAGCTACCTCACAAAAACTGGAGCCAAGGAATGACAAGGTTAGTAACACAACGTGTGTTTAAATGTGTTCTGTGGACACAGTTAATGTGAAGAAACAAATGTTATTTCTTCAGGATTATTAAACAAAATCCATCTTTAAGTTTCTTTTAAGGTATGACAATCATAAAACAAAGTAACTGTTTGTTAAAAGCTGGAATCCTGTGTTAGTGTGTCAGTGCATTGCTTATGGCTTTGACAGGTTATAGATTACATTACTCAGAGGCCACCTGACTAATAAACATACAAATATTCCAAATTTGGCGGTTTAGTGGCTCTTTATATTTGGAACTCTGGTAACTGCTGTCAAAGGAAAGGAACAGGAACGGGCAGGGGAAAGTTTAACCGGCTTATGGACTGTTTTTGAAGCTAAAAAGATGCCAATAATTCCCAATTTCTGAAGAAAAGTTTACATGTACAATGTTGAGTATATGAGGTCATTAACTGAACCAGGTCAACAGGCCGGTTGGTGCTGAGTATTGGCCGAGCAGTCGCTGTGATTGTTAGGCCTAACCTGAATGTTTATTCACATCCAGGTCTGACCTTTACAGAGTTCGTCTTCACTCTGTGAAATGTGGCCACCTCACTAACACCATTCCACTATCTCAAGCAATCACAAGCTCTGCTGATCAGCTACTCAAAGCAGGTGAAAAGGAAACTGGCTGTTTATTGTTCCTTAATTACTGCTACAATAGTTTATATTTCAACAAGGCCTGGGTGTGCATCCTTTGCAAGTGCCCCCTACACCTGCATCTATGAGACTGCAGGTGTGACGACAACAAATTCAGTAAATGAATCTTCGGATGTGAAGAGATTCTGTTACGCAAAGGTTTACTGACTGTTAGAGTTGGACTGATATTAATCAAAGCCTAATCAAGTCTTTATATCAAATAGTCTTTTTCTTGGTGACTTGGTGATATTACACAGCCTGAACAGTGCTAAAAGCAGAGCACTTTGTTCCCAGGAATGTAGGGAAAGTATCGCTGCAGGGTGTCTGTTCTGCTGACCTCACTGTTTTCCCCGTAGACGCTGCTGGACATCTTCAGCGGCGTGAAGCTCTTCCTGCCCGACTCGGTGCAGGACTTTGACAAGCTGAGGCGATACTTCGTGGCGTACGACGGGGACCTCGTGCCAGATTACGACGCCGCCTCCGCCACGCACACTCTGGCCGAACCCGAAGAACAGAGCCAGGCTCAGAAAGTGACCCCCAGCTGGATCTGGGAATGTATCCGCAAGAGGCGTGTCGTAGCTCCCTGTTAATAAAAGAAGAGGAGGAAACTACATTTTTATACACTGCATTCACCCAGCCATGAACTGGGTCAGAGGGCAGCTCTAAGTTTGGGGATGTTACCGTGACACCAGGGACTGTCTATGTTTTCAAATGCCACTGCTCTCAGGTCATTTTAATTTATTCTTTTTGAACCTTTCTGCATTCTGCTCATGCGGACCAACAGATGCAACACACAGTACACATTTAGGTTGGAGGTAGAGTGCTAGATTAGTCTATGATTATATGAGGTGTAGAATATTTTGTAACAATGTAGAATATAGCCTCTAAATCATGAGTAACGTACAGTTTGACACGGATTTTACACACAAATCTAGAATATGAACCAGTTTTGTTTTTTTAGATAAGCATCAAGCAATACTTTCTACTGCCTGAAGAACACTCTGATATTAAAGCTCAGCTCCTGCACTGAACACAAACAAATCTGTCTGCCATTAGGAATAAACAAACCTGACAAAGACAATAAAAATGTCCCTGTAACATCATTCTAGCGTGTCTCATTTTCATCAGTTTGTGTTTGGAGCGTCGCACTGATTTGCATTGCAGCCACTTGCAATAAAAACTGTGGTGTCACAGAGATGTAGATGAATCTCAAATGGCATAAATGCTGGCCTCCAAAGCTACAAGTTATGAACATGCGGAAATCTCCGGAGAGCTCTGCATGTGCCAGATTTCCCCAAAAACATACGGAGAGAATTAGTTGCTTTAAAAAGGTGTTGCTCCAGCTAAACCAAATACATTTCCCTTTCTCAATTGTGAGACTCTTTGTATGATCCAGTGAAATGCTGAGAGGTTTTTTCCCTTCAGCCTGCTGCATCTGAATGGCTTTCAGGGATAATTCAGATTTGCCTTCTTCTTCCGTGGGATACTTCAGGCTATGAGGTGGCTTTAATTAAATGTTCGAACGTATTCACACTCTGAGAGAGTAGAATTCGCCCGAGCCTACCCTGCTATGCCTGAAAGAAACACGAGAAAAGCCTTTATATTTCTCCCGCTTTTCCAACAGGTAAGAATAAAATCTCAGGCCAGTATGCCAAAGCTGCAGCAGATGACTGACAGAGCATGACGCCGGCAGTATCTAAATGGGTCAATTTTGAAGCTAATAACTGTAGCGACCGTTTTTAATTGGAATAAAGTTTAGTTATCGCTTGAATGCTAGCAGAGTACTTCAAAAAGACATTTTCTCACAAATTCGACCCAGAAACATGCGTGTACCTTTGGTGTGACATTTATGCAGAGGATTACGGCTGCTCTCATCAGGAATCCGTCTCATCCAGTTTCCTCTTTCCCGAGGACCCTTTTTCTGAGCGACTCCACCACTGCAAGTCAAATTCCTCTTTGATGTGACAAGGCTAAGAAGCAGAGCACATGACAGCTGATTTAGACCTAGTTAAACACAACGCTGCCACAATATTAAATATTCACTGGCTCGGTTCATTCTGAAGCCGCTTTGTTTCTGCTGACGACCGTCTTTTATAACTCCAGAGCAGAAGATGCAGAGTGAATTTCCTCCCATTATTTTTAATAAAAATGTTGGTTTAAAAGATCTTTGGTGTCAAAGGAATATCAGTGATCGTTATTAAACCCGAGAGGATACATTCAAACTAAGATGCTATCAAAACAAATTCGGTTGTAAAATGAAAGTAATCCCCACTGAGACATGTTTTAGTGCAGTTTCAGAAATAATCTGCATTTACTAACAAACACAGGCCCGTGTCTGAAAATTACAGAGAAAATCCCACTGAAGAGGTGAACTAATATGGTGCTGGGAAAAAAAGGGATAAACTAAGGGAACATCCAAGAAGTCTGAAAAACAAGTTGACCTGTCATGGCTTCCATAACAGACCAACTCACTTCTCATGGTGGATGAACTTAAGAAATCATTGTTTAAATTACTTAAAGACAAGAATTGGGCACAAGACTGAATTTGTTTTGAATCTTTGCACGGTGGTGGTAGCATCATGCCCTGGGGCTGTTTTGCTGCCAGTGCTACTCGTACATTGCATAAAGTGGATGGAATAATGGAATAATGAAGGAAAACTACTTCCAAATTCTTCAACAGCACCTCAGATCAGCAGCTAGGCAGTTGAAACTTCATGTAGAATTGGGATCAACACAATGACCCCAAACAAACATCAAAACTGGTTTTTGGAATGGATAAAGCAACATTACGTTACTGGAATAGCCTCCCAAACACAGACTATGCTTAAAAGCTAATCAATTTAAGTAAACCCTGCGGCTAAATATCCAGCCAGAATTATGCTAATTGTTGCTAAGAGACATTAAACCAGGTATTTGTGGGGGTGTATGTATATATTTCAGCCTGTATGTAGACTTTTTACCCTGTGAGGATTAGACAAAATCAAACTTGTGCACCCAGTTTTAAAGGATATTAAAGATGTATGCTGTACAATCATTCCACCCTGGAAGAAGAACAGTTCAGTAAAATCATTAAGGCCCATATTACCATGACATTCATGTCTGAGTGTATGTAAACTTGTGACCTCAGCTGTAAGAGCCAGGATTTCTTAGCCAGATGGAACTATTACTCAAACTAATACAATTATAAGGCAGTCATGGGAATAGAAAACAGAGTGGGATGGAGGGTATAACGAAGAAAACATGGTGACATGCTTGAGGAGCATTATCCATCATCAGAGGATCTGAAGAAGCCATTACAGCATCAGAAAAGCTATGCGAGCCTGGCTGTTACAGCTTTGTTTTGTAATTTTTTTTGTGTGTGTGTGGCTGAGACGACTCAGTTAGGGGGCAGATGTGATTTCTGGCTCCACTGATTCCAAAAATCTCAGTTTCTGGCTGTCCATATTAAACCACAATCCTGGAGTTTTCAAACTTTAACTTTTTTAAAAGTTTAAATACTGGAGGAGTGTGAAAGTTAAGCATAAATGTAAGTGATCCTTATCCCCACTAATAGGTTTCTCCTTTGGCCATGCTCCTCTTCTCCAGAAACTTTAATCAAATCTGATCTGGTAGTGTTTTTAATCTCGATGACAAACAAACTGAAAACGTTCCTCGCCTTGGCTCATGTCTCGGCGGAGGAATAAAACATATCTTTATCAAACCAGACCGGTTTTTAAAAGGGCAAACACGACTTCAAAGTCTCCATTTTAACAAGATGTTTTGACAACAACGAAACCCCTCGACAGAATCAACACTGAGCTGGTTGCTCTGCAAGTTAATGCTGCTTCTTGTACCTGTCTGGAAGACTTGATCAGCTTTGCAGAGCGCAGACTGGGCCGGCTGACAGCCACCGCCTTCTCTACTCGCTCCAGCAGGATCCTGGTTCTCGGGATGTGACTCCACGAAACGCCGAGGCCGGGCTGCACTTCCCCGCTGCCACTTCTTGTTACATGGTTTGTTACCTGTGGGCCCAGACACCATTGTGTTAGTTTCTTCCCTCACTCTCAGGAGATTATCACACCATGCTTTGGTACAGCTTCCCACGCGTAATACAAGCTTTAGAAGAAGGAAAATATAAGTGGGACAAGCAGATCGTCCCACTTTTAATGAAATGGGACATCACACAAACTACCAAATTATCTTCATCTCTCTTCAAATAACTTGAGGTGATGACTTGAGATCAGTTTTCTTTGGTGCATGCTTTTTTAAATGTGCATACTCCTTTTTTTAAACATAATTAAAACCTGCAGTTCACTAAACAGGGTTGATTTTGCTTTAAAACTCTATTTGTTAGAATTATTATAATCATATTTATTAACCCAAAAAAGCAGTAAAATGTTTAGTTTTCTCAGAAAGAATAACAAGAGGAAGTAGTTTGTGTAGACTTTAGATTGACACTGGAAGTGCATCTTGCATTTAGAGCAGCACACATCAAAGACTGAGTCATCCGTACCAAAGCAGCAACGTTGAAGTCCTTTGCCATCGTCTTAAGAACTCCTGCCACTTGTATCATCAAGGACATGCCTGGAGGCAAAGGAAGTTGTAGAGAGGTTAGTTCATGTACAGAATACTCTCAGACTCTGTCACAGGAACTTTCAAAGCAATTCAACAGTAGCAGCTCAAGCTAAATTTATTACTGCGAAATTTGCATTCCTAAAAATCGCTGGGGTTGACTTTAAAAAGCTGTGGTTGCTTGTTGAAGCCTGTAGCGATGCCCATGACGGATCTGTCACTTTAGGTACAGACATTTGTATTTCACCAGTGCATCGAACTGTAAAAGCTTCTTGTTCTAAAGTTTCCTAATAAAAATCTGCAAAACTAGCAAGCTAACCTTTACATTTCGTGCTAAATACACATATTAGCAGGCCAACCGAGGGCTAAACAGATGATAAGACTTATTTATTAAAAGAAATTGTTATAATGAGGATCAGAAAATATCACCATGAAGCAAAACTAATCTGAAATCCAAATATATACAATTAGGTGAAATAAAAAACTGGGTCATAAAAAATATAAAAGTGTAACAAAGTAAAAAGATAAACAGTAAACATGATTAACTTTACCCTCTAACATAAAAATATACATTATGCTGTGCTGGGTCCCAGTTAATTTCTGCATATATACACACAGTATACATAATAAACACACATTACATCACCTCTGCACATGTGGTCTGTCATTTAAGGCAATAACAAAGAATCTCCTGTGATGGGAGGAGTCTTTACAACCATTACAGATGAAAATCATCCATTGTGTCTGAGCCAGAGGTTATGCACTAAGGCACTACAGTTTTAACACCTATACACAAATTATGTCATTTCTACTGTAATAGTTTCATATAATCTAAAATTATCCCGTTAGATTCTTTTATTTACAGGTAACGCAATCATGGGTCAAGCCAAGCACTTGCTACCTGTGGTTACAATAATAACAACATTGTGACAGCTGTTGTCTTGGTATAGCACTACCAAATAAGCTTGGTTGCAGGCTGACAAAATAAAACGACAAAAGCATGTGGTGGTAATCATGTGGCAGAAAGTAACTACAGATGGTCCACTCATTTTCAGTCATTTTAAGGCTGAAATGGTGAATGAAATATAAGGAACAATCTTTATTTGAAGCGAGTATAAAAGTCACACGGATCATATCAACATACGCTGAGATTTTCACCTTCATCTATTTTTTTTAAAATGCCTTCTTAAAATTTTTCAGTTGCTTCCTGACTGTTTTTTCTTTCAATTTATCATCTTATGATCTGTTGCATGTTTAATATCTTACCAAATTCATAACCATAACAATCCAAACATTACTCTGTGCTTTGAATATTCCTTAATTAAAACCTTGAAAATGTTACCTTTTTCTTCAGAAGTAATATGAAGTCTACTGTGTGCCTAAACCCAAATTACTGGATCCAAATTTTCCACTGTGCTGTTCATTACTGTAATTAGTTGAACACAGCAGCAGTGTGCCCGAGCTCACAAATTACATTTGGAATTATAATCCAGCAGTAAAGGGCTGACTTCTTTTCTTAGGAGTGCATAGGAAACATTAAATGAATTACACAGATGGTGGGCTGTAAAAACCAAAGACGTCCTTATTTACTGAACTGAACGCATTTGAAAACTGCAGGCTGTAGGTTTATTAACATTCCCAGCTAGGTTTTGTGCCACATGTAAACTATATGATCAAAAACATTTAACTTTTACCTTTTTATGGACATTTTAACCACATAACAGAGTTGTCAGTTACGGTTTTTAAGAAAGACCTTGTTTAAACAAACACATCCTACTGCCAGTAGTTCTTCTTGACTGAACAGAATCATGGTTATGGAACTTTTTCATTTTTATTTTTTATATGCATGCAAACTTAAAATCAATGATTTGTTTACTCTTTTAATCTATTAACACATCACTGAACTACATAAACTATAAGGATAAATTAACAATACCAGCTACACCTCATACCTACAGGACGTGCAGATGTAAGAAACAGACAGTGGCATCTTATTACCGTACTGTGCTCAAATTCAGTGAGCTCTTTCGAACAGCCCATCCTTTCGCAAATGTGTGTAAAGACAGACTGCATGTCTAAGTGCTTGATTTAATACACCTGTGACTGAAAACGCCTGAATTCAGAGGTAAGAGATTTGGCCAAATACTTCTGTACATGTAGTGCCTCCAGCTAAAGCTGAGTCTGATAACCCTGGTTTAAAGGAAGAGGAGCTAAATACATGTAAACGTACCATATTTTTCAGACTATAAGGCGCATTTAAAATCTAATTTTCTCAAAAATCAACAGTGCGCCTTATAATCCGGTGCTCTTATGTATGAATTTTGGTTGTACTTACTGACTTCGAACCGATTTTATGTGGTACACGGCGCTCAAAAATCTGTCAAAAATGTTTTAGACTCCGTCCGCTTCAGGTTCCAAAGTCAAACGAACACTGCGGCATCACTGAGAGTTAAACTGTCCAAATTCTTTCATCTTTAATAAAATGATCAGTGTTGCTGCTTTACCAGGTGTAACAATTAACTTTAACATTCAGGCATCCATGAAAACAGAATTTATTAAATTTAACGGAGTTAGAAGTTAACAGTAAGTTAGCTCGCTAGTTTCCACCTAAACATGATATAGCATGTTCTGACTGAGAGATTTCTGAAAAATTCAAACGTACAGCTCTGCTATCACTTCTAACATAAATGAAGACAGAAAACTAAACAGCAGTGACGTTTGTAGGGTTACTGAAGTTGGACTAGCTGGTATATAATGATGTACTACTTGATCGCTAGCAACACAGCTATGTTAGCATAGCATAAACAGTGAAGCTGGAGGATGAACGCTAACTTTTTTCCACTCGATAAAAGTTAACGTGAGGGTTCCCGATGGTTAGGGACAAATGCAATCACATGGCAGGATGCTGTAAACAGACCAAACTTCAGTCAGGAGAACAACTGAGATAATCCATCCACAATACGAGGTTAGTTATTAATATACTGCAACAACGTGGGAATAGAGCAGCTGCAAGAGAATTCAGCATTAATGAATCAATGCAAGAAGAATGAGTTGAGTAAAGTTTGACTTATCTGGCTGTTTTGTTTCGCTTAATGCGCCTTATAATCCAGTGCGCCTTATGTATGAAAAATACGGTACTACAGAGGATTCCAGGAATAAAAATGTGGAGTTGAAAATTAGGCCGAAAGGTTTCCAGTTAAGAGAAATGTTATTGTCTTCATGTGTTGCGATGTTATCCGATAGTTTGGTTTCATTTTTTGGATTTTCTTATTCTGGTTTTGGTTTTCTCTTTGAATCGAGTTATTCAGCAATCAGGAGCTGCACTACACAGACCAGCAGAGATTACAGAGTGCCAATAGCTTGCATTGTTATGTCTTTTCACAGGCAGGTTTATTTTAGATAAGAACCTTTGAATTTTGGTGCACTGACTGTCTGTTTAATTAGATGACAGTTTTGGAGCTTTCTACAAACATTACAAATTCAATGAAGTTCGCTTGGATTAAGAATTTCAATTATTTTGAGTCCCAAGAGGGCAGACTCGAGTTTAAGCAATTTCATATTTAATGAAAACAGCTCTATTTATAACGGACAGCAGAGGTTCAAGCTCGTGCTTAAACTGTAATGGTTTGTGGTTTAATGTGACAGCACAAATATTAGTGTGTTATTTTGCCACTTTCTTATGACTGGATGTCATGCTTCCACAGATGTGTTTAAACCCTGTTGTGACATTTATTTTCAGATTTATGGCTGAAGGTGTAAAAACAGCCTCAGGTATGATTGACTATGATGGACCAGCAGAGAGAGATATCACCTTCATTCTGTTTGCCTCCCAGTAGAGGCGAGATAACAGCTGACACAGAGTCCACAATCACCGCCTTGACAGAGCCGCCGCCAACAGACGCCTAATACAAAATGTGACAAAATTAGATTGCTGAAAATTTGATTCGTCTTTCTACAAAGGTTCCCCAGCTACAGAAGGATTGTTGGTGTATTTTAAGCAAAATAAAAAAGCAATCGTCAACAAACCTGCTGAAGCCCACCACTGCGAAGACTGTACAGACAGCCGAGCAGAGCGTAAACGTCAAATAAACGGAAGACGTGGATCCTCTGAAGAGCTTCCATCTGTAAAGCAGAAGTTGCTTGTTTTTATTTTCCTTCAAATAACCCAAAATTTTCAATGCAGCTTCAGGTAATTCACCTGCTCTTCTGTGTTGCTGGTTTCAGCCTGCAGCATCTGAAGCAAGCGGCTGGCAGCCAGCCCTCCTGTTGTATCGATATAGATCACACTCTGTTTCAGCTGGTAAGAAATGTGCACTGCAACACCGAAGCACACCTACAAGCGAAGGGAAGCATGTCGGGGATAGTTAAAGTTAACATGAACAATTTGTTTCGGTTAAACAGTGACTCTGGAAGGTGCATTTTCTTATTCTACAGGAGAACGGGGAATTCTAAAAAGGAGTGAATTTATGAGGCTGAAATTATCAGTGACGGAGAGGTAAGGTAGGAAATGTTCACCTGAGATTTGCCACTTCCCGGGCCTCCCGACAGCTCTGTTATCTCTCCCGTATACAAGCCCGAATCCAGCAGTTTATCTAAGCTGCAAGAAACAAAGTACAATTCATTACTCACAACTGCCATCCAATGTAATAAACCATTAAGTGCAGGCGTAGAGCTGGCAAAAACTGCAGCTGGGTAAACATAATACAAACTGAGCCGGACTCCAGACTACTCTTAAGATGCTCGGCCAATTCTTAATTCCAGCTGCCGTTTGATTACTTCTTGTCAAACTCAGGCACCAACTACAACTTTCAAATTCAATCAGAAATCGTTGGTTTTGCATTAACTGCTTTTTGAAGGATTTTGTATCTTTCTCAGTGCATAAGTGAGCCGTTGTTTTTCTACAGGTTACAAATCTACCGGGTACGTAAAGAAGATCTGCAGAGTCTGAGTTTTAGTGAATCACAAAACATCATTCGCTTTTTAATTAAAATAATTAGACTGTCTGATGTGGTTTAGATGTGCAGCAATGATCTGTACCTACAGCAAAAGGAACTGCAAGTCTAACAGTTTCTTTGTTTTACATATACCTAAAAAAAGGTTTGAGATACAATTTTCTAACTTTAAATCAGGTCCCAAGTAGAGTGTCAAGAAAAAGTCCATTTGTTTTCACCTTTTTATTCAAAATGAAAATTTCTGAAATATTTTATTTTCAGTACATGTAAAGTGAAATATCTCAAGTGTTTTCATGACGATGGCTCATGGAGTATTTTCTATGATCAATCAAAAATGAGTCCGACTTCTGTGAGGTTATATTACAGACCTAGCCCTTGGTTGGAACTGCTTTAGTTCTTACTGCACCAAAGCATCAATGTGGTTTGAAGGCGATCAGCTACACCTGCTGAGGCATTGAGGGTTTGCTTTGATAGCGGTCCGACAGATTATCTTTGGGTTTCAGGTCAGGTAAGCTGGGTGGTCAGTCACGGTCAGCAAACCATCTGGTAGTATTTTTGGCACTACAGGCAGGTTTTAAGTGCTGCTGGAAAAGGAAATCGGCATTTCCACAAAACTCCTCAGCAGTGCTGGGAAGTGATCCTGGTATCTGGCTTCATTGACTTTGACCAAATAAAGCTGCCCAGTCACCAAAAGCACCGGCAAATGAGCCACACCAAGTCATTACCAACTGCAGAAACTTCACACGAGACTTCAAACACCTTTCTGTTCCTTGCCATGTTTCCTCCAGAGACTACGGCTTTGATTTACAAATGAAATGCAAAATTTACTTTCATCTGCAAAAAGGACTTCGGACCACTGAGCAAGAGTTCAGCTCTTTTTCCGTTTAGCCCAGACAACACACTTCTGATGTTGCCTCTAGTTCAGGACTAGCTCGATATTAGGAATTAACATTAGCAATGTGACAGCTGTTGCTCCAGCCCTGATGTCGCCTGTGAGTGGTGGCTTGTGATGAAGTCACACCGGCCTCAGTGACACTTCCTCAAGTTCGAAATTGACTTCTTGCCAACTTTCCATAAATATGCTTTGGTAAGGAATGCTGCAAGCAGCCAGGCTTTTCAGCAATTAATATCTGTGTCTCACCCTCCTTTGGAGAGTGTTGATGATCTTCATTTGGACGACTGCAGAGTCAGCAGTCTTCCCCATGATTGTGTAGTTGTGTGCACTGAACAAAAACTTACTCAAACTTGAAATGGAATATTATAATAATTTGAGATAGTGGGTTTCCAGTATTTTTCTGGGTTTTTTCAAGAGCTTTAAGCTAAGTAATGAATGAATGAATGAATGAATGAATGAATGAATGCATGAATGAGTTCAATTCGATTTGATTTATATTGCTTCAAATCACAACATCTGTCACCTTAAAGCGCTTTATATTGTACATTGTAAACTAAAGACCGGATAATATTAGAGATGAAACCCCAACAATCAGGTGATTGACCACGTTCTTGTGACACGAGGAGGAAAAACTCTCAACCAAAAAGCAAACCGACATGGATAAGTGAATGAAGAATGTTGCAATCAATATAGAATATTTGAAAGTTAATTTTCATTTTGAAAAAAGCAAAGTTTTCACAATATTTTTTTGAGATGCATGAGTATAATTTAAATATATAACTGATGGTATAAAGTCTAATTTTGTGGCATGAACATCATAAAATCTCATGTGCAGCATGACCACAGATCATTCCAAACTGAAACTATAGTCTTTAAACGATGTGCAGAAATATTCTCAAGTGTAATTAAATACTTTAATGGTAAATCTTTCGTTCTCTGTGGAAACCATCCCAGTAACATATTATTGTGTGGCCTCGAGTTAGCGATGCATGAAGACGTGATAACAAAATTGATATCTGTCTGTTGGGGACACATCAGTATTCAGGGTGACTGATGTGAGCATAAAGGATGAAAGTCACTGACAGTGGGCACAGATATGATCTCTAAATGTTCAAAGATAGTTTCATGAAGAGTTGAGACACTTAAAACAGTTCCTTTTTTTAATTATTCATAAAGAATCTTTCCCTCTATGAATAAAAAACAAGGGGATAAATAAAAAGTCTGTTCCTAAAATCTGCTGTTTATTCAGCGCAGCAGCTCAGTTCTGTAGAGCTACTATCACATGAAGCAGACAAACAGGAAATGAGCTAATATCTCAAGATAACCACTTTTTTATTTATTCACACCAAACTTGGTGTTTGAACTCGACACCCTTTGGGCTGCAAACAGTTCTGAAATCGTTCCTCACTTATATATATTTCTATATTAAACTGTTTCCATCCCAAATAGATTCAAGTGCCGCAAACTCTTGCAGCAACAGTCAGAGATGCTACTTTCAACTATATTTAGTGATGAGAGTGCGCTTAGGATTTACAGACTTGTCAGTCTTGCTGTGGGTTTCATTGTTGCTGTGCAAGTAAATCTCCCCCGAGTTCCCCTCTTGCACGCCCTGGGTCGTTTATACGCAACCTCTTCGACCCCGGTGTATCCGCTCTCTTTATGTGTTCATGCCACAAGAAACTTAAGCGGTATATCACCAGAGCTCCATTAATTTCCTACTGAACTGAGTGAGCAGCGGGCTCGACTTATGTGATGCTACAGATGTGATTAAAAGGAAGGCCATGGTCGAAAGTTTCACAACCTGCTGTCAACATCTCGTATCATTCTGAGGCTGCTTTAACCTCATCCTTACAACCTGATTTCACATCAGAGTTCTGCCGAGCAGAAGCAAAACGGCTGTCAAGTTAGTTTACAGCCCTGTCCATAACTTAAAGCTTGAAATACTACAGAAATGCATGTTTCCACATCTGTGCTTGGAGCACCGATAAGCTCACACATGAGTCAGCTGATTTTGGTATCTTTCTTTTTAATTAATGCTCAGTGCTTACTTCATCAAACTTCACGACATAATGCAACAGTCAAGTTCTCATAAACAATGCTGAAAAAGCAAAAACAATCCAATAGAGCTGAAGATGCTATCAGAGCCTTTTCCCAAAGCAGAACACGTCAAGCAGTGTTTATCAACTCCTTTATAATATCTCTTAATCACCTCAAATGACCATTTGGGCTCATTACTGCTTAGATTTGTTATGTCTTATGCATCTACAATTATTCTGACAGGTAGGAGGAGTAATTCAAGATGCCAGGGGTTACAGGAGGTACAAATACCCTGCCACGTTCTGCACAGAAAATGATGCACGATTCTCCCAGCTGAGTCATCAGTACAAACGATGAACAACTCAACTCCATTAGCAGAAAAACATGTCTTTTAGATAAAAAGTCAAAAGGTACAAATCCATTTCCATAAAAATGTAAAAATAGCCAATAGCAACTCTCAGTGCATTACTTCATTAAGAAACATCAAATCATCGCTATGGTTTATGGAAACCTGATAAAAATCGCGAGCGGCTTCACCTCAATGTTTATTTTAAAATCCATAGTGCGCACCTTTGTTCCCAACTGCAACGACAAAGTATTTTATGCAGCTCTGATTTTTACTTAATTTAAGTGGAAAAGGTAACCGATTTGTATGAAATACAGAACAGGAAGAGCATTCACTCTCAAACTGAATTACTACAACCAATGGCCATAAAATTGCTAATTCTCCAATCATATAGACGACTCCTCACTGAGAAATATTAAGAAAACTGTCAGCGGAAAGTTGAGGAAACCAGAAGCTGCTGCAGGCGAGAAAAACAGAGTTTTTGGTGTGTTTTGGTCGATTTTTTGTATTTTGTGTCAACGCTGACTGCTGAGCCTAAATGCTTACTGAGTATTGACCCAAATATGTCGATAGTAGACAACACCAAAAACTGTCAGCTGGTTCAGAAACTGACAGCTGCTGGTAACAGAATACAAAGTCACATGTAGACTCCTCTTATTCTTCTTACATCACTTCTACTTTAATGACCAAAAAAAAAGAGTCATTTTATTCTGCAGTATCAGTTTATATATTAATCATACAGTCAGGTCTGTTGACAATGAGGCAATCTTTCTTCTCATTTTGTCCCTCTACATCACCCCCATGGATTTAAAATCAAACAATGAAAGTGATTGAAGCGCAAATTCCACCTTTATTTCAAAGGGTTTAGCAAAAGTATTGCATTAACTGTTCAGTAATTAAAGCCATTTTTATACAAAGTCCCTCATTTTCAGAGGCTCAGAAGTAATTGGAGAATTAACTGACAAGCAGCGTTATGGCTGGATGAGACTCGCTCTTTCCAAAAAACCTGAACTTGATTCCAAGTGTTGAACTTGCATTTAGTAGCTGTTCACTGTTCACAAAGACATGACGATGGAAGTGAAGGAGGGCATCATTAGATTGAAAAACCAACCAAGACATATAGAGAGATGGCAAACGGTCAGCTTCCCAAAACTGCAAATGCTCTGCTCAGATTAAGGCAACACTGCGAAACTGATGGGACGGAGCTTCACAGTGCAAACCGATAATGACCTAAAGCATACTGAAATAACATTTTTCAAAGCAATGGAAAGGGAAATTCTTCAAACACCTAGTCAGTCACCTCATGTCAACCCAACAGAGCATGCTTTCAGTTACTGAAGACAACACTGAAGGTAGAGAGACTCTCAAACAAGCAACGGCTTCAGGTGGCTGCAGTAAAGGCCTAGCAGAGCTTCTCTTTGGTGATGCCCATGGTGTCTAAGGGGCAGGCAGTCATTGACTGCTGAAGATTTTCAAGTATTAAAAATAATCCTTACATGTAAAATTATGCTACTATTGAGCATCTAAAAATCGGGCACTTGCTATGAAAATATATACAATTCCTCATCATTAATCAAATAGTTTGTTAAACCTTTTAAAGCTAGAAGTCTGCACTTCAGTCACATCTTTATTGTTTGATTTCAAATCTACTGTGGTGGCATAAAAGGTAGAATTACAAAAATAAATAAATAAATACCTGAAAATACTGTTTGGTTTAACCCTTTGCCAATGTGTCTTGATGCATCCACTGCAATGATCAGAATATCCTTTATAAATATTGGCTGGGTATTTCTTATCATCATCAGATTTTGCGCAGGAGGAATTGATGGTACTGAAGAGGCCGATCGCAATAGTTCTCGTCTGCGTCGACCTGACGTGTGGTTACATTTCTAGACAGGAGAACGTCAGGTTACGCCGTAGGTTATGGGATATGACAAGGGTGGGGAAGTCCAGGCTTGAAAGGCCAATGTCCTGCAGGTTTTAGATCTCACCCTGGGTCAACACACTGAATCACATAATTAGTTCTTACCAGGCCTCTGGAGAACTGCAAGACATGTTGAGGAGGTAATTTGGCCATTTGAATCAGCTGTGTTGGATCAAGGACAACTCTAAAACCTGCAGGACACCGGCCCTCGAGGCCTGGACTTCCCCATCCTTGGCATAGGGTTTGAGAGGCGTTTGCGGTAACGATGTAGCTACAGTATACATTTCATTCTGAAGCATAAATCTCCAGCTAGACCTCTAAAACCAAAGTGAAATGAACAAACCCACTCTGGAAAATAGCTGAAACTAAACTGGGCTCACAAAAGACATGACAAAGAAAGTAAAAGTCAAAAGTAATAAAAAATGATTATATAAATGATTATATTCTCATGACTTCTATCATAGGCAGTTTTCCAGACACGGTTGAAATCCAGTCCCAGAAGAAAAGAAAAATTCAATGAAGATCTCTACCAAAAAAACCCCCCAAAAAACAAGTTTATGGTCTCACAGCAGGCCTAATCCAAGTCAGGGAAACAGAACTATTCTCTTTCAGTATTTTGGCATTTTGATTTGTGTCTGTTGAAGCTCAGATCAGTGATCTGTGCAGTTTGTGGAATCTCATCTTTCTCGTGATGACGGATGTGACAGACATGCAGTTAAATTTACATAACCAAGGTCCTCCAGCTTGAAGGTTAAGCATCGCTGGAAGCCTGTGGCTGCTTGATAGCAGTTCTCACCACCCACGGCGTGACTCTGAAGAGAAGAATTGGTGGGTATGGATGTATTTGCATTATTCTTGCCTTCTGTGACAACAGTGCTGTGAGAGCTGCACTGTTGATCGTCAAGTTAGGTTCTTGTAAGGACTCAGAAGGATGAAAGTGATTGCCCTTGAAAAGTCACAGATTCAAAATCTCCCACGGGCTGCCCTCATCAGTGTGCTCAGAAGACTGTGCAGTCCTTGGACCCCAAGGAAAGGAAGCAATGAAGAGGCTCAGCCTTTGTTGCACTCTGCTTTTCTATAAAAGATGATTTTAAGATTCCCGTGGACAGATATTTTCTTCCGGCCATACCCCGTGCCAGAATGATTATTTAAACAAATAGTGGGAATTAGCAGGATCTTACTTAAGGGGGGCTGTGATACTTGTGTAATACTTGTGTTAAGCTTCATTAACTAACCATTGACATTGAGCTTCAAGGCTGAATTCCTCATGAGAAGGCTCAGACAGAAGAAAATCGCTGCCATTCTCAATGAGGTTTTAAGTGAGTCTTCTGATCTGGTGCTGAATTTCAGCACTTGATCACAGCCAAACATCTCTACAATGGTTCAGATACACGCTATTCTGCTATCACCGCACTATCGAGTGTTGGCACAATTACTTTGTGGGCTGCATGAGATAGCTCTGAATCACTATCAGTCATCATCACACATCCCGTTTGTGCAGCGGCCAGAAAATCTGATAAGGTTTGTTTAGCTTTCATTTTGCCTTACTTTGTACATATTGTTTGATATTCAGCAGCCACACAAGCAAATAATATTTATCATTCATTCACTATTAAACTACTTTTGAGTTTTATTGCTTGAGCTACGATTGAAGTCTATTAAATGCAAGTTTCAGGAGAATTTCTGTGCTGCTAAAGACCAAAAAGCAGCTCCCTTTTGATATTTAACGAGACAGGTACAGTAAGCGTTCAGCTATATCCAAGGAGCTCAAAACTTTTTGACAGTCCAAGGAAAGTTTTCCATACTTACAATGTTTTAGCAGGAAAGTTAACCTGATTTTTTATTTACATTAAATTTGTCTTGTTGAAATAAAACCAAAAAAGTTTCCTCTTCACTGGGTGTACATCAAAACAACTGGAAGAAGAAAAGAAAGTGTTTAAAGGCTTTTGCAGCCTTCAGGCACCAAAGGCATCTCCAGTGTTCATGGTTAAGAACATATATAAAAACTAAATATTTGGATTTTTCAATTCAAACTGGATTCTTCTCTAAAACTGAAATTAAACAGAAGAAGCACTAGATAGATATTTGTCATTAAAATTAATAATGTTTTTTCTACAATCAACATGCCTGTGGCAAGAAAACAGAACTAATTCACCACATGTTGGCGGGTTTCAGCACAGCAACACAACAATTCAGCATCGAAAGTTGGAACCACTCATGTCGGACACTATGGAAGGGAATAACTACAAAATTCCAGATGTTCCACAGAAGCAGCCAGCAGATTCAATCACCATTTCCTTTCAATAAAAAAGTATTAAAAATAATCCCAACATTAAAAATAATGCTGATTCTGAAAGGGAAAAGTGCCTTTGAACAAGTGAAAAAAGAAAAATAAATAAATACTACTGGGGAGTACAATTTTTTGTAGTTCTTTAGGAGCATAAACAGGGAAGTCTATGTAAATGAGTACATAATTAAATGGATATACCAAATATTGGGATATAACATCCGATAATTTGAAATATCGGGTTTTTAAATCACTAAATATCTGCATCTATCCTAAAAATGTTGTAATTCAAATTTTAAAGAGATTAAAATTACAAATTTAAAGGGGAAGCGGTGGGAACTGAGGACCTGTTAAATCTAAATCCATGGCTTATGATAGATATCCCATCATCCTATTATTCCTTTTTTTTAATCTTCAACAATTTTTATTTCATTTTGAACTTCAATAACAAAGCAGAAAACAAACAAGCAAAAAAGTTATCATATTCTTTCTTCTATTATTCCTTTTTTTAATGTTACGGATTGTCTCTCTACTGTATTGAGGCTTTAAGTTAATAACACACACGTACTGAAGGAAAAAAAAACTTGGCCTTATTTTTTTTTTAACCACACAGAAAACAAGATGTGTTTGTGATATTTACTCTAACTTTTTATTTATTTTAATTTAAACAGAAATTACTATTACTCAGACAGTTTTAGGCTTAAACCCACATTAAGCTGTAGTCTCTAATAAACGTAAAGCTAAGTAAGTGTGTGTTTCATTAGTCTGTCTGTACATGAAGCAAACAGCTTACTCACAGTACAAACTGACACGACGGACATCAAAACACATCATTCACCAGTTCACCTTTCCACCAGTAGAGCGCAGCCAAGACACACACAAATCCCACTACTGTGCTCACACGACTGATTCAGTTTCATATCACTAATCCAAGGCACTAACTAATTTATGAAAACCACTTTTCAAAAAAAGAACCATGGGGAGGCCAAAAAACACCTGTGGTCATTAATTATGCTACAACAGTGAGTTTAACTGTGGAAAAGGTAGCAGCTTATAAATTATGCCATGCTGCCCCAATTCAAAGACTCGTCCAGATAAGTCTGTGTCCTGGCTGAAGAGTACTTCCCATCCAAAAGTGGAATATTTATGTGGAAGGCTTTGTTCTTTGACTGCATACAGACGGCTGAATTTCGGATTCCAGCGCACACCTCTGTGCGAAACCTTTCATCAGATTCGGTGTCTCAGTTTTACAGGTTAATTGTAAGTACTGCTGTAATACAATGTTGTGCTGGTTGCAGAGGGAACTCGAGGTTTTGTCAAATCATGAAAATTTAATTTTTTGATGTACCACAAAAAATGTTCTGAAAGACTTGCCAGTGGTGTTTGTTTTTCAGAGGAAAGTAGTCAAGCTTGAGGCCAAGTTAATGCAGCTGATATATCAGAAACCACTTTAGGCTACGTTTACGAGCCAAATGGAACAACAAGCAAAAAGAAAAAAAGTCAGCTTTAGCTGCTAAAATGTTTCCTCAGCGCAGGAATGTGGCACGCAGGCCTTTTTCTAAAAGACTCTTTTGCTCAGATGTATTTTTAACAACAGCAGCAGCCATGTTCCAGATGGATAATCCGGCGTAGCTCAATGCAAACTGAATTTCAGCATTGATTGAGAATGAAGATTCTAGTTTGATAAAAATAGATCGATGTAAGATACAAAACATCTTTGCTAATGTATGATACTATTGACTTTACATGCTTTGCAATGCCCGTGTAGGTCTGCAAAGATGAACAGAAAAGCTGGCAAACATAATAAAACTTTTATCCCCCAACAAAGCTGCTTAAATTTATTTGGCAAAGTCTGAAAGTTTTGTTCATCAAAGATCATGGCATTAGACTTTCAAAGACTTTAATCTAGTGGAAAAGATAAAAAAAAAAAAAAAAAAAAAAAAATGAAGCCAGTGCATTTCAAACCCTAGGAATGTGTCCTCAGGAATGCATATTTGATTCTGGAGATGAACCTTCCTTGTGGCATCGAGCCTGTCGTTAAATCCCCTCCAGCCCCTGAAACACAAAGAAGCGTGCTCTGCTGTGTGAGCAGCATTGTCTTTACCTGGGGTTTCCAGTGGAGAGGATGGCTGTTGAGCTCAATAGCTCCTCATACAGATCAGCACCTGACACAGGAAATGCTGTGTGTTGGGCTAGCAGCACTCGGCGGATGGCAAACAGAGCCTGAAATAGAAAAATGACAGCATATGAGGCTCACACAAATGTTGCATGAATCAGCTGCAACACAAAAAAACTCAGTGTTGCCAGATTGGGGAGTTTTATTTCCAACTGGGCCATTTTAATTATAATCGAAATGCAAAAATTCAGCTTGTTTTCATGTGATTAGAAGGATATTTTTTTTAATAATGCCCTCATTCATCATTTGCTTCATAATTAAAGTAAATGCCAGATCTTGGTTTTGCTCCATGTCATATCACTTTAGATGGAAAAAAAACAAGTTGAGACAGTGATATCGTGGATTATTTTTTAAGCTTCATTTTGGGCATACTATCCAAATGGTTGGAGGGACTAGCAGTTAGTTTAATTAGCGAATCAGCTCAGTTTCTGCCAGTATTTCAGCTCAGCCGCTACAAATGAGTACAACTTAAAGGAAAGAGAGGAACCCTTGACCCCAGCTGTGAGGCGATCTCTTGACTCTATTAAGCTGTAGGGGACATTTTTCTTGCATGGTTTGGATCCACTTCTGTTGACATAAAGTCAAATCAGTACAAAGTTGTTCTGAGTGATCACCTTTAACCTACCATGAAACATTTCCATCCTGATAGGAGCGACCTTTTCAGGATGATAATGCCCGCCCATCCAAAGGGCACCAGCTGCCCCAGAATGCTTTGGTGTGTGTGAAAATGATGCAAATCACATCCTAACTTTGAAGTTAAAAACTCTCACCACAATTGATGACGTCCATGTTAGAAAATGCTCACCACCTCCACCACATCAATACCGTCTTAAGATAAGTCAGTCGTAACGTGGCATTCAAAGTCTGACCTTCTCATTACCACCAGCAATCAATTCGAATTGCAAAGTCACGACCAACATGTAGGAAACATGCATGTCACAGCCACTAGATAGAAAGGACGCAATAAGCTGGACACAACAATGAGCAGCTTATTGAGAGATTGCAATAACAAGAAATCCATCTGAACTAACCAAAGAGCCATCATGGGACAGTTGGTCTAACTTGGCTCCGATGTTGACTAAACAAGAAAAGCAGGTGAATCACCTCCACAAATGTCAACGATAGCACTGGGATGCCAGCCCCTTTGATGGATATTTCTGTTTAATTAAAAAGTGTCTTTCCTTTGGAAATCTTTTTTTTTCCATGAATCAGTTTCTGAGCTCATGTCAAAGCAATATTTATTTCCTACTCAATTGCTCCTTGTTTGTTAGCAAGTTATACTGTCTGGCAATTAGTGTTTAGTGCTTACTGTATTCAATTAGCCAATTTTCTTATGTTGGTTAAAACCCCCAGTATATAGTTGTTATAACTGCCACAAAGCAGCACGTGCTAACAGGCAAGTCATACTCACATGTGAATACAAGTGAATGCTAGGACAGGTGGTGGTAAAGTCTAGGCTTAGCTAGGTCGCCGCAACCAACCTGAAGTAAATTCAAAAGACTGTAAAATAAAGACCAGATTAGGACCACGCTTAATGAAGATGAATTGGTGGAACCGACCCCCAGTGACAGAATATAGTTTTGAAAGAAGATATTCAATTTCTCCAGTAGAATTAGAGACGATTTTAAAAGGCACACTGAAGCTGACCCGCTATAATATACCAGTCAGCATCATCTTAGTCTTTGTGTTGTTATTACGTTGAGATAGAGGCACCAGCCAAGCAACAGCTTCCTTACTTCTTTCTCTACTCTTAATTCCACCGGTGACACCAATAAGCTATCCTGACACAGTATTATTACGGTGTCACTAGTGCCGGGCGATATGAAGATATATATCATGTGGATGATAGAAAAGTGTCTATCGTGCCAATTGTCTTCTATCGTTTCTAACCCTAATTTTATAAATTATTACATAAAATATATCATTAACCCTTTACAACCGGTCGGAGCAGGCACACTCCGTTTTGCCTAACTATTTTTAAATCCCTGTAGAACTGGAACCACGTAAGGTAGCGCAATAATTTTTTTTTGCATATGAAACCGTAGGAGTTGTACTTACATCTTATTCCATTAGCTTGCCCTAGGTCACGGTTTCCTTCCACATATAGCTTTGCAAAAATTGCATAAAAAGCACTTCCAGCAACAAAAACATAATATTCCAGAAACACGCTTTGCCGATCCGATCAGCTGTTCATAACACTTCCTACATTGGAATATAAGTCAGCGCGAACTATCGCATGTCCGCCATTACCTGTCCGAAACCGGAAGTGACGTCATTTTCGCGGAAAATGTAGTTTTTTACCTTCAAAGCCTATGTTGGTGTTTGTAAAAGTCATATTTGACTTTATGCTTTTCTGTATCGTTTCTGGGATGCTTAGAAGTCAAATTACACTGTTGGAAATAGTTTATTTTGATGCACATGCAGGTTTTTTTGCAAATTTGCATTATAATATTTATTTTCATTTTTCCTGTAGTATATAAAAATTAGTGTATCTCAAACATAAAACTATGAAGATACTCAAAATAAATTTTTTTCTGGTTGGAAACTATTTTGTGCAACTTTTTTGTATTTACAGCTTTGAGGGATAAGCACCCGGATTTGCAACATGCTTTACGGTAACTCAAAACAAAGACTGCACCCTCTCCACTCGCTGTTTACAGACTGCATACTTTCCAGATGACCACAGGTCAGGTGGTATATTGTGATATATATCGTTATCGTGATATGAAATAATTCATATCGTGATAAATATTTTTTCCATATCGCCCAGCACTAGGTGTCACTGTATAAGAAGTGTTCTCACTGCCCAATACATTTATCAGGTAAAGTACCAGAAGTGAACCAGTCATGATTACAGCGGGGGTATCTTCCTTTAATAGTCGTGTCTGAATGAAGGCTCTCCTAAGACGTGCACAATTTTTACTCTGACCTTTACTTTCTGTGTGCAGATGTCGTTTGTGCCAACAGCAAATATCAACTTTGGGTAGTGGGATTGAACACGTAGCACCCAAGCCTTTACCTAATGCAGAGACTCCCTATCTGAGTTTTCTTCATTACTTTCATTGTTCTTGTAAATTCAAATGGACAATAATGTCTTAATAAAATTAAATTATACTACACAGATGTCTTACTTAACATAGAAAAATAGGTAACATCATACAAGTTACCACTGCTTAGCTGGCAAACAAGTCTCTATAGATTCATTACCCAGCGTTACATACAGTTAATTTCTCCCTTGCTTTCTTGCTCCAGATCTAATATTGTTAGAGACGTAGGTGTATGTAGAATAGAATACAGCTAACAAATCTATACGTCATTATTGCTCTCTCATGCCATCATCCCTCATGATCTTTGGGTTTCTGTTTTAAATAAAACATCCCTGCATGTGTGCACGGAGCTGTGTTTAGCTTCATGTTCTCTTTAAAACACCGACTGTATTCCACTGGCTCCTCCAGCATTACAGCTGCACAAGAACACTGCTCACTAACCAGGCTGATGTGTGATGCTTCATATGAAGCTCAACCGCAAAAATATCAAATGCTGGGCAGTCCAGCTTTCTCTAGAAAGAGCACTTAATGTTGTTAAGCAGAGTTACACTCTGATTAGTCTCTCCTTCTGGGCAGAGAGGATTTCCTGTTAGACTTCATGCCCAACAGCTGAAATTTATTTAGGGAAATCAGACAAATCTGTTGGGTCTCAATTAGTGGGAAGAAGGTTGGCACTCCAAATTTGGCTTGTAGGCTCATGAGACAGGTATGTTTTTACATGAAAACTTCGTCTTGTGTAGCTTTAATTGAACAGTATGAGGCCGCCTTAGTCAGATAAATGTATAGGTGACCTAGCATTGACCTCCTCTCCGTTGTGTGGGCAGGTTCAAATCAACAGCAGGAGTCTGATGGAGCACAGGGATGCCCGGTAATCAGCTCAGGGGATGCCTGCAGGCCGAGCAAGCTGGTTAGAAAGTCTAGCTCGGCCACTGGGATGAGCCTGAGCCTGCTGCAGGCAGTGATGGAAAAAAAAAACAATATTTGAAAAGCATAATGATCTCATGGGGAAAACGTCTTCAAAGTCCCTTTCCATTATAAAAATGCATTTTGGTCATTATTTCTCTTACATGGTTTACTGTACCGAAACTGGAAGATGTTTTTCAAATTAATCTGGTGAAGGTTTCCTCCATGAAAATTGGCTTTAAAAATGTAGAAAGTGAAATTACAGTGAGGCTATATGGAGAGATATGGTGCAAGTGTATAAGTATGGAGACAGCATAATTTATTTTGCACCTTTCTAAATGTTCTCTTGCAATTTCTTAGCTTTTTAATCCCCCTGTGGCTGCAAAATTTTCACCCTATACATGTTCAGTCTGCATGTCCAGACACAGAGACCACAGAGGATGGTTTACTGACGGAAATGCTCACTCATCTTTTTACCAAGAAAGTCTGGGTTGGCTTCAGTGCCCCATCCACCCACACAAGTACTCCCCGATACACTTTTATTTATAAAACCCTTCCGGGTACCCTTCATGATCATTTGTGTTCTTATATCTCTGAAAAGTTTGGTGGAAAACACTATTCATGGTCTAAAAAAATATAGTTTACCATTATCTGCCCAGAAGGTCAGTTCTGAGTTAGACAGGATTTCTTTCATGATCTCTGCTTTTTTTTCTGGTTCTCACTGTACAATGATTTAAAACTAAGAGAGCTGACCTATCCTTGCAGGTTCAGACTGATAATGAAGGACTTTGTGGGGGAACTCAGAAGGAGGTTTTTAGCTTCTTTTTTAGCTAGAAAGTTTTTCACCGTTTATCATTTTCTGTGGAAATATAGATATCGCTTTCATTTCTTTTTAGATACATTTTTCATGCTGATATTCTATTATATCAACACAAAGCATAAAACCAGTTTTAACTGCAGATCTGGACAAAAAAATATAGGAAAGGATAGGAAGCAAATGTGATGCTTAACCTTGATTTAACCCAGTAATAAAAAGCAGCCCTTCCTGGCTTGTTAACCAAATGAGCTTGTTTGCAGTGGGTATATATAATGCACCCAGTGGGAGGTCTGCTTCCATTATGGATGACTTTAAAAAAGAAGGTATCCCACATAATAATATAAACCACTTACACAATGGGAAACTTGTGCTGCATGTGGGAGTGTGTATCTAAGCTCAAGAAGATACTGGCCTACAGGGTTTATGCCAGCTATAACATGTGGGTGATCTCTGTGTTAATTTAAAGGGCATCTTTTAAACTAATTTCCAAATCTAGAATTTCAATTCTTGGACTTATGCTAGAATAGCTTTGCAGCACTCACACCTACAAAATAATGCTTATCTCCTATCTAACCTTTGTGCAGCTCCTTAGTTCATCCACTTTCTCAAACAAGCCCTTTTAGACAACTCTCTGCTGACTGGCTGGACCAAACAAACAGGTCTCATAAAAGCTGTGCACCTGAGATGACCATATTAAGAAGATTTATTCCCTTTGACATCACACCCAGCCAAGAGTAGAAAAAAAAAACTGTCTGAAACTGCAGGTTTAAAGCAGTTGCCTGAGCTTATGACTCATAGGGATTACTTGTACATACACGGACTTCATTATAAGCAAGTTTGGCCATGTTTAATATGGACTGTGGCAGAAAATGAGGAGCAGCATTACAAGCCCACTTTAAATTCCTTCCTAACACCACTAAATAAACTGCTGTGATAGGGATAATTTCGAGGCAGCACCTCGATTAAATGGGAGTAATATGTTGGGTAAGCTGGAAACTGACAGTGCACTCTGGTAAGGGTCACCATCTCGTGTTTTTAGGGATCTATGATTAGTTTAAGCTATACATACCTTATAGGATACCGAACATTTCTGAGCAAGGCCCTCAATGTCTGATGAAACCAGGTCCTCCACTGTGAAACCAAGAAATCAGATGTGTTATCGATAACTTGTCTGTGATTAAGCTAAAACAGACACATTCCCCCACAAACTCACCTGTTTTAATATCAGCAGCACGAAGGTCGCGTAATAAGTCTTCATCCAGTCCAGGACACATCCCCTCTCTTAGTACGACCATGGTCTTGCATATTTTAAGATTGATTCACATATGACGAAAGATATCAGGACACATGATGAAGCCTTCACTAAAAAAAGAGGTTACCTGACTAACATAACATATGCCGCTAGCTACAGTTGTTTTTAGCTTTCCCAGCCAGTTGTTTTAGCTTTGCGGCTAACTTTGGCAAACTCTTCCGCTGTTTGCGTTGTTAAAGTCGGTACAAATAAAGTTCCTAAAATTTAACACGTAACAACACTCGGTGAACTGACACAGGTACACTTCTGCAAAAACTTCTCCTTAACTTCGTTCATAGCGTACGCGGAGGCTTATTTCGAGGGAAAATGCGCGAAGGCTTGTTGCTTGCCGTAGGATAGTTTGCACCCAATCCCTTGTGGGTAATGTAGTATACTGTTGTTAAGGCGTACGTTAGCCTATTTTTTGCAGTGTATTTTAACACATCTGTAACTGTTGTGGACTTTAACGATTTGTCCTCATTCAGTCTTTGACTTAAACCAAAAACTGAAATAAAGTTGTAGAAAAAATACATTTTTTTTGTCTCTCTCCTCCCAGAGGTAGCCCTCTACCTCCCGGTCTAACATACCCCGGCTCTCCCTCCTTCAGACTCCCTCAAGGAAAACATCACTCATACATGCAGGGTCTTGCTGGAGGGTTGTAAGTGGCGTAGATCACAGTGGATAGAGCCATTCATGTGGCTCTGCTGGCTGTACTGCGGCGACCTGCCCCTCCTTTTTAATTACACTATAGTCATTATGGTTCACAACATCACCACAACCATAGAGCCTTGGGGGCAGGTGTGTTAAGTAGAGGGTAATGGGTGGGGCTGCTACCGTGGCCCCATTCAACCCTTCACTGCTATCTGCCCCTTAATTTTATCTGCAACTTAGACATTGAGGGTCTTGGGGATGGGTGGAGGCGGGGACTAGCACTACTGTTCAGCAGAGGGGTGCTTGTGACGCCCCCCGCCCCCAACTTTAACAGCACTCTAGTTTTCATACAGCAATACTCATCTTGTAAACTTTGTACACTCACACTCCACAGCACACCTGCACAACATAGCACCTTCAACACTGACTGGAGGGGCATCTTCCTAAACCCCTGTTCCACACACCCTGCCAGGTACGGGGGTCTACGGGTTGTTTGTTTGGTGCTCTGGTTGCATCTCCGTTAGATGTGTGTGCATGTCCCTGTATGTCTCTGTGTGTCATTAGTCGTTTGGTAGGTGGGTATGTGAGTTAGTGAGAGAATGGTAAGTGTGTGCATGGCTGGGCCTGTGTCTGGGGCTTGCTGAGCCTTGGCCCCTATGGAGCATGGTTATGGAGGAAGGGGTTCATCCTCCCCACTGCTCCCAGCTGGCCACTGCTACCCCCCACTGGGCTGCAAGCACATGTTGGTTCCAGGGCGCGTGGCTGGATGTTCTGGCGTGGTCATTGACCAACTCCCTTGGTGATCCAGAGTGGCTTGGACTTCTTGGGGACTCTGGATTTATCTCTGTCTGCCTCTGGCACCAAGGGGGCATTATTGCAGCTTCCCACCCTCATTTTCAGGTACATTTTCACCTTCTCACACACACACCACAAGAAGACTATTGAAGTGCTCCAGGTGTGTTGTATGTTTGTTTTATATTTTTTCATTTTTTTCCTGCCTGTCCTGTCTTAGACATTGCCATACTGTATACCACATGTAATGTAATAACTGAAATAAGACGAATAGAAATGAAGAAATAAGCAGATAAACCCTGAACAAGAGGAGTCCGTACAGAATTTATAGAGCTGATCTTGAAGAAGCAAACTGTGTTTGGCACAACAGCACATTGAGATCATAATTCTGATTGCAAAATCTGCCAGACGGGACAGGATTTAAAAGAAAATGCTACATTCTAGTGGATAACAGGGTGATTGGGATTTTGAAGGTATTGTTTCTGCAGCCCTTTCTTCTTTTTTTAATGTATTTGTTTTACTTAGATACTCAAATTTTCAACATAGTAAGTGGAAAACTTAGATTTTTGGCATTTTTTTTAAATTTTGTAACTCTAAATTTCAAAATAACTATGAAAAACTTTTGAGTTATTTTCTAAAAAGTTTTGAGCTATTAGCTTTTTTTTCAGTGACAAACTTCCACAGATTAAGTTTGGATAAAAATAATAACCGACAGTCTATACGGATGAAAGGTTTGGCATCAATCGCATGAAAAACACATTCTGGCAAAAAAGAAAAATATGTATTTATTTGAATGCAGTTTTCCAGCTTATAGTAAATGAAAGCAAATGTTTGTTTTTTATTGTCTCAAGGGATGGTTTTCCACACTCAAGTGTTCCCTTTTTTTCTGATGCATTAAAGCCTTTGTTATCTTGTATTTCATCTTCTGTTCTGAGTGGTAATTAACTTGGGGGTTTGCGTAAAGATGCATCCATACTGTAGATCAGTGCATATCTTTCTGAACCACATGTTTTTGGTGAGACTCTTGAATTCACTTTCATGAACAAAAGCAAGTCAAAATTTCAGTCCTTGGCTCAAAATGCTTTTTAATCCCAAAGTGATTCTGTTATAAAATAACACACATGATAAATGCAGGATAAGTAAATGTAAACAAACTAAAGAAAATGAAGAGAAACAACTGTTACAGCCGTGACATTAGAATATCTATATTCTTCTATTCTTTGCCTCAAGGAAATAAAGCCTCACACAAACTCCATTTTGGATTTTGTTTTTTTGGTCTATAGATTTGAAGGATTTTTTTTAGGTTTTACCTTGTCCCTTCTGCAAGAATCAGTTATCTCAAGTGCAGAAGTAGTACAGCACTTTGGGCACTGAGTGTCCTGAGTGCCCTGAGTGCACTTATCTTAAGAGTGACCTCTTACCGAACAATACAGCGATCATAAACTCTGTCACATGCTCATCATCACAAGCTCAAAAAGGAACTGCCTTATGCTCAGCTGGCCACTCTTTCAGCACATCTACCCGATTTCTATCAGTGAATGTGTGCTCTGCTCGGATGTGTTTCTGGAATGAAAGGGCAGCATCATTAGTACAGCTTTTTATGTCCATAAACAATATAATTTCTTCTGTAAGCAAATATTTCCCAGCCTGTATGAAACGAGGACACTATGCAGACTAGCTGTCATTTTTTATGCCTAAAAATCTTATTTTCTTTAGTTATTCAAAGTAATAATTTTCCTAATCTCCTACAGGGAGAAGGGTGTGCTCAGTTTAAAATTTCATTCGCTGTGTGCTATATAAATAAAATTGGATTTATTAGATCTGATATCCCATGGAAGGGATACAAGACAAAATATGATTATGTCAGAGCGCTATAAAGATTCCTCTAAAAACCTTTTACATTCCTAAATGAATTGCATTAAAGTTACGGATAAAGAGCAGATACTAGTTTAATCACTTGCTGAATGAATGATGAAGTTCAGGTTTGCAGTGGTTTAGTTTCTGCTGTTCACTCCATTACTGAAGACCTATTCTGAAAGGTTATTTTGTTTCCTGAACCAAAACACTTTGTACATACTGTGGGTGTAAATGAAGGAAACATACTGGTCCGTGAGGTGTACAGTATGTTCTAAGACCCCATTTCATTTAAGCACTTAACTTTACATCTGATGCATGGAAATATTTTCTCATTAGTTTTACTAATATGGCTTAAAGTTGATCTCATTGATACTGAAAGCAGGATAAGGGCCAGAGGTGTAGAAGAAAATGAGAATTTGTACGTGTGTGCGTTCTTGTAACTATAAACCTAAATTTAGTGAAAGAAAAATAGAAAGCTAATTAGAATGATGCAGCGCCGCAGTAAAGTAAGGCTTAACTTGTATTTGATTAAGCAGATGATCACGAGTGATTCATGCTGGATTCTGTGAACCGTGATTGGTTTTAAAGGACACGAGATGGCTTGAGCTGCAGGCAGGGTGCTAAAATATTCGTTAAAAGCAAGAAGAAACAACCAGGACTACAAAAAAACTCCCCAAAAAACTACAGTTTCTGGAGTGGCCACTTGAGGCTGACTCAAAAAGTGAGTCAATCCTCGTACCCTCTGACATTAAAATGACTAACTTTATAGCATTAAAAAGCATTTGGGGCATTTGAGAGTACAGGTGATATATCTATATCTACATCTATGTATATATATATATATATATATATATATATATATATATATATATATATATATATATATATATATA